>NC_058061.1:21109283-21420116 GCF_020085105.1 Siniperca chuatsi
GGACCACACACAGTTTTACATAGACATGCAGTGAGGGCAGAAAGTGTTGGGCACACGCACACACACACACACACACACACACACACACACACACACACAGATAGGATTCAGCAGCAGAGCCAGTGTAAAAGTTCACGGATACACAAGTCAAGTAAATCTCGAGATTCGAGCTGAGGTCCACAGCCAGTTCAACAGATGATTACAGTGTATGGGACATGAGCTCAGCTTATTCTCTCAGCTATAAGTTCAGCCTTTCAACACAGCTGGGTGCAATAACACTAAGACTTGTATTGTTTTGTAGATAAGCATTAAAATTAAGTTAGCTGATGCACATTACGTAATGATTATACCCAACTTGTCTTTTTAATAGGCCAGACATTTGTTTTGATTTTTAAAAAAAAGTGAATGACTCATAATTAGCTCTGACAGAAAATGGGACGAAGCCTCGTCATTTTTCTTCAAGCTGTGGACTGTTAATCACCCAGCAGGCAGGCCACAAGGCTTTGGGTCCAGGACTGACGGTCTTTATGGGTAAGCGGGTTACTTCAAAGCATCGCTCTGAATGGAAGACATGTGTGGAATTCCCTCAGACTGACATCCAAAACATTCCTGACACTGTCAGAGTAAAGTCTAGCACCTGCAACTCTACGGCATCAAAAATGGGTCTTCAACATTAGTGTCACACACATACACACTTGAGTGTTCAGTGCATGTTCAATTACAGTTTCCTGCTTTGAATCTATACTCAGATATTCACATAAGTGACCCAAATTCACACATAAAGGACTTCCTCCCATCCACACTGGACCCATACCAGTTTGCCTACCGCAGCAATAGGAGCACAGAGGATGCAGTCTCCATGGCACTGCACTGTTTGTTGACTTCAGCTCTGCATTCAACACTGTCATCCCTTCCAAGTTAATCACCAAACTTGGAAACCTGGGCATTAACACCTCCATTTGCAATTGGATTATGGACTTCCTGACAAACAGACCTCAGCTTGTTAGGTCAGGCCACAACTGCTCCACCACCGTCACACTCAACACTGGCGTACCACAGGGCTGTGTGCTGAGCCCCTTCCTCTACTCCCTCTTCACACTCGACTGCAGGCCTGCGCATTGGATCTAATGCCATCATCAAGAGGAGAGCCACATCCTAACCAACTGTGTCACAGTCTGGTATGGGAACTGCTCTGCTGCAGAGTGCTAGGCAATGGAGCGGGTGGTGAAAACTGCCGAGCGGATCACAGGGACTCAACTTCCAGCCATTGAGGACATCCAGAGGAAACGCTGTCTGCGTCGAGCCTGCAGCATTCTAAAAAGACTCCTCTCACCCCGCCCAGAGATTGTTTTCTCCCCTGTCTTCTGGCAGGCGCCTCAGGTGCCTCCGGACAAGGACCAGCAGACTGAGAAACAGCTTTTTTCCCAAAGCTGTCTTCCTACTGAACTCTGCCCCCCGCTGTCCCCTCATATACCTTAAATGCTGCTATATTGATATTGTTTTTGCTACATGTACCACATGTTCATTTGCACTACCGGACTATTTATTTATACATATACTGCATCATTTGCACTCCAGTACTATGTACTGAATACTGCAATAACTCATTTACTGCACTGTTAACTATATCCATAAATTGCATTACTTTATATTCATTGCACTGCTGTTCTGCCCAGTCTAATTCATTATTGTACATATCCATCAGTATACTTCTGTTTATAGTAATGCCATCTGTATATAACGTCCACAGTACCTCTTGTAAAATATTTTCATAATATTGCTCTATCCTGCATTTATGCACACACTTTATATCCTGCACTTGCGTATTGCACTTCTGGTTAGACCTAAACTGCATTTCGTTGCCTTGTGTAATGACAATAAAGTTGACTCTAATCTAAAAAAAAATCTAATCAAATGTTGAAATCACTTGTGCACAAATATTTTTTTTAATATTCTTGTTTTTTGACATATCTGCAAATGTTTGTTTTTTTTACACATTCACAAGCTTTATTGTTTTACATACATGTTCACACATTCAGTCCACATTTGCCCAGTCTCAGAAAATGTCTGTGATGTACAAATGCAAGCTGTGAAATTATTTCTGAACATTGTATCATAAGCTCAAAGTATTTTAGACCCGTTGTGATTTCATACATTGCTTACACAGCACAATATGATGCAAGGAATGCATATACAAGATGACAGACTTGTATATGCATTCATATAAAATGAAAGCTGATGTGATTTGAAGCGACATGGTTTACGTTTTACACAGGATCCACAGTGGTTTGGTTGGAATGAAGAGAGTTGTAAACATGAGTAGAAACAGCCACCATGCCTGAACAAAGAAAAGAGCGCCACCTACAGAAACAAGAACTTCATTAAAGGTGCCCTGTGGAATTTTCTTGTAAACATACAAAGTTTCTGTTTACATTCAGGGTTCCTCACCAAAACACACTGTGTGTATCCTTGAGGTCCAAAAAAACATGTTGAATGTACTTGCCCCCAACATTTGTATTTTTCTGAAAAGTTTGAAACCTGCATTGTTTACATCCATGTTTACTTTCTAGCATTCTTCGTCTTCCCTGACTTTGTTGGGTTAGGGGGAAACCTTCGGCAGGAATGTGTATCGTGTCAACCGCATGCTGGTCTGCATGCATGTGCGTCCTTGTGCATGTGCACGAGAACAAAAAAACGAGGACCCACTCATAAAGACACTGCTCCATAGCTCTACCAGTGGACAAAAACTTCACAGGGTACCTTTAATTAACAAACAATCCAAAGTTAAAGACAAACAAATTTAGTGCAAAAACTTGTAGTAGAGTAGAAAAATGACTCCTGGCGAAATGTTTGCAGTCTATGTGTTGCTTCCCACTGGAGGGCACCAAGGCTGGAAATTAGTATTTCTTAACCTTCCCTCCCTCCCTCTTAGTGTTGCTGGAAAATAGTGAATCTTTAAAAGGTAACCTCATCCTGCACTAGTAGGTATGAACAGAAAATTTAACCACTCAAGCCATCATAAATATTTAAGTAATCCCACTCTGCTGCCCCTCCCATCAACTGTTGTTTCTATAGGATTTCAATGTTTTATGCATGTAAAGAGGCTGTTTCATGGTGTCTTGAATATGGTCAACTCGAGTCTGACCAGACCAAAAGCTTATACAGGTACAGTATGTTTACCACCTTAAAAACATATGAGCTAGAGCATACTTTCTCACCACTGGGCCCCGGTGAGTGGGCCGTGACCGCCCTATAGTGGGCCGTGAAATGTTTTCAAGTTGAAGCTAGTGGGCCGTTCACGTCATCAATTTGAGACACTTAATTTGTTGACAGGTGAGCTAACCAGTAGGCTGTGGTGTGGCGAATGTCAGTGCCCGATCTGTACCAGCTTTTGTGCCTGTTCAAAATTATTCACAATGTGAATGACTGATCATAAAACAATCCTACTGACACTCAAGATAACAAAATGTGTTTTAGTTTGGTCCGTGTATCATCGGATAATCCTTACTTCATTTGTAATTAAAAATGAAAAAAGGAAAGAAAGCCTTTTGTTCATACGTCATGATTCCAAACTGCAGAAGTTGCACCACTTACAATGCTATTCACACTCACATCTGTGATGTCCGTATAGTCTTACAGTCCCCAGTGAAAATCACTTGCCAACAAAATACTGTATCTCAGGGAAATTTAAATGTCCTGCCATGCACTCCGTCCATTCAACAGAACAGATACAGTGCATGACGGGTAGCAATAAAAGGTGGTCACACGCCTCACGGCCACATCTCTAATAAAACAAATGGTAAATTCAGGAATAAATAGACGGTTGGTTCTGGGCTGTGGCTGGTCGGATGGTAGGAACTGACCAACAAAACAGTGATTGTCCTGTCTGACAACAGAGCTGGCTGAGGCAGAGAATAATGAAAGTATTGTGTTGCACTTTTCTGGGTGTAGGCAGACTGAGCCGGCTGGCATAATCTGGATTCTATATGGGACAATTCCATCCCACTCTAGCCCTCTATTACCATGCTAATATGAAGAGGGGTTATCTTATACGCACATAAACAGTGCAGGGGAGGGTAAGCCTAGCTAAACCTTGTTTGCACACGGTTTCATTTGCACCACAGAGTTTACCCACTGTCTTGGTCTGATATGAATGTTTAGAATGTGAAATAAAGTGTACACACTAATCATTTCTACGAGGTTAAAGTAAGCCTATGTAGCTTTTGCTGAATTCAGAATGTAGCGCCACAGCAGTCCAAGTAGAGAAGAGTTATAAAGTTAGTTATGTAACTAACTTTCTGTCTGCTAACACTAGTTGACATTAGCCACCATAAGCAACTGGTCATACCAGACCAAGTTAGACTGCAGCAGCAAATCACCTTAATATATGTCTTTAATAAAAGGATGTCTTTCGTTGCTCATAAATTCTATTTTTCATTTGTTTTTCAAAGTTATATAATCTTGCTTCTCAGAAAACTGATTACCAGATATTGCATCGACTGTTCTGTTAGCCTAGTTATAATGTTAGGTTAGTAGAAATTTACGAAGCACAAAATTATAACAGGTTGCACCACGCAAACTAGTTCTTACGTAGAGATTAGTTGTTGCTAAATATTCACATTTACTTACTACTTACTACACATGGTAGCTGGCTGAACCAGCTGACAAACTAACTTGCAAACTTGAAGCTAGAATATCAATCAACCTGGCAAAACTTATGTTAAGTACCATTAAATTACATTTCACGCAATATGGCAAAATTTACGGCAAAATACAGCAAAAAAAAAAACGGAAAACAAAACAATAATATTCGAATAAATGACCCAATAAGGTCTAAACTGCATGAATTCTTATATAATTTATTCTGAAACACATATTTCTATATGTATGCATATATAAATAAATAAAAGTAAAGTTCATTTACAAATGATTCACGAGTAAGTTTAATATATCACTTGGCCTCTTGAAACTGTTCTTTTTGAAAGCTTGTGATGCTGCAGTGACATTTGGTCACGTTGCTACGCACTCTCACTGTGTCCTTATGGAATCTCTTAATAAAGACGAGTTTAATAACGATGCCGTAGGCGTCCGCACAAATCACAGCTTCTTCTCTTTGTGGGTGTCTTTAGCCCGGCCGTGCCCCTCTCAGCTTCCTGTTAGTTTACTTTCCATGTTCCTGTGTCCCCTCAGAGAAGCAGACAAAGTCTTGCCCTCAGCATGATATTCCCTCTGCTGCCAAACTGAAGAAAAGAGGAGTGGCTGCAAACTCTTCCCCTGCAGGGTTTCCCTGTATTCCATTTCACCTACAACCCCCAACACACACAACTAAATGTCTGCCTCCTCAAATCTCATTGCCCTAATCTTCACTCTCAAACCCCCCCCCCCGTTACTTCTGTACCTCCTCTCCTCCCTCCCTCCCTCCGCTCTTCTGCTCTCTCTTAATAGTTGAAGTATGCTGCAGGACAGAGAACAAAGCATCTACTGATTTACAGGAAGGCCATACGTTTTCACAGCATCGCGGACAGACCCTGACCCACTCACACCGGGATGTCGCCTGTTTGCCTAAATGACTGGCTAGCTCACTGAGGAGCTGTCTGCCTGACTGGCTAATTGGGAAACTAATTCGACATTAGCGTTCGCCAAAATCACACAAAACAGACTTACATTATGTAACTTCTAAAAGACAAAATAACACATTCTTCCTTTATAAATGAAAAGTTGAATTCATGAGCAATAAAACACTCTTGCTTGGTTAAATACACTCAGGGGTTTTGATGCTACAACCTTACTTGGTTTAATATGACCAGTAGATTATGGTGGCAATGGTTGCTCATGTTAGCAAACATAATGTTAAGCACCGGCTTAACAATGTTAAGCATGTTAACAATAACATCTAGAAGAACAACCCGAGTCTGAATGTTTTTCAAAGTAGCTGTATTTTTGCTCCAACAACTTGCTCCCATGTTGGGAAGCTCCTCTAATAGAGGTGGCATCCAACCCATTACAGTTCTGCAGTCACATGGCCCAAGGGACAACTGGACATATGACAAGCACATCTGACCTGCTGGAGGCGTTTTTGAGATAATTTCTCTCTTTTTTTTTTATTAAATCTATGTTGTGAACATCAGCAAAATCCCCTAGTATCCTTTATTCCCTATAGAAACTTGACAATGTGTGTAACTGACAGATGTTTGACTCTTCTCTAGTTGTGCTACTGTTACATTATGTTTTATAATTTTATTTAATTATTTAATCATCCTGTAATTGTCGTTTGTACAGTGGCCACTGTTCAGGAAAAGTCACACAGGGGCACTTTAAATGGAAAGAAGCGGCTATAGCTGCTGAAAATGCTGCTGTATACTTGCACTAGGGTCGCAGCTAACTTTGTAAATAGTTTCTGTGATTTCTAAATCTTTCAACTAACTTTCAGATGAATTGTTTAAATCGATAAAATGTCCAAAAGTAAGGGGAAAAAAAGGTCCATCACAAGTTCCCAGAGCCCAAAAGAGCATATTCTAAAAACTCAAAGATTTACAGTGATATAAAACACAGAAAAGCAGAAAGTTCCCACACTGTGAATATTTGACATTTTTGCTTGACAAATTACCTAAATTATAATTTTTTTGTCAATTGACTGACTGACTAACCTAATCAACTAGTCATTTCAGCACTAATTGGCACACTCTCACCTATCTCATTACTCTCATTACTTCAAAGCAATGTATCTTTTTAGACATTTATGTATTTTCCAAGATTGTCAATCATGTGGTACCGAATCTCTACCAGCTTCATGGCTGTTGTACTGCAGCTGACCCTGACCTTTGAGCTCCCTGGGAAGACATATGCCCTCTATGGTGTATTATTACAAAATATACTGGGGAGGAAGAAGCCCAAAACCATATAATTTACAGCCTCCTCATCTCCAAAGCAGCTGCATAGTGGAAAGACTTCTTTTCCAAGTGTTGATGTGTACGTTTTTAGTTTTTTTTTTTTTAAATGCTGATTCACATCTTCCATGCAGCCATGTGTGTGACAAGCTACTCTAGGATGAGAGGAGATTTGTCTTTCTACTGAATTCCTTCAAGGAGGATGGTCACTCACCCGTCTTCCTGGCTCGCTAGAGGAATCTGGGAGAGCTTGGAGAGATTCTTGGCGTACTCTTCTTCTATCTTTATCCTGAGAGGGAAGTAGAGAGTTTCATTACCACACAGCCTTTACGCAATCTGACTGTTTCCATGTGTCTTTCCTGTGTTGTGCAACACAGTGATGTACATGAATGAGCACAAAAAAGGGGAAATGATTTGTCTTAATGACAACTGTATGGTTTTCATGGTAACCTGAGGATCAAGTGTGAAAAAAAGAAAAGGGGAGATGGCTGATGAAAAAGCCGATACCTTTCTCGTATGAACTCGGCCATCTCTTTCTGCATCTGTTTCCCCTTCAGCTGTTTCTGCAGCAAAACCTCAAATCCTGTGATGCAGCCGTTGCCCTGGGGATCCTTCTTATCGGTCTGCGAGATAAACACAGCAAGCACACAAGAAACACATTGAGCAAACACATAGCAACAAACATGAGAACATCACACCTTGACCAACTAGCTCAGTGAAATCAGCCCTCAAATACAGAGATGTAATGCAGCAACTGAAGATAAAGGCTGCACTAACTGAAGCATTAACACACAATCAGGCAAGTCCACCTCTGATATGATGGATATGATATAGCTTGAGTGAATAATGCATTTATGTTTTTGCAATTGACAATTATAATAATTAATTGATTGGTTAAAGGGTCAACATCAGTCAGTGTTTACATGCACTGTAGTAACCTGTTTACTTTAAAATCCATGTTTACATGCAACAAGTCAGTAAACAGATTTTTCCCTACACCTGACCTTATTTTGTAATCGTGACACTACTCATTTTAAAGCTGCACTAATCAATATTTTTATGTCAACAATGGATAAATTGACTATGTGTAATGTGAAAGGTCTCGCTTGTAGTGACAAACCTACACAGACTTTTCACCCAAGTCTGCAGTTTTCTTCAGCTCTATGGAGTGTATTAGCTACTTTCAGCTCATTGTTTTAGTTTCAACAGCCCACGACTTCACTGTTTTGGTTCAGTCCTCTCATTAACCTCGTCGTTTTCGGCAAAAAAGTTATGATAAACCTACTGTACACTAGCTGCCCAGCACCAAACGACTTCTGACAAAGTTAGCGACTAGCTGGTGAACATAGTGGAGCATTTAGCTGCTAAATAGCCAGATATTTATGGAGTTTCAGGAGTTTGAAGACAGAAAAAGAGCTAAAGGAGTGGATATTAGCCAGAGATGCAACTCCAAATGAATGCTAATGCTGTTCTATGTCTGCAAGCTGTGTAAATAAGAACAGCCTACAGCAGACGGACAAACTTAGTGACTACCTGGTGAACACAGTGGACCATTTAGCAGCTAAAGAGACAGACAGATATTTCCCTCAAGTTTGTGGAGACAGAGTTAAAATAAGAGTAAATATTGGACTTGTCATGTGGACAGAAATGTGGCACAAAATGAATGCTATTAATGTGTCTGGGAATTCTTTGCTAACATGTTAGCCATAACAACTTTATTGGCGATAATATGCCATTGTTGTGTTTTTAATTTGTTCCGCTGCCTCCAAGTAGACAGAAATATTAACTTATTCAGCTTTAAGTTTTTCCTTACAGCTCAAATGCATCAAAATTGTACTGTTAACATGTGGAAAACGACTCATGTAGAATCCTCGAAACTACTTCAGTCAGTACCAGTCAGAGTTTTAATTAAATGATTTTGAATGCAAGGATAATCCGCAATGAGTACTGATCTTTCATTTCTGCCCTCTGCACTGCTGTCACATCGATACTTCACCGGTCTGAAATACTTCATGTACATGCACTCTTGTTAAAACCCCTTTAGAAACACGATTACACACAGACATGGCAAGGAAATCAGGTTTCTCCTGAATTCAAATCTCTGATTTCAAGCTATGCTAATCAAATCTCTCTTATCCCAATTATGGATTTCTTGTTGAAATTATGTTTTAAAAATCTGATTGATGCAGAAAGGCAACAGTAAACTGCTTACTTAAATGCATGTAAGCAAAGTGATTATAAAGCTCATAAAGTCACATCAGTCTAAGTCCTGAGAACAGAGGTCAAAACCAGAAGGTTTGACAGTTGCACGGTTCATCAAAACTGATTTGTTTTATCAAAACCTGATATTCCCTGGCTCTGGTGTCCACTTCCTCTACTCACTCGTTCTCTCCACTGTGTTGTCACCTCTGTGTGTATGACTACAGTGTGTTAGCCCCACACACCACACCTGGTAGAGATTACACTGCAGGGGTGGAAGATGTCCAAACAGAGCAGCAGAGGCCAGCTGGCTCACTGCACTCCAGCCAGTTATATGTAATGTATTATCCTACCCCACTGTCTGTTGGATCTTACTAAAGCCAGTGCTGATTCTCAGTATGCAGCACAGCTAGTATGGGATAAATACGGAGTCATGTTGAAAGATGAAAAGGAGCCGGTGTTGATTTTGTTCACAAGGACTCTTAGGGATGTTCATTTAGTAATTTAATGGGGAGAGCAGCGATGTCAACGGAAGTAGAATCACTTTTTGAAAGGATTGTTTTTCTTTCTTTGGTTGCTAGTTATTCTCTATCAAGAATTTTCTCAAAAAGTGTCCTCATCTAGATCTTCTTTCACTTCCATCTCTTTAGTCATCTTTCTCTTGGTTTGGAGAGTTCTTGTTCAAAAACATCAAACATCAACATAAAAATTCTTAGCACCTGGTGAAATACTGTAATGGTTAAACTGTTTTTGCTCAGTTTTACTCCCTTACAGGCTTTTGGTATTGTCACTAGGCATTGAGTATACTGCTTTTTAGACATGCCATATATTGTTATTTTCAAGATAAATTAAGCTACTCAGAAATGCCATACATGGGAATCTTTTTTTACACAATTTCCCTGTGCTCTGATTTTTTCTCTTGTACAGTTTTTCAACACAGAGAAACACCTTAGTACTGTCAAAAACTGAAAACAGTTTGGATGGATTTGGTCACTTTCGTGATGACTATGTTCTGATTTTTTGGCACTACAGTATCTATCATGCTTTAGGTGATGTATGCAGTAAGTATAATGTTACCATGGAGTCAATGGCTGTGTCGCAAATCACTCATAGACCACTCCCTATATGATACATTTAATAGTAAATTGAGGTTTTAGAAAGTTACCAGTCATCATCATCATTTTACATCATCACTGACAGGATGCTTGACTGTAATTTTTGCATTTATATAATTTTATTTTGAGACTGTTAGCAGACATGGACATAACTTTTTTGGCAGAAAATATAGTACAATACTAATACCATGTTGTAGATAGGGAGTGATTTTGGACACAGCCTTTAAGTTAGCTGTGGAATACACCGAAGCCGTGTTTTATATTAGTTCACATTTTAGGGTATCTGAAACCATGAAAACTTATGCTCCGTTAGCTACTGGCAGTTCCTGTTTGCAATGTAAGAGTGGATGTAAAAAACATCATCAAAGAAACTAACATAACTGTAAAGTTACGTTGATTCCAGCAGTATGTGTATGACGCCGAGCTGCCTGAGAGGAAGATTTGCAGTTTTTTGGTGTTACGGTATTGGTCTTGATCTACGCCCTCAGATAAATTACAGCCAGTTTGTGCTATGGGCCGGTAGACAGCTAATTTATAGCCTGTTAAATGTTGAGGTGAATTTACCCAGAAGTAGTCACAGTAGCTCCATTCGCTTGGTTTCAGCAGCTGTTGCTCCGGCATGCACGCAAGCGACGGGAACGTCACACAGTTAATCTGAGAGAGAGAGAAAGAGAGAGAGCACCAGCAAGAGAGGGCAGTTTAATGGGGAAGTTTATAGTATCATGACAGACAACTTTGCTTTGATGCCACTGTACTGTACAGCAGCACTATTAGTGCTCCATGTGTTGACAGTTTATAGAAGTACACTCACACACATACACACACACACACACACACAGACTTCTGCTCTTCTATTCAAGATAGTCTGCACTCTGTTGCTTTGGCAACACTCTCATCTCGGCATCTCTGACAACACACCAAAGTAAAGAAGACATTTTCAATCAACCCAGTATTGTTCATTCACTTTTCTCTATTCATCCCTTCCTTGGGGACTCTATTGTCAATACAGAGCCCTTGTGGTTCTCAGCCTTTTTGGAATTCATTGTTCAGCTCTATACCACAACACTCTGAACTTCTACTTTGGCCCAGAGCAATCAGCAAAATGGATTCCCAAAGACTGCCTTTAATTATCTTGGTGCAGTTAATTGTCTGCTTGTTCTCCCAGAAGCAGTAATGTCGAATCCGGTGCCTGCTGTGAGCTGCTTGGTTCTGCTCTGGGGTTACGCTCAATAGGACTGTACGCAATGCATGTCACTCTAGTAATTTCTGTGCTCAGGGGGCTTGGTGCATTGCTTATATATTTTTTCTTTAAACCTCTAGGGTGGTAGGGAAGGCAGAAGACAATCACCTCTAACCTCTCCGCTTTATGAAATGCAGTCACACAGGATAATAAAATTCTCTGACATCACAGCTGCTCTGGATACAAAAGCAAGGTCAGGATTTGACTAATCATCACTTCCAGGTTTAGCAGAACAGAAACTCTGGTTTGCCATGAAAATGCAAAACCTGCTCTGCAGATTCAAACAAAAAGGAAAGGAAAGAAACCACACATCTTAAAAAAAGAAAAGCCAAATTAAACAAAATGAAAAGCCACGTCTTCTCAATAAAGAGATAAAAACAGACACCAGGTTTAGCAAAGACTCCATGGCAAACAAAAGGAGCTTTATCTTCTCTCACATTCATTCCAATTAACCTCAGGAGGTAAACAGCCTGCAGCGAGGATAGACTGTTTCTATTTAAAAAACTTCAGTGGCACCAGAGAGCACCCTTGTCTAATGCCAAAGCCTCGCCTTTCAGAGCAAATCGACAAATACAGTTCTGCTGATTACTTTTCCAGAGCCAATATTCAGATTGAAATGCAAGAAGAAGAAACGGTCTCTAATTCAACCTTATCTTGGCTTATGAAGCTTATAATTTGTTTGAGGGAGTGGCTTCCTATTTAATCACTGCTGAGGTCCAGAGGTTGACGGCTAGCAGAGCTTTAAACTGACCCCCGCTTCCTTTGGTGAAGATGAGGGCAAGACTACTTCCAAAAGTCTCCAATAAATGATTAGTTTGTTTGCATTCACGCGCATACACTGCTTCCAGCACTTTCTTTCCTGACCTCCGGTGACTTCGATCAATTGACCATTCACTAACCCCTCCTGCGAACAGTGAATATCCAATCTTAGCTTGACCCTCAAAGCCGGGCACAGCAGGCCTGCCAAGCTTTCGCTTCCACATATTGAAGCAGTGTGTATAATAAAAGATATTCAGTATCCAAAGGTTTGGAGGGTGATGTTTGTTGTTGGCCTTTTGAAAACAAAAAACACAAGAGTGAACTTGCAAGGAATGGGTTACAGTGTGTTTATCGGACCTAAAGTTAGCATGCCTGAGTAACTAGCTTACTACTACTCACAATAGCAACCTAGAGTTAGCATGTCATTAGCTAACTTAATTATTTTGCGCGGTTACAAGTTACATTAGAAAAAGCCTTGTTCAGGACTGGAACATCCACTGCATGGCAGCTGGTACCGGATGCTACTGTATCAGAGTTAGTTAGTAAGCTAACGTTAGCAGGTCTGTCCTGCTCTTTATCGGATTTGGGGATGTTTACACTTGTTTACACAAGCTCAGTTATCCAAGGTGGAGTTATGTTAGCAAAACTCATCGATTAGTCCTCACGCTCAAAACCTTTACTCTTGTAAAAATGAAACATATTATTTGAAAATATGAACAATAAAGCATAAACCAAACCTTTTGTTTGCCCAAGTTTTTTTTTCTATAGTAAGCATCCTTTTTTCACCTCATAATATTGTGCTATAATATGGCTAACTAGCTAACCTGCATTACAAGGCTGCTTCACCATGACCTTTTAATAACTTTTAGTTATTTAAAAATGTACAGGGTTCTCGTTTTAAAAATAGTCAGCTGCTAGTGACAGTTGTCTTTTCAACTAGCAAAATCAAGAGTCATTGGCCAAAAATAAGAAGCTGCTTTTGTCTACTTCTGTCTGAAATCAAGGACCCATTGTTTAAAACATTACTAAGAATTTCAAGTGGTAAATCTGCCACTCTTATCATTATAAATTGCATATGTGCCGTGCAAGAATGGAAAAAGGGCTTAGCCAAGGGTCAAATTACCTCTTTAAGTCTTGACCTTTACAGTATCAGTTAAATTGGTACCAAGTGTAGCTCTCCTCACCTCGCTTTCTCTCTTGTTTCCTGTTAGAACCATCTGTTTATCAGTAGCATCACTCTGGTTGCTATGGAAGCTGAGACATACACCACCCCCCCCACCCCAAGCTTGTGGTTTTAAATGTACAGTAAAAAAAAAAATTCCTAAGAAAATAAAAGTCAGAGAGAAATCCATAACGTCACAGCAGCACCTCTGCTATTTACCGAGCATAAGGCCCAACAGGATGCGACGACCTGACAACAGAGGAAAAATCATCTGGATGCTGGTTACGATGATGTCACTGTGTATCTGTATACTAGCAACTGAAAACAAGAACCAAACACTTCTCACAACAGTGGATTGGAAATATAGAGAAAGCAACACTGAAGAGGAAATTAATCACTGTTGGGCCTCGCCTAGCCTCACCACGTGTCAGGGACAGGCCTACCTGGAAAGGCCAAAGCCTTCACTAAGAGGCTTGACTGAGAAACAAAGAGAACAGACAATAGGAAGGAGAAGGAGATTTCGTTTGAACCCAACATGAGATCTCAGTTGAATCTAAACAACAGACTCCTATTGGATGAGACACGCAAGACAGCGCATGACTACTCTATTAAGCCTGGCGCCCCACACTGCCGTTGCCATTCCACAGTAACCCATTTACGAAAGGGGGTGCATCACGTCTCTCTTCACAGTAACTGCTGTTACCACAAGAAGACGCTTTTCACGTGAACTTTAATTTCCCTAGGAAGAGTCTTAACTCGCTGGACGAGAAACAGACTGTTTTGTGTTTGCTGAACACTTTTTGGATCCTGATCGTTTACTCCCCATAACGATTCCATACCAGCAGAAGAAATAGACACGGACTGGCCGTTCCCTTCACGGAGAGCAAGATCACTGCTGAGCCCCTCTTCCTACCAATGTCGTCCGCTGTTCTCCTTTGCTGCGCCCGAAAGGAACACTTTAGCCACTGGACCCGGCTTCGTCAGCGTCCGAGTCTGAGAGGAACTCCGCTGGACAAATCCAAACCAACTGACGCATCAACCGCTAGCCGAGAGCCATTTCATGTAAGAGGCTTGTGTCTGGACAGAGATTGCTTTTGGAAAGTGACGGATCGCTGCGTTCAAATTGCTGTGTGTTCTTTGTGTTAGCAGGTTCCATTTTGTATCTGTACCACGTTGTTGGGCTGTTTTAACTGTGTCAGGCTAAGGTCCAGTAACACGGCTGTTGTACGAAAGTCTGCTGCCAGATTACTGTGTGATAAAGGGACAGCTATTACGCTTTGCCATGGCATTTGAGATTCCTTGTGCCTTACTCTGTGTGCTTTCCTCTCTCTTCTCTCTCCACTAATCCACACATCTTTACACGTACATTTACACGCTTACACACATCTCAAACGGCCCAGATAACGTGGCTTAGCCAGCTAAGCTGCACGTTATCTTGAGGACAAATAGAGCTCGTCCTCCCGTTTTAGCTCTGTCCCTCTGTTTGAGATTCGCGGGTCTGCCCGCAATTTGGTGACGACCACCCACATGGCCGCCACCTTCCTTGCACCCCCCTCTCTATTGTCCACACACACACACACACACACACACATAAACACACACACAAATACATCTTACATGCTTGCTGATTGTTGTATGCTTATTGTGTTTAGACTAGACGATAGTGGTTGTTGGTCGAAGTTATTGATTGCTAATCAGTGCTACGGTTAAATAAACACTATTGTATCTTTTAAAGAGCAGTTGCCTGTGCTTATTGTGTGTACATGTTGTGATAATAGCTGGTTGTGATGGTCAGTGCTCGGATCTCACCCTTCACTGTCGCCCCTTTTAATGTGGACAGCCACCTTTGAGACTGTTTTTCACATTTGATTATTGGTCCCTGATCCCAGGGTGGTGCCCCGTAATTATTAATCCATATCAATAATTTAGATAATATTTACTACTAGTACTCTGTACATTTTCCCAATGCGTTAAATATATGTATTACTGTATTTTATGCAGACAACTGATGCAGCAAACAAATATCTGGGAAAATAAATCCCACCTGGGCAATCTGCACTCCAGGAAATTTCATTTTCCAATATTATCCTTTCCAAACTTGGGGAAAAAAATACTTAAGCTCTCTTCTGCTGGTATCAGATCTGGTCCTTCAGGGCTACTGTAGAGAGCCAGGGTGAGTTCATGGTTAGTTAAGAGTTCCCGTTAGTTGCCCCACTCACCGTGACCGTGGTCTCCTTGTTATGTTTCCTGGTGGGCGACGTTGATCCCGGGCTCTGCGGAGAGAAGAAGGACGCTCCGTCAAAACCTCCGTCCTCCGTGTCAGACATGACTGCTCAACATACACACACTGTCATTCGCACGCGCACAAACACAGTTGTTTTCCTGGCGAGCACTGTTAGTGTCTGACTGGTGTTCTCTCTGCTTCTGCTGCTGCTGCTGGTGTGTGTGTGTGTGTGTGTGTGTGTGTGTGTGTGTGTTAGTGTGTGTGCGTTGCTGTGCAGAGTAGGGAGGATAGTTCTGCAGAGCAAAGCAAAGCATGGTTGGCTTTCTCTCTTTGTGTGTGAATGTGGATGTGTGTGTGTAAATTCTAACACTTAAGCTTAGAATAGAGTAATTTCCAGTGTCCTGCGATAAACCAACAGTGTGAGAGTGTATGGAGGGGACAGAAATATAAAGTGAGATGAAAAGTATAAGGTAGCAAAAGTGTGTTTATATTTTTTAATGACAGGGTGTGTGTGCACAAGAGTAAGATGCAGAAAAGGAGAGAAATGAGGAGACGGAGTGAATAAGTGGTGGGTGGATCCTGTATAACTGCACCCTGGTTAATTATGATCAAGGGAGCAGATACTGTAGGGGGGATTAATCTGCTCTAACTGCTATCAGCCTCTCCATTAATAATAAGAGGCAAAAGAGAGAGGAGGTTTGATCATCTGAAATGTGAAAAGACTATATCATACATCATTATCATCAAACACAGGCCGTGTTGTCTGTGACTTATTTTTATGACATTATAATGATGCTATAGGATGTAGGTTGTTGTTTCCACAGTTTTGTGTGTTAATTTCAGTTGAATCATTACATTGTTGAGAGTAGGGCTGGGTACTGAACCTTAAAGCTGCACTAATCAATATTTTTATATTTACAATGGATTAAATGACTACATGTAATATGAAAGGGGAAGCTTGTGGTGACCAAAACCACAAAGAATTATCCAAAACAGTAGTTCCCCTCAGCTGTATGGAGTGTTTTAAGGTCTTTCAGCCCATTGTTTTGGTTTTATGGCCCGCTGCATACTTTAAACTCTAAGTATGCATATCATGATTTTGATTCCGCCAGGGGACCTTTGTTGCATGTCATACCCCTCTCTCTCCCCTGTTTCTGGTCTCTCTACACTATGACATGATGTAAAAAAGGAAGTAGTATGACATTAACATGGCTCACTGGAAACTTTTTCAGCCAGAGTTTATGCTCTCTCAACAAAATCTTTAGACTGCGGTGAGTGTGTATCGTGTTGTCAAGGAATAGGAATAACAATAGTCAGACAGCTTTACCTGTGGCTCTGTACTGCTCTTCCTAACCAGACTGTTGTGTGAATGCTCCACATGATGCAAGGGACTACCACCTGAGTGAAATCCATTCACTGGAGAGAAATGAGAGGAGAGAAATACATTTCCATTAGTTCGTTGGTGTCTGCAGATGTATGTTGTAAACTTGTGCTGGTCCAGGGAGAATTTACTTATCTTTATGAGACAAACCAAGCCAGTGCTGAACTCACTTTTTGTTTTTGTAGCTGGATAAATGTCTTTAATGGGACGAGCACACATCAGTCAAAAACAGAGATCTGGATTGGGTTATCCATCAGTAAGTTTGTGTGTAAGGTCCGTCCTAATTTCTTAGTAACTGCTAGCTAGTTTCAGACTAGTCAATTACAAAATTGGGTTGCACCATTAAAACTTAATGAATGTCTGAGCTTGTACAGACCTTAGAAATGTGTAAATTACTATACTATGTAAACAGGAAGTTGCATGCTTTGTAAATGCAGGTGTGACTTTGTTTTTCTATATATGGAGAAATACGTGTTTCAGAGTTAGTAATATTCATGCTGTTTAGAATGAAATGGGAAATATCCTAGGCGTATTGGTAACAACTAATCTCTCCTAAAGAATAATTTTTTTGGTGCAATCCGTTTTTTTTATTTAGTAATTTAATTCAGTAAATCTCCACTTGCTAAACACTTACTTTATAACTAAGCAAAGTTTGAACTTGTGAACAGCTGGTGCAACGAGCTCCTGTGCTTAAAAGAAATTTATCAAGAATATCGTTCACAAAGCCAACATGAACAAGCATTTTCCCATTCTGTTACCATGACTTTCCAATTAAAAGTATCTAAGTAGGTGTGAGAGATTTTGCTGTTGGGTTTGAGGCGAAACTAAGAAGTTGTTTATGATAGAAATCATACAAATGAATGAGGGCTGCTTCCAGCATTTGAGCACTTCTTAGAGTGGGAAACATCTCACAAACCTTACTGGCTCTCTCTGTTTATCTGCTTTTAGGAGCAGGGCCAAAAGAAAGACAGTGGAGGCCTTAGTTCGGCAGTTGAGGCTACAGATAAAATTAGTCACAGGAAGTGTCTAAGTGTATGTGTTCGGTGTGCATAAGCGGGTGCTTTGTGCCACTGTGGAATTTTAAGAGAATTCACAGCCCCAGGCCACTAAAACTTGAGGAAGTTGAAGTGATAGAGAGTTCAGATGGAGAGAGATAGATCTGTAGTACCTGCTGGCAGGGAGTTCTTGTGTCGGAGGGAGGTCTTGGGGGTCCCAGGTGCACTGGACGGTCTCTCCCATGTCGTCTCTGAGTGTTCAGGAGAAGGGGAAGAAAAGCAATGAGAGCAGTACCAGCTGTCATACTCTTTTTGTCCTTTTGTGTAACAGTGTTAGAACTATTTGTGGGTAACAATAAGAAGAAGTGATTCCATCCATGTGTGCAAACTTGGCACTTGTTGCAGTCAGCAGTTCCACTCGGAAAAAAAGCACAGATCCTACAGTGTCTTACAGTACAGTTGTGGTGATGATTGGGGTCTATTTTGTTTTTTAATACCCTAACCAATCAGTAGTGAGTCTGCAGACATCATTTTCTGTCAACACAAAAATGGTAGTGGTTTCTAGGAGCAGTTAACTTTTGTAATAACAATCAGAGAAATATGTCAATCCAAGAGTTGGTATTTCTGTAAGTCACAACTGTGTCTGTGAGCCGATGGGGTTTGAGCATGAGTAGTAGGGTCCCGTTGTATGAAGAAGGCTACGTTAAACTTTCACTTATTTCACCTTGGCACCAAAATCTGTTTCTGAACAAATGTGAGGCAGGAAATAAGCAATCCAGTTGCTGAATCTCCACTCATATTAGATCTACAAGGCCTAATTTAAAGGTTTGTTCTGACTTTCGAAAGGCAAGGGCACTACTGCACTGCTGGTTGTCACTGCTTTTCTAGCTTCTCTATTAGCTTACTACTATAATTTACCATAGAGGTTAGCAAGTTAGCTAACATTAGCTTGCAGTTTACTGCATATAGCCTGTGGTAGCTCATTAGCCGCCAGCATCTAGCTTTCCAACAAATGCTGTTCCAATAAACTTACGACGTGTGATCAGCAACTAACTATATAACTATTATCTATTATGTACAGTAACTGGCTAACATTAGCAAACATGACTAACAGCAAACACAGCTTACACAGCAATGTGTTAAGTATTAAATATTTGACCTCAGCATGTGACAGCAAACTGTAGAATGGCATGTGTCAGCTAAATTCTCCCATTGGGAAAACAAGTGGCCACCATCATGGCTAAAAGCTAGCTTAAAAAGTCTCTGACAGCACCCAAGTCCCAATGTTTTTTTCTTATGTGTTTCTTGTTGCAATTTTGAGAACCGTACTTCCACGAATAAGATATTAACGTCACAGTGAAATGGAAGTTAGAGCGCCTTGAGCGTCTTTAGCTTTAGGAATGTTCAGATGTGATTGGATCACTCAAAAGCGAGCGTGGCTTAGCATAGAGAGATATGGAGCTGCTGTGGACTGTGGACTCCACACACACCTCCCTCATCCGTGTTAGAGTGGGAGGAGATGAATAAATTAGCCCCTTAAATTTGCCAGTTAATATCAGAACACACGCCTCTTACTTACATAACGGCACCCGAGTCATAAAAAATATTTTCACATTTTACAGGAAAAGAAAGGATTATTTCGATATAAATATGTGTCATAAAAATCACTTTTGAGTGATTTTTATGACACATATTTACCATGTTAACGCAGGATTAGAACTTGGGAAACGTATTTTTCATTTCACTGTGTCTTCAAGAAAAATGTATCTTGGGACATGTTAACGTGTTTGACAGCCAATGAGAGTCACAGTTGTTGTCACTTTCCTGCCACACAGAGGTGTTTTAGAGGTTCAGTTTAAGCACAATGTCCCACTGAATAACCTTTTAACCTGATCATGGGTCACATTTCTCGCCCACATCCAGGCGCTGTCTCACTCCCTCTTCCTCTCCTTGCAGTTCTCCTACATTAATTCTGTGTGGCCGCTTTTACATACAGTATGTTGGTGTTCGGGTCTGTAAAACACTCTAAAACTGATGGAAATTGTTGTTAATGACTATTATATATAAATTATCCCCGCCATTCAAATTGAGCAAATACTATGACTATCGCTCAGCGTTCCATTTCTATCCGCACCCCCAGCTCTGACTGACTTCCAGCGTCTCTGACTGTTCAACAGCCACGTGCCCCCTTCACCTCAGTCATTTAAATCAGGGCTGTTTTAATCAATCATCTGTTGTCTTTTACAGTAATGCCAACTGAATACAACAGGTACAAGCTTTTAGCCAAATAAAAGGAATAATGTTTCACAAATTTGATAGGTTTCTAAAGGTTAACTGAGCTCCATAGAGGCACTCATACTTTTCCATCATCTGCCCCCATTTGACTTCTGCTGGTAATGATGCTGGAGAACAAAGATACAAAAAGCATGACCGACAGAGACCCTAATATAGAAGGGCCCACTTTGATTTTTACTCCCATGTGTCCATTCTCACCACAGCACTGAGCTCAATTAGCCCTTTACTGTCAGCATAGAAAGAAGAGCACAGACATGTAAAGAGCTCTTATTTCATTTGGGTCTTTTTGGCTGGCTCTGCTCTATTTGGCGCTGCTTAGAAGAGGAGACAACTGAGCCAAGCCCATCAGCTCAAATGACACGCATGGAGGGGATAACTGGCAGCAGGCTTATGGAGAAAGGCTGTGCCTTCATGTTTGATGTACAACACCAGCGCACAGCCTTTACTCACTGGCCCTAAATGCCTCAATTTCTCTCAGTTAGCTTGTCATAAACAAATCGATACTGTGAGAAATATAGGATATTGATGCAGTAAAATATAGCATAATCTATTTAGCTCAGGGAAATTGTTATTGTGACTGCCTTGCCAAAAGGGATAGCAGTCCAAACCATTTAAAAAATGATTTATATTACATTTAATCTGGCTCTTGAAATGCAGATTGCTGATCATTTCTGTCAAACAGGTGAGAGATCAGACTTGGCACCTGCCAGATTCATAGCTCCAGATACAGTGATACATATGCAGCAGCAGCAGCAGAAGTAATTCTCATCAGCCGCCTTGTCACAGACGAGACGCTAAATTGCCTTGATAGTCTTGATTGTGGAATATAAACCCAAGTCAGTTCCATTTACCCACTTTACAATTTGTGGAATAGTTCATCTGCCCTTTTCATGCCTGTCATGGTTCTTAATGATTGAATTCATGACATCAGTGATAGTATGTAGCATGTAATGATTCAAGCTGCATGAGGATAGGGTCTTTTATGAAACATAAAAACATCCATTAATGCTTTTCTGATTCACTAAAGCCAGTCACAACCACATTTTCATTGTGCACGCATCACTGGTTCAGACTCACCAGAGTGTAGCAGCAACTCAGTGGCTGACAACGGAAGACAGAAGTGGCAGTGTAGCAGATGTGTATATGAATGTATGAATGAAAATCAGTCAACAGCAGTTCAAAAAAACAAAAAACAAAAAAAACACCCCGGCATCAGCTTACTGTCCACCAACCACAGCACGAGTGATGCGAGGCATCCCTGATTCTGAACGGGGAGAAGGAGAAATGGCCTAGTTAGCTTTGACACTGTTATATTTCATTCATAACCATATGACACTGGTCCTTGATGCACTAGCTACCTCCTGTCTCTGGTTTTTATCAATCACAGCCCATTCACACTCTGTATTATCCCTAAGAGGAAAGGCCTGTGACAAACAGCGCTTAAGGGATCTCCTCTCCTAACAATAAAACAAACACAGAAAAGCAGTAGATGCACTGTAGCTATTGTGGAAAAAAAGTTAGCATTTACAGTTGCATAAGACTATGACAAGCCTCTGAGTGGGCAGGCCGGTGAATGCGTTTGACTGACAGCTGAGCTGACAGTGGCACAGACGTGCAGTGTAAACAAACCTCTACTGGACACTGGCTTACAAGCCAAGGACAGACAGCATTTTGTTATCAGTGGTATTTAAGAATAAGAACCCCCATTTAGTATCTAAACTGAACAATGCAGACATTTGCAGGAAAGAGAGCTGAAATGAAACCAGAACATGTGGGCTCTGTTCCAGAAGAAAGAAAACCAAGCGTAACTTCGTCTCAACAGTTTGTCTGTAGGACGGTAAAATAAAATAAAAATGGAATGTAATATTGTTATTTGTAAAGCTAATGTTTATGTTTTTAGCAGCATTAATGAAATCCCACAAGACCACTGTGGGTTAAAGGTCACCAATGTGACAGACTGAAGCCAGTCGAGTAAAAAGTTACTGCATTATGGTGTCAGGACAAATAGCCGATATTACAGCTAAAACCTTTAAAAGATGACATTAGATGAAAGCGTGGGTCAATATCTTGGGCAAGAAAACTGATGCGATGAAGTATGCGCACTGCCACGCTGGTAAACTAGAAGCTGTAGGTTTTTGAATGCTAACAAATTAATGGTTGTTTCATTTTGTTCAAATCAAATTTGGAAAGTAAACCCCAGATACATGTTGCACTTTTTCAGAAAGAGATTTACAGAAACAGAAGCTAGTGGAATAGCGGCTAGCCTGAAAGTGGCGTCAGGACTTTGATTACGTGCTACAGCTGACTAGCTAATTAGCTAACGTATTTAACTCAACTCAGCTTTATTTATATAGCACCTTTCATACAAACATGCAACAAATGCTTCACAGATCAAGAGCATTTAGCATTTACTGTACTTTTCCCAGTGGATGTTTGGGACATGTGTTTATGTTTATAATGTGGATAAGAAGAAGACATTAGCTTAACTTCCCTTCACTTTTAATGGCCGTGTGACCAAAAAGAGCCACAGACTTTGAACCGCACCGCCAGTAGGTTTCTAAACGAGCCCCCAATTAGCTAGAAAGCTAATGTGGGTGGTGGTTCAAAGTCTGTGGCTCTTTTTGCATTGTGGTGTAGGCTGTTCTGTGGCTGTGACAGGAAGGTGACATTATTGCTTTATGCAAATATAGGTTCAAATTCTATTATTTGATTTGTCGCAGAAAAGGTTTCAGTCATAGTCATCTGGACACAGTTTTCAGAATCAAGACGAATCAAGTTCTTATAGTTTAGTATGAATCAGACTTCATTGAAGAATACCTGAAAACTTAGGGGACTGTCTGTCTGCTGTAAATCTACAGTATGTGTGTTGGGACTGTTGAGTATTTGGTTTGGTGTGTTTATAAAGCAGCCCACTGGTCAGGCTGGGATGAGTGGAGAGTCTTAGGAGACGGCTGGTACAAACCGCAGCACACTGCACCGCTGCACCCAGCAACACAGGAAGGAAAACCTTGAAAAAAAACCCCAACAAAACCAGCTCTGACACAAGGACATGCAGCCCTCACCCACGCACACTGCTCTGTTACTATGGCGACGCTGAAACACAAACGCACGCATAAACACACACGCAGGACAGTATCTAATCTAGCTGAACTTTAGCAGAACAAAAGGGAGGGCCAGCAAAAATAGCAGAGATGCTATAAATACCGATTGTTTCAGGAAAAATGTTATCAGATGTGTTTGTTTGGAAACAGTTCCTGCGGTGGTGAATTTGAAAGAACCACACGTCTGTAGTACAGTGAGGTGTGTGTTAGGACTGAGCGTTCTCTAGGCTTTCATTTAGTCATCATGCAGCAAAAGACACAGAACATAAGTCCTGGAGGTTTTCTGTGCCCTCAGAGGCCAGTTTTACAACACCACAGCAACAATAGTGCTTTCTTTATGAGCCAGGATACAGACACTGCTGGTGTGTTTTTTTTCCACGCAAAAAGTTATGAAAAATTAATTCCTCTCTTAGGATATATTGTGGAGCTCTTTTGTTTCCAGCACACCACTCTTGTCATTTCTGACTCTGTCCTTCTGGAATATGATCTGTTTTACTACTAAAGATAAGCCAAACCCTGTCACATGAAGACAAACCAGATCTGTCCAATTCCCACAGGATTAACATGGAGACTCTGGGGGAAGAGTCAAAAGTTTTGAGGTTATCTTAACTGTTAAAGCATCTAATAACGACACATATAAGATGGTCCCAAAGAGCCCAAAGAGTCTTGTTTGTTTCCAACTTTTTGACATTAGCACATTCTGCATCTAATTTAATCTAAAGAGAGAAGGAGAGGAGGAAAAGGTGGAGCGACTCCCCCTGGTCTTGTTGCTGGGTGGAGCCCTCAGCTATTTCTAGATCCCCTCTCGTGGCCACAATTTGACCACTGCAACCAAGATCAGAGACGTACATGATGTGAACAGCTCTGATGTGAAGCTGGTTACACTCTTAAGTGACTGCTAAGCCACAACCCCGGTTACATGAAGGACACAGGTGAACTCGTTCCAACCGATTTCTTCATTTAATGGCACGTGATTTAGGGTGCTTTCACACCTGTAGTGTGGTTCATTTTGGTCTAGTCCGGTTCGTGTTCACACTGACTTATTACAAACAAACCAAGAGCTGTAAGCCTGAAGTCATATAGGTAACTCATTCATTGGACAGTTTTGGTGATGTCATCCTGCATCATCAGTGCTATGTAGACTCAAGTCAGGAAGTAAAACTCTGACTGATAGCAAGTCATGCAGCATTGTATATGTTTATTTATTTTCTCTGGTGTCACAAAGAGCTCACAAAGAAATAATTGATTATGAGCATTATTACTCGAGACTGTAACTAGACCTCATATATCGTATATAAATAGTAAACAGATAGAGAAAGGCATTTTTAACTGTAATATGAGAGCATAGTTACTGTGTGGTTGCTACGTTTCACTCACTTTTTAATGAGAAACTGCTAAGACACTCCTTTTCACTTTCTAATGTATTAGGGAAAATCCTCGCATGACGTGTTAACATAGTTACCCAATAATCTTGCATAAATCCAATCCAATCCAATAAATATAGGCAATACATCCTTACAGAGATTGCTTTCTTAACAAGTCACAATCAGCAGATGAATTCAACAGTAGTTTAGTTTCTGAATTCATGCTGTTGGTTGGTCTGCTTTATTTTCACACAATAAGTGAACTGCACCACACTTCAGTTGGAAGCGGACTGAAACCCTCTTTTAATAGCAGGCTCAGTCTGGTTAAGTCCACGCCAAAAAGTTTGATAGCCAGCTTGCCATGGACTTTGATAGAGTTCATGTACTTTCTGTTACCAAAAAGTAGCTAGCTCTACTATGCGAAAATTACCATTTTGTGACAGTACAGCTGTCACAAAATGGTAAGCCAGATACAATATATCTAGGTAAAGATACAATATATCTTTTTAATAAACTTTGCGAGCGACCTGAGCTAACATGCTTGCTAACATGCTTGCTAACTGTCCACTCTCGTTAGCTCAGACAGCTTCCCCCCCTTCAATAAAACTCTTATTGAACAAAATGATGTACAAACCCAAGAACAAAATGCAGGAGGACATAAACAGCACAATAGAGAGAAAATAGAAACAAGCGGTGCCTGACTAGCACCAGCATGTCCCGGCTGGCTAGCGTGTTGGCTGTTAGCTCCCCACCTAGCCCTGCAAGTAGTCACTACTTCACCAAGCTCCTAGAACCAAATATTTTGCGAAGACGCACAGATGAATTTTGATGTGCCACGTCTTAAGGATTCAAAAATGTTCTTACATGAGGCCCGTAGTCGCTGAGTCGTGTGTGGGACTGGTGAGCCCTGCGTCTGAGAAACCTGCACTTTCTAACCTTTATTACATCCTGAAGTCAAAGGCACAAGACGAGATATTAGTATCATCAGTCAGGTTTTACAGTGAGGTCACCCAGGGATAGTAAAAGCAGGCTATGTTGCTATGTCTGCGGAACAGAGAAGGGTATTAAGTTGTCTCCATGCCAGTGTGTGTGAATGTGTGTGTTCAGGGAGACACTGAGTGGTGATTGTGTTGACAGAAACAAGGCACTATCAGCAGTATCAGTTCTTCTACGCCCTCTGTCTCTCACTGGTACCATGACTGCAGTAGAGACACAGACTGTACATTTAACTGACATATGAAATCGCTCAGGTATCATTTTTATGATAAATACAAGCCCCCTAATGGAACATTTTAATGAAAAATATTGCTTTATTTTCAATCCAAAGTGTAGCTCAGAGTGAGGAAGGAAATCTTTTTCTTTTTGCAAAATGACAGATTAAAACTGGAAAATGAATGTTTTTAAGCACATCTTTAAGAGAGTAGTACTAATCTAAGGTGTCACCTCCGGAGGATCATCGCCAGAAACATGTTTGAACTTTTTGTTGAAAACATTTAATCTTTTGCATTTTGCCCCCTCAGTCACTTTGATAAAAAGTAATCACAGAGCAGCCCTACCAGATCACAGTAGTGCCATTTGTTGCTCGCAAGTACCAAAATGCCCAATGTCCACTAAAACCTGCACTGGGTAATAGCTCTATGCAAAAACATGACCTGTTTTACAGTATGTGGACCGGCAATAAAGAATGTGCGGATCCACCTGATTGAGACAATATGGATTCATCCTGCTCTACTGTCAGGCTCCGCTCACAGAAGGTAAAAAAAATCCAAACTCTTTGACTAAACTGTTGGCTTTTCCAACCTGTCTGATCATCTGACTTCCCATGTTTCTGGCCCAGTTAGACTTCTTTTTAGTGATGACGCCAAAATTCCATATCTTAACAATTAACTTGGTGAGTACGGTGCTATTATTACAGATGGTAATGTCAGCTAAAATTACACAAATAAGACCCACATTGTAATAAACTGAAATAATCCTATAAGCCATGCTGATTACATTGCCTTTTCCTAAAAATTGAATCCTCATATAAACAAATGCTGTCATTTCACATTGTGGTAGATCAGAGATTTTCAAACTGCCCCAAGGGGGCAGATAAACGTCCATAAATCCGCTAAGAAATCATAGGAAAAAAACACCCCTCAACTGCAAAACCTGCCTGAGAATCATCATGTTTTTAAGTTTTCTTCAGTACCACATTAATCCAGTGGTAGTAGTCTGTACAAGCATGAGTACATGACGTGAACCACTAATAGCTAATTCAGTTGTCTCAATCTTGTCTGAGGGGGGGCTCACAATGTCTTAAATGTTTTGGCCTGATGCCTTCTGAATGTGGGCAAAAGCTGAAAACCAATTTCTGAAGCCTAGATCCAGGATATGTAATGTCACTTACATACAGTGAATACTGAATGAGCATTAAAGGAACAGTTCAACATTATGGCCGATTAGCCTAGCTTAGCATATAGCCTGGAAGCAGGGGAAACAGTAAGCCACTAATTAGCATGTCTCGTATTTACTTAACCCGTACACAAACAGAAATGTAAAAACTACAGATTGTGGTTTTTGGGTGAGTTATGTTCTGGAACTATTTCTTAGTGAACAGCAACCTACAATGGCTGTGAGTAGCTTCCTGCAGTCTTGTCACCACAGTGAGGTTGCCAGGTTTGGTACCATCGTGCCTGTGTGGAGACCAAAACCAAACCTGTGCTCATTGATATGGCAACCAGCGCTATAGATGGAGACGCTGCGCATACATACTGGGCGGAAGGATAAACCGTTGTCTGTCACAAAATAGTTGACCAACCTGTAAGTCCCCCTAAATTACAAATTGTTGTTTTTACTTTTCTGTTGGTGTACGGGTTAAGCTATACATTGTGTAAATAAGACAGCTCTAGAATTGTTGGTCAACATATTCCTAAACTTTGGACAGAGTCAGGCTAGAATTTTTAGACTTTATGCTAAGCTAAGCTAGCCACATCCTCACTCCAGCTCCATACTTAACGCACAGACAGAGATTGAGATTGATATCAGTAGTCAGAGCAGTTACATAAAATGTGCATCCCTAATAAGAGCAAAATATGTCCTGGACTATCACATTTCATTGACTCTTACCGTTGCTTGTGGTGTTGACGTAGTATCGCTGCCCTTGTGGAGACATGTAGCATCTCCAGAGAGGAGGCAGGGGGTCTCTGAGGTCATCAACAGGGAGATGACTCAGAGATGCTGTCCTCTGTCGAAACAGAAAAAGCAATTACAACATCAGTAAGTGTCAATACCAACAAAAAGGCTCATCAGCACAATGAAGGTGAATTTAAACACCATGTTAGATCCAGGACAAAGATTTATTTCTTTAATTGAAATAACTGCTGGAGATAAACAGATAGAAGATCGAACAAAACCACCAAAGATCAGGCTACACAAGAGATGAAGTAGAAATGCAGCACTCAGCTCGGGTTCAATGAGGTTCTCATTTCCTCAAGTATTTCACAACCAGCAACCAATGACATCACAGCGGAGCAGGCTGAGCTGCCGCCGCTGCCACACAAAGAACAACAAACTGCCTCTGCTCTGCAGTTGGACTGAGAGACAGCATACGTGCACACAACATACAGCCAAAGAACACGAGAGAGCATGTAAGCAAACTGCACACATCTGCTACTGATTAGCAGGAAAACAACAGGCTGAGACCATTGTAACACGTCGAGGTGGAGACTTGAGAGAACCAGATGAAATTGCATATCAGCTACAGTTTGGTTTTCGGGGGTCCATGCCAAGTCATTCAAGCACATAGAAGAGGATGGTTTTAGTAACTGCAAGGAAACTCAATCCAGTCTCTGCAGACTAGATATGAATACAGTAGGAGAAGGAGGAGGCTTTGCAGTAATCACAGGCATAAATGACCGTTCGCTAAACCCCATCTCTGAACAGCAATTGTCCAATCATAGCTTCACAACCATAACTTGTCATAGAAGGCCTGCCAAGCGTTGGATTTCTATGTGAGTGGTGTCCACGGGGCTAGAGTTTGGAGGGTGGTGTCTTTTTTTAGCCTTTCCAAAACCAAAAATACTAGAGCAAAAGTTTAAGGAATGGACTAAACAGTGTGTTTTTCTTCTCTTATGTAAGCCGCAAACGTTAGCATTTCTGGCTAACTGGTTTACTAGCCTTACTTCCAAGGCCAAGGAGCGGTTCATACTACAGTATTTTTTGGGGGGGGTCACAGGTTACATTAAAAAATCTCCTCCTCATCCTAAAAGCTTCTCTTAATGGTAAAAATGAAACATACTGTTTGAAAATATGATATGAAAAACCCATCCAACGTCTGTCTTTATTGTCCATCTATGTAAGCTAAGCAGCCAAACACATAAGAATGAAATATGAGCCTGATCTTGCATTTTTCCTTATCATACTTACAAATACTAGGACTAACTGGCTCTACACTGCAGTACAAGAACAATGCTGCTCCTTTAGTTCCTTATCTTCTATATGGCTCATCAACTGGCGAGGATGCTGACTTTTTGCCCAGAGCATGTAGCTTAAGCATCGATGTATTGATATTGCTGGCTACGGCACTGCCACTCAACTTTGCTGCTGATCTGTCCCAGTGGCCACCCGTTGTACTGCAGTGATAAAAATCCCCTTCAGCCCAAAAGCCATTTTCTCCATAGACCAGCATAATAAAAGAGACGTCGTTTTTGGGGCTTATGCGCTCTGAGAGCAATTTTCGATGAAATTATTGGACGCCATCTTGGAGTCCAATATCCAGTTTACATCCTTGAGCTTTAGCCTCTGTTAGCATGGTACATGTAGCCATCAAGTGAATATTTAAACCCATTTTTCTCATTTTGAAACAAATCAGCTGGGGGAAAAAAGTCAGCCAGGGACGTTGGCATTTTCAGCTAACGCACAGAGCTAAATTTAGCTTAATTAGCTTGCTAACTATAACTGATAAAATCTGCCAGTGACAGTCATCATTGCAGCGGTCGCCGACTACAAATGAGAAACCTGCTTTTGCCTGCCTCTGTCTGAAATCAAGGACCCATTGTTTCAAAAATGACTAACAACTTCTATGGTAAATCTTCCATCGTAATCATTGTAAACTCCATATATGCCCTGCAAGAACGGAAAGCATGACAGGCAAAGCAACAGTAGCTAGTGGTGATGCATTTGAACGTCACAGAAAGGCACAACCCAGAGCAAGCTATATGATCCTACACCAATCAGTACTGTAGGCTATGGGTCAATTCAGCTATTTGCATGCTAGAGAATGAGAACAGGAAACTTGCAATTGAGGAAACCAGTAATCAGTTAAACTGACAGGCCAAAATTCTCTTCTCTGACTCTGAAAAGTCTTGGGAGGCCACTGTGGAGACGTGTTTGGATCAGGGTGGGTGATAGGAAACGGGAATGCTATTCATTATCATTAGACACTGCCACACACCAGGGGCAGGACAGAGAATATCAGCTCTAAGCAAACATTTCTTCATAGATATTTACTATCTCATCACCCATTTCTTAGGGGTAATCAATCAGTAATAAGTACTGATTTAAGCATAAACTGTCCCTGGAGGTAAAAGCTGCATCGCCTCAGAAAATTAAGTCCTTCTCTGCACTAGCTGGAAAAAGAGAAAGGAAGAAACCCAGAGCTCTCTGGTCCCACAGGACTGGAGAGTATGAATCCATGTCAACCCCGGGTGACTTATGACTGCATGTAATTACACAGTCCCTGACAACTTTGCAGTGATGTTTTCCCTTTGATGGTCTCGGTGGTCACTGTTATATTTATCCTTCGTGTGCCTTTGGGATAAGGATTTGCCTAAATAGTCCAGTCATTTCCTACAGCAGTGAAAAGTAGTCATGGATATAACAATGGATAAACTCCAAAATGCCACTAAAGAAAATATGCGCTATTTTCAATCATGTCAGTGACACAGGATCACATGTTTATGTACTGAAAAAGAAATGGAAGGAGAAAAAAGTCGATACGACTGCCAAACCACAGTTACAGCTATAGTGAAGTTAAGTGCTACAATACATGAATGTGTGGAGAGGCAAGGTGCCCTTCACTTGTTCCACATGTTATTCCTAAGTCAAACATCAAGGGTAATTATACATTTGCTTTCACTGTTCTAGTGTATAAGTGTGTGAAAACAGGACGGAGCAGGAAATGAGTGAAAGCAAGAACGGACTGACCTGCTAAGGGCCCCAAGGCAAAAATGACCTGTTTGGCCCCCCTCCCCCCAGTTCCTCCCCTCAAGCCTCATTTCAACTGCATGGTACGGCTCGGCTCGCTTCTGGTACCAGGTACTTTTCTTGATTTAGTTTTCCACTGCAGATAGTAACCCCTCAATGTAGGCGTGATTCTTAGCTGACACCGCATGCAACTGCTGTGACATCATCTTCACCTTTACACAAACACAGGAACTCTAGTTGGATCCTTTCATCGGCAACCAAAAAAAGGACGTCTGCACTTTGTCAATTGACCACGGCGTGGAATTGCGGGCTGCCATCTTTAAAGTCGAGTCGAGTGAATAAAAAAATTTGGCTGCTGTTGATGGTAGCCTGGCTATCTAAAAATGGTGGGTTTGTGCCAGATGTCTGGTGATGATTCTCTTTGACCAGTCAGTGTTTTAACTCCGCCTTTTAGTTTGCTGGTTTATTGTTTATTTAGCAAGAACAATGCACAATACATGTATTGTACCAGATATAGCTAAAAGCTCATTTTAATCTGTAGTCCCTGAGTGGAGGCCACTAGCGATGTGCAGGTTACCTTTAGTATCAGGTCGCTTGGAACCTCGACTGAGGTGATACCAAAAAAAGTACCAGGTACTATCCACAACATTTGACAATGACCAAAAGAGAATAGTTCCAAGCGAGTCAAGTCGAGCCTTACCATGCACTGGAAATTTGGCATACTGTGCTGTATATGTATGTAACTGCATTTAAGTGTCAATCTGGTCAGCTTGAATACTACCTGCCCCCCCCACCGGATATGGTTTGTCAGATAATTTGTGGTATTTTGCTTTAACACAAATTCATTTAAGAATATGCAGCAGTGTAATATAGGTATTAATATTAGATGTAGACAGAGGGCCATACAAGACTGGACATAATGATAATGCAGGTGCCACGTTAAGGCCCCTATCATTTCAGTGTATATTGTGATTTAGAATATTACCAAACAAATGTGCAATCCATGAAATTACCAGTAATTGCTACACGGTGAACCTGGGGCCTTCAGATCTGGGGGCCCGGATGATAATCAAGTCTTAGGTGAAATCCAGTTCACCAAATCCAGTTCTAGGACTGGGACTATTATTCTGTGTGTCATGGTCCTGGATGGCTAAGCTGATGGAACCCAGAGGTTCAGTTGCTCAGGCATCACAGAATTCATAACAAGAAGAATATACAAACTCTGCAGATGGTAGGCAATCTTTTTATCGACTTTTGGTGGAAAGCTATGTTAGGCAGGTGTAAAGTAACAACAAACACGACTTTTAATGACAGATAGAGGTGTCTTCCATTGAAGTCAATACATACCAAGTAAAATCAAAGATGGCACACAATTTCTTCCTCAGCTGCTCAGCGGTATCAGTTTTCCTGCTATGCTCAGTGACTATAATATAGTAATATAGTGACGTTTTTATATTGCATTATTGATTTATAACATGATACAGTGAATTTTGCTGGAAAATCAATTGAGAAACTGTTGATGGCTAAAATAATCCGACAAGAATGTCTACCTAGCAAAATAATACCCGGCAATTAAATATACTTCATCAAATTTATGGAAATCTAAAAATCCAATATTGTCATATCATATCGGCCAACGCTGAGTGAGTCTGTTTTATCAACATTCTCCTGCAACCTGTTCCATCAGATTCAGATTCCAGATGAGTGCGACCACGTACTGCGGAAACAAAAGACACTTTCTTTGCGTTTCCTGGTTGCTTTCCTGTTGGCTTCCTTCAGACACGACGTTGTTTGGTCACATGTTCATCATCAGTGAAATGATACCGCAGTTTTTCTCTGAGCTAAGCAGAAATGGCTCTCAGAAGCAGGCAAAGACAGATGGGAGTGGGCCGCTTGTAGTTGGAAGGACACGGATAATATGCAAAAATCTTGGACATGAAGATTTTCTTTTTTTAAATCGCAAAGTGCCTCTGAATCTCCTGTGTAAGTTTCTGTCTCTTGAAACATCCACAGATCCGCTTCAAACTGAGTCTCACAATTGTGTGTGTGTGAACAGTGATGTGAGCTACAAAAGACAGAGTTAAAATTCTCCTCCCTGACAGAAGTTTGTGACAGATCTGACAGTCCTGTCATACACATTAAAAACACCAGACATGAGTGAGAGAATGGGAGCACCTTGGTGGTGGGAAGTATGACGAATCTCAGAGCCAGCTTGTCTCGGCATATGCAACATTAAATAATGCACCATTCCAGATGGTTAACCTTCGAAACCCCAGGCTGCCTTTGGCTCCACATTCCCAGCATGCCAGAAAAGCCCCTGGCAGAGAACACAAGGACTCATCCCAGGCTGCGATGACTGAGGACAGACCGCAACAATCCCTGCTGCTGTCTGTGAGCTCTGCAGACGCTTTTCATTGAACATGCACTAGTCATCACAGCAGTCATTTGAGAAACATGAAGATAAGCTAACACAGGAGCAATATTATTTTTACCAACAGACTGTGAGCTGGTGAAATGTGCTTTAACTAAAATGTAACCATCAGATACTAAATATGATCATCTGCTTCAGTTAATGATTTCCGACATTTCGCAAAATAACTTACAACCACCTGACAATTTTAAAAGTTGTAATCCAAAAAGCTGCCCTAATCAATATCTATATATTACGGATTATGTGTATTGTGAAAGGTGTCAGTCGTTGTGGCAAATTATGACGAGAATTGTGTCTTTCAGGTCCTTGTGTTGATGTTGCAGCCTGGAACTGTGCTGTTTCAGTCTCACCGCTCTCAGGAAACTATTTTCAGTGAACAAGCTCCAATAAACCCACTGTGCACTACGTTCCCAGCGCCAAACAACAGACAGACAAAGTTTGCAACTAGCCAGTAAACATAGTGGAGCTGATTTAGCGATAGACCAAAACAGAGCTAAAAGAAGAGTGAATACTGGACTTCCATTCATCAAGTGGCCAGAAACGCGACTCCAAATGGATGACAATATCGCTCCGTGCCTACTCTGCTAGATGTGTGAGTGAGCAACTGTTTGCTAACAAGGTGCAGCCTTTATAAGGTGATAATATGCCGATGTTGTGTTTAAAGCTTGTTGCACAACCCCCCAGGGGCAAAAAAGGTTTAAGGATTATAACTTAAAAAAAAAAAATGAAAATAAAAATGAATTCTATTCTATTTTATTATTCTAATTTGAGTAATACGCCTAAAATATAAATAAACATGGTTCAAGTGTAAAATGCTTTCATGCAAAGCTTGAACAATTGAAAAAAAGCCAAAATCATGATTCCAGTTATTTTCAGTGGTTTAAAAATAAATGAGGAACTGTAATATGTCGAAATGTTTATGATGCTAAAAAAGAAGAAACCAAATACTTCACTGGTCTTTTTGGAATTATAAACAGATCCCAGCATTTTCTTTTTCAGATTAGAGACATTTCCCACACACCCCCCAAACACAGGCAGCATCTCTTATTATGGAAAACAAAATACCTCATGGTCTCCCTATTTCAGTGACACTGGCTCCCTGCCTGGAAAACCAAGAATAATTTGTTAAATTCCCTTGGAAAATGCTTTTAAATAAATAGCCGGTCTTGCTTTGAGGTCAGTCACAGAATAACAGTGCAGTAAACTTGATCCTTAGCCCTTCACCTGGATTTTAACAGCCTCAGCTGAGACCTGCAGGACAGATTCTGCTTGTTTCAAGTTCAAACCCAGGGTATTATCTAACTTCTAGTGAAAATTGTAATTGTCATAATTTAAGTAATTTACTTAACAATAGGGGACAGAAGAAAGAAGCAGGGAGGCTTACTTTGAAAAACTGCCGTCAGTTAAAAGGTCAGGAAAGGGAAAAAAGATTAGAAAACGAATAACTGGACCCTAAAACATCTCTCTAAAGAGTTAAATAAGTTCATACATAAACATAACTCATGAGTAACTATCATGTTATTTAAAAAATCCATGGGACAATAGAATTAATCGCAACTTTGGCTGGATGTAACATACAGAATAAGCTCATTGAGTTCATTCTTCCACTGCCGTCAGAGCGATTCGGAGCAGTTTCCACCGCTGAGCAACAGCTAAACACTTGAGTCTTTCAGACGGACTCTCAAAGCGAGTGACAAATCCATCCCTCGGCTTTCAGCAGGTTAGCAGCGTTACTACACAGACACGGATTGTCCTGAAAAGGTGAGTCATCAGATGCAACTGTCGCTGTCTACGATCACACGGGTTGTGAAATGCTGGTCACCCACTCACTGGCTGTGTGGAGGAGGACCGGTGTGCAGCCTCAGTGGTCCAGAGTTTCAACAGACTGGATTACTGGACAGGACTGAACGTTTAGCTGTGCTCACACATGCCTGCCTGACTCAGTACCTCCTGACTTGTGACAGAGTGTGTGTGTGTGTGTGTGTGTGTGTGTGTGTGTGTGCAAGTTCATGTACGGTTCACTTGGTGTAGTTACAAGTGTGAGTGAAATGGCTTTTTAGCCATGTAACTTGTTCCTGTGTGTGTAAGCAGAACCTGACCTCTGGTGAGCCCTGTGGAAACATCTGGATTTGAGGAGAGGAGAGTCTGTGTGGGTCAAGGTCTGTCAGAGCAGCTGTCCTGTTTCCAGCTGGAAAGATCCAGAGGCGGAGAGGTTCCTGAACATGAACATGAGGTGATATGTGAGCTGTTAATGATGTGGAAATGATCCTAGGCTACAGCACCAGGGGCCGTGTATTAAAATGGTCTTTATACAGTGTAGTTTTATATTAGCTTAACTTAATTTGAATGCAATCCCAATTTTCTGCCTTCTCTCGCCTAGTTTTGACCACTTAAGCGTCGTGTTCCGCGACATCGGCCCACGGAGAACCGAAAACAGAATGATGTTGTCGGTGCTGTCAGGTGGAACAGTGAAGCTGGTCCCTGGCAGTTTGTACGGATCAACTACGTCCTGCAAGTCAGGAAAGACAGCAAGCTGTGATTGGTCGGGGGCCAAAGTGTTGTCGGCCATGTTGCTCGCTTCATGAACAAACCTGTGAGTAACTGCTTGAGCATATTCTGCTTTAGTCATTCCCTAAGATGAACATTTTCAAATGAGGCCCCAGGAATGACTGCAAGTCGTTCTTCTCATGTCTTCACCTCATTACAATTAGCCCTTCCTGAGTGTGTGGCATGCTTGTCTACTTTGCTACACTGTCAAGACATTTCATACTGTATACAGGCATGCAGGTCTTTAAGAGAAACCAAACAAATTCCAGCTGTATACATACTGGAGCAGAGCTGTAAACAGCCGCAAGCAAGCACACAGCCACAAACACAACGTCTTTTTCATGATGAGATGCAGACGGCGAGCGTGGGCCATCTCTAGTCTGGAGTTTCTACTAAAATAGAAGCGAGGTACGCAGTGGATGTGTACACTGTGATGTTTTTTTTGCTCCCTCTCCTACCTCATCATGTCAGAGGAGCATGGGAACAGAGGTGTGACAGACAGGGGAAGTGTCTGTTTCCTATTATTCACTCATAAATACCTCCACCTTCCCTATCTGCACACCCCAGGTTACGGGGGGGGGGGGGGGAGTTCACAAACCGAACGCTGACGCTAGTGACAGGCTTGTGTCTGTGCGAAAAGAGACACAGCCGCCCAATCAACACTGTGACACAGGAGGAAAATGGCGACGCACAGATGCGACACTGGCAGTTGTCGCTGCTTAATAAAAATCGGAGGCCTGCTGAGGGCTGTCAAGTTATCAGGTAAGCATGGAGCCTCAAATGGATTACTCCGGAATAATGATATATTTCAAAACTATGAATTATATTCGAAATATGTGAAAGAGATGAGATTTAGACATTTCCAGAGACCCCATCTTTATATTAAGAAACCCCACTGGTGGCCCTGACTAGGGCCATTTGGGATCTAGCGCCAAAGTGGCAAAATTCATTAAAAAGGGACAAAATTTTCGAAACATAGCGCATTGATTTTATAACTGAAAAGTTAAAAAGAGAAATAAAACGCACTCGGGCTCAATTGCTCAATTAAATACACTTGGGGGGGGGTTTCTGTTCCAGGCTCGCTTGGTCTGGTGTGACCAGTAGCTTAAGGCGGCCAGTGTTAGCTAATGTTAGCAAACTGGACTAGCGGCAGATATTGCTGTGTAACTGACATTACTGAGTCAGTTCGCTGACTTCAGGGCTCTTTCACAATGCTGTCTATGACTCCAGCGTGACGGTGCTACTGACACCCTAGATTCAGCAAAAATGACATAGGCTCACTTTAAAGCCTGAGCTGGACAAATCTTTTACTAAAACCTTTTGTCTTCACTCATGTTTTATTTGCAAAATAGTACAACTGTTTCAGGTTGTCATTTATCCACATAGTAATTATGTAATCTAATGTTTCTGGCTAAACCTTGAATTTGCAGCATACATTAGACGAAATTGTTCTTTGGGTGTCGGCGTTTCGAGTTCTGAGTTCTTCAAAACTTGTAAAATAAAGTCACTTCAGTTATTTATAACTCTTGCTATTTATCGTTTATAAACTAAACGATTGATCGATCAATCAAGAAAATAATCGCCATAATTAATAATAATCAATAATGAATTTAGGCTGCTTTCCCTTGATTTTACTTAATTTACAAGCTGATGGTATAGTTCATGCCATTATTTTGCATGTAAGTGGCACATGTTCTCCACGTGTTCTAGGCTTTTTATGCAAGAAAGCTTGCAGTTTCAAATGGAATGCTAGAGAGGAGTGTCAGTGTTCTAGGAATATAATATATATTGTGTGGAGCACGAAGGGACTACAGCTTTTGCTGTATAACGGGGGGGGTCGTATAAATAATAGATCGATACTGAAGAAACAGCCTACATGTGATGATTGTGAGGAATGATCAGAAGTTATGAGGGGCAAGTTTTTTTATATGAAGTCTAAGCACATTTATGGACATTAACCTGGACACTGGGGACACCTCTACCACTGGAAGTTGCCCTGACATCTGCGTGTCCTGACTTATGAATTATGACACTGAGTAAAAGGAGCAATTTTTGGCGCAAAATGAGCCAATTGGGGTGACCTGCGATGGTCTAAATGCTAGGAAGTTGGATTGTGTTTAATATAAAAATATGAAAATAAACATTTTCACCACAAAATATGCAATACTGCAGCTTCAGGTCAAAATCTCAGTATTGGTGCTCAAAATCCCTCCAGTGTCCTACGACACTAACTAACATACAAACTTTTGAGAGCAGCGTAACAACAGCTCATCACCACTGTTCTCAATAAGCCCCTGTGGAGACTCTAACCTCTTACCCGGGAGGTCTGAAGCTGAGCCGCAAGTCCCCAACGCTCTGGGATCACTTAGCCTCAGGTGAGAAACACAGGCCGGGAGAAATTTCTCACATGTACGCTTGGCCGCTAACTACTAGACCTAAGAGAGAAGAATGTGTCGAGATATGGCCGGACTGAGCTGGAGTGAATGGAGGAGGAGGAGGAGGAGTGAAAGAATGAAAGTGTCCCTGGAGGGAGACAGAGTGAGACAGGGAGAGGGAAAGAGAGCGATGGGGGCTGCGGACCCATATCTTTATTTGGGAGACATTGTTTTGGTTTGGGGCAGATGTGGAAGCCTGGAGCGAAGCCACATTCCCAGATGTAGAGACACTTCAGACACGCAGAGAGGAGGAGGGATGCACATGCGCGCTTAAGTATGCACTCAGTCACACATATATACTGTACATGCACACATACGCTCGCACAAACTGTCATTATTGTCTGCTCAATGCCTCAACACAGGGTACGAGTGTGTGTGTGTGTGTGTGTGTGTGTAGGCTAGAGTGGTCAGTAAAGCTAACAAAGCCTTATTTGTTACATTCCCCTCCCATCCAGTTTATGTGAATTTCTCAAGCCTTGTGCGTTTCACTGTCTCTCCTCTAAGCTTCTGCGTCTGCCGTACAAATGACGTGACTGGAGCGCTGTGACACCCACACACACCCACACACACACACACACACACTGTGCGCTGCTTACGAATGATCTCCAGCGCGCAGATCTGATCTGTTCAGGCCTGCTTATGTTCTCTGGATCAGATACGGCGGCGCGTCAATCCGTTGTTCTGCTTTTCCGCTCGAGTGCTAAACTCACTGAGCACTCCACAGTAAGTTTCTCGCCGTGACCTTTCAGTAGCCACTGCAGGACAAAGCGGTAAAGACGTTTCAAAGCCAGACTGCTTCACTCAGCTGGTAAAGCAGAGTTTTGCAACTCCAGACGTCCTGGTTGTATCCACGTGAGACAGTTCAGTGTTAAGCTTAATGCACACTGTCCCCCTCTTTTAAACAGATGCAGCCTAATTCTTGAGTGTGCATGCCAGTGGTTAAGACTGTGTATATACTGTACTGAAATATCAACTTCTGTGGTTACATTGATCTGGGGTTTCCCACCTGATCTGGATTTCCCCCTCCAAACTCCCCATGTGGCCCCCATTCTTCTCAAAGCACCAGACTTGTTGTAAGTTATGAATCATGTGCTTTAATGTATGTAATATTCTGATTAATGATCATTATAGATTAAGATCTCACAATTGAGTATCCATTTTTTTGCAGATGATATAGTTCTGCTGGTTTCATCAACGTGTGACCTCCAGGGCGCACTGGAGCTCTTCACAGCCGAGTGTGAAGCAGCTTCAATCAGAGTCAGCACCTCCCGAGTCTGAGGCCACGGTACTCTTCCAGGAAATGGTGGGTCACTTCCTTCAGATTGGGAACTGAGTTGCTGCAAGACTGTAAGGACACTCAAAATCAATTTTGAGTGTCCCTTTGAACCATATTTCAGGCCAGTGATCCCTGCAAATTAAGATTTACAGAGCCCTACAGAGGAGTATTTCACTAGATGTTGGCCTAATTCCATTGATATGAAGGAAAAAAGTGGGAAAATGAGGCCTGAGTTGAAAATAACTGTAATTACTCTTTAACTGAGCTAATGTTTTTCAAGCTATAACTCAAAACACTGGAGTAGACTAAGACCAAAGAGATTAAAATAGTTCCCTCTGCCACCATAGCCCAAATTTGTTGACAAAATTGCCTCATTATATTATTCATACTTACTGTCTTTTTAAAGCATTTCTCGTTTCCTCAGCCTTGTTGCTATGTATTGAGACATTATTTCAACACAGCCAAATTTCCAACGGCCCTCTATGACAGCTCTGCTAGTAGATTTCTTCAGTGTCAAAACAAACAACAGTTTGTGGTTAACAACATGCTTCACAGTCATTCAGCTGATATTTCACAGCTCCACTCGAGTATGTTCCATGACAAGAAATGACTGTATTTTGGTATGATGTCACGGCGGGGGTGGAGGGGGTGGGGGTGTTAGCTTTCCAGCATGCAGGGGAAGCACCTGGCTGCATGCAGGAGGCTCTAAAGCAGTGGTCTGAACCCCGGCATTCCACTACAGGGATTATGCCAGGCTAAATCACCACCCAAACCTCTGCTTGAAGCCCCCCCACTCAGCTCTACAGTTTCATAATAAACACAGCTGACACTCTACCAGGAGAAGCATTAGGGAGACAAAGTGGTTCTCCATAATTTACAGCTCATTGCAAATTGCTTACAGTAGTTCCCCTGACTACAGAGAGGCACAAGGTAATTCACACTGAAGAGAAACAATGCATGAGGCTATAATAATAATAATAATGTGAGCCCAATATTAAAATTTGGGAAAATCAGCATTACATCATTTTCAAATTGACTTTAAATTACTGGCCTCTTCAAGCGGAAGAAAAAAGTCACACTTGAGTTTATAGTACGTGGCAACCTGCACTCAACATATTTCATCCACATGAAGGCGTCAGAGGGAGTCTCCCTCCAGATGGCCCCTGGCAGGTCCAGCTGCAGGGTTGTTGATATTTCAACACTTGAAGCGGTGGCCTGATTTGTTATGGGAATGTCAAATGTAGCCTCAACAAGAGTGTGTAACTGCCCTCTGACCAATCGTTAAAGGCTATAACCCAGCGTGTGTCACCAATTCAATGGTTTGAACTGGTTTTACTATGGGCCCCCAACATGGCTTGGTGACTAAGCAAGCCACCGACTCCAGTATCTACAGTATCCGTTAATATGGAAGCCAACTATCGATTATTTTCATTATCAGTTAAATCTTTCTTTACCGATTAATCTTTTGGTGTACGTGCCCTTCACAATTTCCCAACCTGACATATTCAAAGTGCTTGTTTTGTCCAACCAACAGTCTAAATATTGTTCTTAATATCATAGAACAATAAGAAAATCAGCAAATATTTACATTTGAGAAGTCTTTTCTCGCATTTTTGCATAAAAATGACTTAAATAATAATCAAAATAGTTGACTCATTTTCTGTCGACAGTTTCAGCTCTAATGGAAGCCACTTCCCTGCCCGTTTCATCTTTGTTTGAATAAATAAAATTAAAAAAACAAGTGAACAAATATTTAAATTTCAAAAATTTGGAAAAAAAGATAGATAGATACAAATACGATAGAAACAATTTGTAACAAATAGTTTAGTGAAGCTGTTTAGATGATCGCATCACGCTTAATTCTCCTCTATCTCATGTTGTAAATTGTTGTGAATTCATATCATACTGTAAAATGTGCAGTGTCTGCAATGTAATGTATTTCAAGAATAAAACATGAAACGTTCTTCTGAAGCAGCCTGGTGTGCGCGAAGGTTTTCATACAGCATAAAGAAGATGCGGACAGCAGATCCTGGAAGAATCAGATCAATTCACGGATAAATGCAGACTGACGTTCCTGCTTTAACCACATTAAACGTACATTTTTGATGCCAATTTAAAAACACATCTACTGGTTGGAAGGTGTTTAAATAAAATAGTTTATTTATATTTCAAGCATTATTCTGTTATTGCTGCAGATCAGTTCTGAGACGTCTATTCTCAGCACAAAGGCCCAATTTCCACCAAAATACCAACAGCTCTCTTCGCACTTCCTCATTTGAATGAACCTCCCACCTGTTTGCGCCTCTCCTCCTGCGCCGGGCACCAAAACACCACACAGACAACTTCAAGGTCAGGAAAATACCAAACTGTGGGAGCGCTGCATGCGCTGGTCGTTGCTCCACCACGAAAAAAGGGCCCACTAAGATAATTCAAAGTTACGCCAGCGTAAAAATATGATAGCAGGTTAAAAAAGCAATGTATAGCCCAGCAATAGTAGTGCAATAGTATTTCATTTTCGACTTAGTAAGTCAAACATGTGACTTTGTGTTTCATCATTTGGACTTCCTATGTTAGTTAGTATTTCAATTTTGATTCAATTAGTCAAATTTATGACTTAGTAACTCATAATTCTGACTTAATGCGTCTTTATTTTTTTATTATTCTCAGCTTTTAGGAAGAAAAACCTAAATGCCATCTTCCAGACAAGCATCATTTATCTTTATCAGCTAATGCAGTCTCGACACATAGTTTGGATTTAGTCACACAGTGCAGAATTCAGAATCTAATTACTGTATAATGCCAAGAGGCTTTGAGAAAACTGCCAGTGTTGATCCAGAGAAAAGTAGCAACCAGGTGGCAGTCGGTGCCAGTCTCCAACTTTGCAGCACCCATAGACATCAGCCCTATCACACAAGTCTTCAGTTATTTATTGACCTGGCAAACCATCCTTCACCGTTTGGAATCAAATTTCTATTTGTTTCACAGCTGTTGCTAAGAACAGAAACTGTGGAATAGTGGAAATACCTAAGAGGAATCGACTGTCCCCTGGTCCAAGCCCAACCTGTCACCAAGATTTCATGAAAATCTATTTACGAGTGTTCCTGCTGTCTGAAAAACAAGCTGAAAAAAAAAAAAAAAACCCTCTTTGACGTAGGTAAAAAAGTGACGTGCCGCTCAATTACATAAAGCAAAAAGATGGAGCGCAGTAATAAGGCTTTATTCCACGGAATGAGGGAGAAACATAGCAATAACACAGAACTTCCCAACATTTAAACATCTGTGTGGAAACAGTGATGACAGCCCCAAACACCACAGGGCGGCTGACAAATTATTTTCAAGCTAGCAGGTTGACTGAATGAATGACTGAATGGATCAGTCCAATTAATTTGCTGATAACACGCTTTCAAACGAGTCTGTTGTGGACAATATCCCCCATTGAACTGCGCTGGGTGACATCACAGAGTCATCAGGCAGAACGTCATGGCAACCGAGTCATCATTGATGCTTTTCAGCTGCTGCTTTAACTCCCTTTCTTTTCATATCCTCCTCGTTCGGTGACGATTGAGCACTAATGAGCCAAACACTGATATGACTCACTGTCATTATGACTCATGACGCTCTGGCGGTTGCCATAATTGCTCAAGAAAGACAATGTTCTCCTGGAGCAGATGAGAGGACTTTTCATACGGTGCAGTTCACACTGTACACGCTAAAAAGCTCATTTGATATCGGATGCCCACTGAGAAGAGAGGTCACGGTGTTCTTTCTCAAAACATTATCTGGAAAGAGACACTAAGAGGGATGACAAGAAGGAAGGACTAGTGTGTGGTCACAAGCAACAATTGTTGGATAATGGTGGATGCTAAAACATAGTGTAACAGAAGCAAGAAGTAAACAAGAGCTGTCAAGTTGGAGAACTGACTCAGTGATGACAGATAAACAGCGATAACTATGTAAAGTTTGATAGCATCAGCTAACATTAGCCAGCATAAGCTACCAGTCATAAGACTGTAGCAGCAAAACCTTTGAGTCTACTGAACTAAGAAAGGGTGCATTTTATATCTATGAATTCCACTTTTTAAGAAGAAGAATGTATTATTTCTTCCTTCAAAAGTTATATAGTTTAACATCAAGAAACAGCCTAACTGTGTGATGCACCGGGAGGCAACAGGTTCTGAATGATTCATTATGTTTGGAAGAACAAAGCCACAATACTGAGGATGACAAGAGAGCCAGATCGGAGCTGCACTGTTCACTGTGCCAGCTACAAATCCCCGTCGAGGTGATTAACGCACATCAGCCTCAATTTATGGACATTTACAATTATGAAAGTCAGGCAACTGAGTTCCTGCGCAACGGCCTGAAGGAATGACAGTGATTTCCTTACAGAGCCCCTCTGGGACTGAATAAATTACCAGAATGAGGAAACAGAGAAGTGTTTTTTGTTTCGCCATCAGTCATTTCATTGTGCCACCCTATTCCCTCCGCTACACGTCTGATCAACCTACAGATGACACATTCAAGGAGAACTGGGGGAAACCGCAGTAAACGGCAGCACTTTCTTTTTGGGCAGCATTTTTCTGTGTATTTAAATTCAATATTTCTCAATTCAAGTGTAACAAAGTAGTTTGACAAAATAATCTTAACTCGAGGTCCTCTTACTAGCTTTTTCCGGAGATTTCCCTTGCTTATTAAGACTGTGAGATGCTGCAGAAAGCGCAGAAATAGCTGGTAAAGAGGACGAGTTAAGACTATTTTGTCAAACTACTTTTTCCACAGTCACGCTTAATTTAGTATTGGCCATTTTCTGTTCTAAATGAACTGTTATCTCTATTGTTACTGGCATCTTTGATCATAAAGTTTATTGTTATTATGTTTTATGTTTTTATGTTAAAAGAAATGAATGTTGGACGATTGTTATTATATTTTCTGTATCTGTATCTATTTCAGCATTTGCCTTAAAAATCAAGTGTCTGTCGAGTTCTCTCTGATAAGGAATAGTTTGGGGAATTTTGGGAAGGACGTTTATTCGCTTTCGACAGTTACATGAGAAGATCGATACCACGCTTACATTTGTCTGTTAAATATAAGGCTACAGCCAGCAGCCAATTAGCTTAGCTTAGCACAAAGACTGGATATAGGGGGAAACAGCTAGCCTACAGGACAATCAGTCCAGGACTAAAATCAAAACCGGAACTTCCTCAGACCAGTTTAGATGAATATGAGGTGAACCTTCACTCAGTCAACATCCCAACAGAGACGCAGCTGCCACTCGTCCTGTCTGCCTGGTAGAACAGGTTAAGCTGACAAAGCAACTCGATGAGCCGCCGCGGTCCCTTCCCCACCTCACGGCTGAGCCATTTCACTCATCTCTCCTGGTTATTTTTTTCGGGAGGTTCCACTTGAGTGCAGAGAACAGTGGAGAGCGACAGGAGAGGTGGGCTAGCGGTGAGAATCTAGGTCTGAACCCCCGACACCACAAACATCCGACACGAGCTGCAGACCACAGAGGCCGGGGTTCCGCCAGCGTGAGCTCCCGTGACACTGAGGAGAATCTGTCTGTGATAAGTCAGACCCGGCTTCAGATAAGCATGTGGCTGTTGCTTCATCTAGCTTTGCATCAGTGTTTTATAGAAAGTGTTGCATGCACCCAGGCTGACTTCTGTTTTGTGTGTTTTTAGAAACCAGCAATGCTTTCTCCCTCTTATTCTCTGTCATCTCGTACGTATCCTGTCCATTAGGGCTGCAACTAATAACTATTTTTATTATCGATTCATCTGATTATTGATTTCTTTTTCCACGATTAACTGAGCGTGAAAGTTTGACCTTGGAAGTTTTACAAAACAAAATAAACTCAAGGTCCAGCTAATAGCTTTTTCTGGAGCTTCCGACTTACTATAGATAGACTAGAGAGATGCCGTGGACTTCATCTGCTGAGGAAGACCATGAGATGTGGTTGAAAACTCTAGAAAAAGCCAATACATGGACCTTGAGTTAAATCTTTTCATCAAACCACAGTAATCTATTTGTCATCATTTGGTGTACAAAACGCCAGAAAATTGGGAGCGCTCATCACACACACCAGAGTTCAGGGTGACATCTTCAGATGAACTGATAATGGATTTTGAGGCTGATATCGCTCATAACAATCTATTCGAAATGTTTTTACATAAACACATAACATAAATATAGATTTTTGTTAAGAATCCCTTTTTGTTTTTGTTTTCTTAGTTGAAAAATAAACTTCAGTTTGTAAACGCCAGTGTTTTCGGGTGGAAAAACGCTGTATGAGGCATAACTTTAGCATTTTGTACAGTGACTTATTGGCCGTCATATGTTATATCTGAAATAAGCTCATTTGTTTTGTCCGACCACACCCGAAGATACTCATTTCACAGCTTTATAAATCAGAGAAAAGCAGCAAATCTTGTGGCTCGGTGGAAGAGCGGGTCGTCCGTGGAAGATCGGCGGTTCGATCCCGGCTTCCCCCAGTCCGCATGTCGAAGTGCCTTTGGGCGAAGCACTAAACCCCAAATTGCTCCCGAAGTGTGCACCTTTGGTGTGAACGATTAGTTTCTTTCTTCTGACGAGCAGTTGGCACCTGCCATCAGTGCGTGAAGCGCTTTGAGTGGCCGGGAGACTAGAAAGGCGCTATACAAAAGTACAGTCCATTTACCATCCATTTAACTGAAGGGAAAATGTTTACATTTTAATTTGAAAATTGATTATTAAAATTCTCACTGATGAATTTTCTGTCTGCGGAGTAAACAACTAATCTTTTCAGCACTACTTCCCATGAGAGCCTGATAGCATAAATGCTGATACTGATGTGGTGGTAAGCCGATATAAGCCAATACATCGGCCTGGCTGATTTATTGGTCTCGCTCTAATGGAGATTGGCATTTTTGCTTGAAAATCCATGATCAAAATGGCTGTCGATGATTCAGTCGACGTATTGTTTCAGCACTACTACGTATGTCCCATTAGTCATACCTAACCATTTTGTTACACTACACTATTCAAATCACTGAACCAGAACAACTTAATCAATGAACAGGTGATCCATGACTGATCCCTACAGGGAAGCTCACCTTTCTGTAAGCCCACTACAGACAGGTCAGAGTTCAAGAACAGCGGTCCTCTAAAAGTTCAGCATCTCACTTGGAACTTCAACACTTCCGCAGCGCGGACGCTTGCTGAAACAAGAACAGTCTCTCTACTCCCTGCACCACCCTGCTGCCCCACCCGTCAGCTGCATTCCACAAACTGGTCTTAGAAAAGATAAGCTTGGGACTGTCTGCTGCTACAGGTCCATGTCTTCATGCCCCCGGTACTGGTGATCCTATCTAAAATCAGCACGAGCCCGGAATCAGGAGGCACTGGGTCACAAATCACGTTACTGTTTATATCTTCTCACATTCAGAGGGAGGACGTGATATAAATGGCAGCACTGGTGCCATGGCTGAGAATGCTGGCGCCCTCTTGTCCCTCTTGGATACAAGCTGATTATAACAAACTGTCAGAATATCTGGGTGGTGTCACGGACTCAATCAGTTCAATCACAGAGTCAAGCACGCCAAATGCAAAGAAAGAAAGAAAGAAAGAAAAAAAAGCTTTGCAACAGCAGAGTGTCTGAACTCAGTGGAAGAGCCAGAGAGGGGGAGGCAGAGGGGGGGGGGCAGAGAGGGGGGGGCAGCATGCCCTGTGCATTCACGCGCACAGAGACGAGACCTGAGAATTTCACTGGAATGTGTGTGGAATGAGGAAGTGCGTAGCCGCTCTGCCAGGCAGTGAGCTGCCTGCTGGGAAGGTTAGAGTTAACGTGATGATGAGCACAGCACGGGAAAACGATTCATTAGTGCATCTGTCAATGCTGTCTTTATCTGGGAGTGTGTATGTGAGTGTGTCTGGTCTGAGCCCTCTGCTCTTGTCACTTTGGGAGACAGAGAGAGAGAGAGAACAGAAAATACACTTTAAAAAAAAAAAAAAAAAAAATGTTTGCCAATTTTACACCCAATTAAGAGCCAATTAAGTCCTAATAAGCAGCCTCATAAGAAGAACTCATATTTCTCTACAGCCACAGAGCCTTACCTCCAAGACCTGGACATAACTTGAGGGGAACCATCCTCGGGCTCCATCCCTCTCTCCCTCCCACCAGCCTCCGGGCAGAGCCTGGACCACCTTAATAATCTCCCCAGCCTCGAAGCTCAGTCCCTGCTGGTGCTGCTCCCCGCTGAACGGGTACAAACTTTTGCAGTACGACACAGACATCGCCAGCGCAGACACGGGCAGTGATGACGGTCCCCCCACCGCTCCTCGGACGAAAAAGAAGTTTTTGAATCAAGCGAGAGTTTGTTGTCCGAGTTTGTCCGCGCTAGCGTTGCTCGCAGAGCGAAACTTGCGTGAAGTTGGTGAACAGGTTCTCCTTCTGCTGCCGTCAGGACGCCCCTCAGCGCTCTGCTCTGCTCCTCCAGCCTGCCTGCCTGCCTGCCCGCTGCACGCACCGTCTGAGGCCACGAGACCAGCGTCAAGCCACACAGAGCAAGACCGGCGTACAGCGGAAGTTGAATAAGTCTGACTTCAAACTAAAAGCACAACGCGTTTCAAAGTTAGTAAACAGCAGACGAGCTATGTTTTAAGAGATCTCCATGACAACCGAGCAAACTCCATCTGCTGAGGAAGACCATTGGTGCGGTTGAAAGCTTCGGGGGAAATTTAGTAAGTGTAAGAATGAAGTAGCCTAATAGTACCTGCTATTTAGCAGTAGTAATTAGCATGTAGCAATGGAAGCCATAGAAGTAGTAGTTCTTCTTTAGTAGTAGTCCTACCAAAAGGAGTATTAGCATACTACTTCTACTGCTACCACCAATTATTAGTCTGCTAATAACTTTGTAGTTTTGTTTGTTTTTAATCTCTGTCAAAGTTAAAGTGTATGTAAGCACTTCGAAACTTGAACTGTACAATATACATATATAGGCCTACTACTAGGCTACTATAAATATATATAATATATTCTAATTATTACATAGAAGCTCCAATCCAATACCATATGTAAGAATGATTACTAATGATTTTAGTTTGAAACATATATTTGCTTGGCATTTGGTTTTTATGCATAGGCGCGTTTGAAGTTTTAGTTTGAAACATTTCACCGGAAATCCTGTCTATTATTGTGGTGGACTTGACTTACGATTCTCGAAATCTGCAACTCCCCTCCAGCTCTTCTCTACTTTTTCATACACTCATTTTATATGATGATGACGATCAGTAATGTGGAAACATTAGTCCATTTTATGATTCGCTTTTATGGCCTCATTTATCTTTTTTTACTCTTTTATGGGGGGGGCTCTGTGACTGTTTTTTTTTTTTATTGCACATGGTAAGTCAGTTACAGTAAGGCAGAGGTGGTGATGATGATGATGAGGATGATTAAGCTGCTGTCAGAAGCAGAACTGGTGTAACATAAAGCACAAGAAACATACAATTATCTTTAAAGCCTTTATTGTCATTTATTTAACGAATGAAGACGATGGTGTCTTATTACTCAACTTTCAGCCTTTCATAATAGAAGAAGCAGCTTTGTTCAGAGCCAAAGCTGACTTGAACATGAACATGAAATTTGCTTACGACACAAAAAAGCTTGATAGTTCCTCATTTGCACTGTTGCTTGGTTTTATAACACATGACTTTTTATTTTGGGCCTACAGTGAGACATCAGGAGTGGTGTATTAATGTGGCTGCAATGAGGCTTGTGAATATTGATTCTGTATTTTCATTTTTCTTTTCATTTGGAATCAATAAAACCTTGAAATCTGCTGAAATGTTGCCAACAGCTGCCACTAAACGTTGGTGTTTTTGATCATACCGCAAATACCACAAGGTGGAGCTACCAGCTGCCTCACCATGTTTAATGAAAATGTACTTTCCTTTCCATCGGGTGTGTGAGACACAATTTTGGCATGGACATTTTCACAGAAAATTAATGCACTAAAAATACATAGAATACATAGATAGAAACAGGAGTAAAATGCCCAAAGCATGGATAAGTCAACAATATAGAGAGGCGTCAATGGCTAAAAAAAAAATCTTTAGTACTGTACTTCTGTTGAGGGACAGATTTTAAAAAGAATGAAGAGTCCAGATATTCTGACCTTTTCTCCCCATGAGTTCAACTCCAAAAATCCTACACTTCCTATAATGCACTTTGATAGCATCTTTCATTTGACCCTCCCTGATGCCATACTGAGTGAACTGATCTCGACGTGTAAAATCAACGGTGTGTCCCTTTTTTAAAAAGACATGTTTACAGCAATATGTGCATAATTAGAATTAGAATTAAAATGCAGCTCCAAACCGAATGGGATGAGCCTTCCAGCCATCATCTGAGGCTGCGACAGACTGCAGGGTACTGAGCAGAAATGCCAGTTCACTTGTTTAAGCGCAGTATTTGGACAGCAGGAATGAAATGACACAGAGCAGAGGGGGAAAACTGGCACGCACATGAAACCAGACAGATAAAAGACGCACACATGCTGCAACTAAAACAATCAAACAAAAGCTGAGTTGGTGCAGCTCCAGTAATCTGCAGGGAGCCTCCGTTAGATGTGTGGCTTTGACTCGTCACTGCGTTGTGGTGGCTCCAAGACAGAAACTGTTTTCATCAGTTGAACATCTGAAAAGATTATGCTACGAGTTTATGGAATGTGCCTTGTTGTGTCTTTTTTTTTTTTTTTTAAATTAATACCAAACAAAAATGACACATAACAAATCCATAAAGACACATATGCACTGACAAACAACACCCTACTGATGAGAATATAGTGTAGTAACATTTCAATTCTGTTCTCTCTACATACACATACAGGATACAGGACATATGCCACTATGAACACCAATTTTACTTTTCTGGATAATGAACTTTGATTGATCGCATCTAACATTCTTTGCATCCAATCCCAAACCAGACCCCGGGGAGATTAGCCACTGCTTGAGCAGAAGGTAAATAAAGTAAGGTAAAATAAAATAAACTCACTTATAAATCTGACTAAATAATCTCGACTCAAAATCCACTTACTAGCTTTTCCTAGAGCTTTCAGCTGCAATTCAAAGTCTTTTTCAGTGGACATAGTTTGCTGTCATGAAGCTGTTGTTGAGTCCATCCTCTGAAAAAAAGGCAGAGAGATGCAGTTGAAAGCTCTGGAAAAAGCTAGTAAGTGCACCTTAAAATTGTGACCTTGACCTCACCTTGAAGACGTCAAGAATGAGCTTTCACACTCAACATTTAGATTGTTCCCCTTAGATGTAATACTCATTTATTCCACTTTCTTTCTTAATTCTCTCTTCTGAGTAGTTCTTTTTAGTTGATGAACAATGATAATATTTCTAACCAATTTTTAAATTGTGGTTTATATAGACTCAATTTTTCCATTATCTAATGATCCATACATAATTAATTACACAGGTACATAACAAAAAAAATCTCATAATAGACTTATCCTTGGGCTTTTTTTTATAAAAGTTCAAATTAATGCTCTAAGTCATTATATCCAATCAAGAGGAAAATAATTCTTCATATATATATTTAAAGTCTACATTAAGTATACTATACTAATTTTCTTGAATATTTAGGTGTTGTTGATTTTTGAAATGATAAAGTCATATTAATACTATTTGTCTGTAATCAGTGGCCACTTCATTTATAGTATGAATCATGTAGATTCAGTGACCTCTTAAATTCCTTTTATTAAGCTTTTTTTGCAAAAGAAATAACAGGTATTCCAAGATGAATAATAATAATCATCATTTTGTTTTGTTTTGAGCATGAGTCACATGGTGACTTTTTGTTGACAAGAAGCATCAGAATGATGCAGACGATGGTCTACTGTACACTCCACCCAGCCTGAGGGACGGGTTCAGATTCTCCGTCTTTGTTGTCCGAACAATCATCTTTCAAACCATCTGAAAGCACGTCTTCCTTCACTCACACTGCGGTAACTTTCTCTTTGTACCAGGTATGTAAAGTCTTCATCATCATTGTTTCTTTTTAACCTTATCTTCATCAGAAAAGACAACCTGTAATTCCTTAAAGTGAGGTTATTTTTATGACGCATTGGCATTCATTGGTGACTTTTTTTCCACTAAATGTTGTTCAGTTCAACCAAAATGCATATGGTCTAGTGCTCCACACCCAGATCTAATAAAACAGGCTGTTTATACCATTATTCAAAAAGATCTACTACAGTAATGTTATTGGCCCTGCCTCACAATGAGGGCCAGTTCAGAATGGCTTGTTCAAATGATGCAAGATCATCAAATCATCGCTAATGGCAACATCCACCCCAAGTCTAGGCAATTCCTGTGATCCACAATCCCATTCTTCACAATAAATTCAAATGTGTATTATACTTTTATGGTACACACTTGCTCTTTTAACTGAATATCTAAATAAGTGTTTCCTGTTTTTTCTTAAGGAGTTTGACCTCTGTTCAACATGGACACTGACTTCATTCTTAAGCAAGTTCTACACATGAGACCGTCCTCTTTCTCAGTGAGAGAGCAACAACGCTACAGAGCAGAGGTCAGTCTTGTCACCGTCAATGCAAAGATGCATTGTTTATAGTGAAGTACAGGAGCATATGAGCACAGTATGGTGTCTCTGAGTCAGCTGATTCAAACTGTGCACTGAATTTGTGTTGCAGAAGATGCTAATGAGGCAGTTTATGCTCATGAAGCTGCAGTATCAAATTCCCATTTATTTATCTGCTAAAGATATGGAGAACTGGCTGCTGGCTGCAAGAAGCTTCCTGGAAGAGTGAGTCCACAGTGACACATTAGATTAAAGCTCACTGTTTCAGTATGTAACTTTATTCTGAGTAGCACTCCTGCACATGCAACTCTATACACAGCGCCTTAACTCTTATGCCAAACACATCAGGGTTAACACGTACTTTCTCGAAACAACGTTAGGTGTCACCCAACAACAAGCATCAAACATATGTAACACTCACTGCAAATACACCAAAATTAGACAACATGGATAACAAAATCTTTCTTATTCTTAAAGGTTCCAGGAAATAGCAAAACGGGCAGAGGCGAGAAAGCTCCTTGTGGCTGAATTGGTAAATACAACTACTGACTGAGAGAAACGGCATACTGCATAGAAGTATGCCTACATTTAAAGCTGGTCTATGTAACTTTTACTAAACAATGGCCACTGTGGCATCAAGTGGCAATTACATGTTAATGGTAAATCTTCTTGTAGTGAAACAGTAGCACACATTGAGAAGAATCAGAAAGTCAAGTAATGTTATCTTATCTTTTCATGAGTTTGCTAACATTAGCTAACATTAGCCACCATAATCTACTGGGCATACCAGACCACGTAAGACTGGAGCAGCGAAACTCCTGAGTGTACTGAATTGAGCAACAGGGCGCTTTATTGTGCATGAATTCAAGTTCATGTGTCATCTCTTCTGTCAAAGCGTACATAGTCTCACTTTAGAGCCACTACTGTACACACACACACACACACAGTAGAATGGATATGGGGTAGTAGCATTTTTTCAAATTATTATAATGGCATAAATTGGGGTTTTTGGAGAAAAATTAGCTAATCCCAGTATCGCCATGTATCTCTGTCAGTCTCTCTTTTTATATTACCACTAGGGGGCATCAGAGAGGGGAATTTTCAAATTTCAATCAGTGACAATTTATTGTACAGGTCCTTTACTTTACTATAATTTCCTAGAAAGGAACTGATATTTAACTGTAAATTCATAGAAAGGCTCCTCCATGAAAAAGCAATTTGGTAGTCATAATAGGGAATATGTAGGCACTGTTACGTTGGATTCCAGTGGTAGCAAAACCCAGAGAGTCTTTTAGTCAGTGAAGATACAGTAGCTGAACATACAAAAACAGCAAACTTGTCTACAGGCAAGCATACAATTCAACATATAAGGAGAAGAAGGTTTCTAATTAATAATAATAATGGCACAGCTAATTAAACTCTAATAACTGTCTTAAAACTTTGTCTCTACCACAATTCTAACCCTTTATAAAGGGTTTTTAAGTTGTAACTAATGACTTTATTAATCATTAATAAATCACTTACTTGTGATTTATAGATCAGTTGTAAGGCATTAATAAGAATAACTTTTGGGGTGTTCTAAAAAAAAAACCTCCTACTGTTGAGATATTAATAATTAATCAATAAAGGGTCCGTAAAGTTTCTGACTTTAAAGGGTAACTTAACAGCAGGCTGAAAAGCGATGTTTCACCGCCCTCTGTGGCTGAAAGTTTCAAGCCTGTTTCGCGTCTGACCGCAGCCAGCATCACTGATGATGGCTGTTTGGGGCGTGGTCACGAGTGTGCTCTGTTGCACCTCTAACCACACCCAACAGTGATGTCACGATGTACTGATACTCCCTGAAGTACACTACAACATCAGTGCAGCAACATGAGGAGTTAAACCACCGGAGGTCAGCAAAAACAAGATTGTTAGGGGCTAAGCTGCAATAATAATTCTCCATCAAGTCTGCATTCGTGTGTCCAAACAGCTTGTCCAACACCTCCATTGAGGTATTCCTCCTGTTGAACTTAAGAGCTAAAAAGACAAAAACTGGAGGAGAAAAATCACCAACCAAGAGTTTTCTTCAGTCTACAAGTAGCTCTTATTAATAGCTTTTAGCTAATCTCTAAAGCATTAGTAAATGCTTTGTTGATCATTAATAAAAGCCAGTAGTTACAACTTATAAGCCATTTGTAAAAGATGACTTATTTGAAAATGGTACTATTTTTCCTAAGATCAGTACCAAATTACATAGTTCTTTACAGGATTTATTAGTAAATTACAGACGTATCATGAAGTGTTACCTATTCCTGTTGAGACCAAGTAACGAGTGATGTGTATAGGCCTGGACCTCAGCAAGGCGCCTCTGTCTAAATCAGATGGTGCAAGAGCTCCAGGAGGAACTTGAAAAAGAAAAACGCCTTTCACTGCGGCTCAGAAGAAAGGTGAAAAGATTAAAGATCAAATCAAGCATTTTCTGAGTTACACCATTAGCATCCTACAGTCTCTCACTCCTCTCTCTTTCTCTTCCTACCACATGAAGGTCACATTGGAGGGTCTTCAAATGTTTCTCCCAGTCATCCACCCCAAAGCAGAGCAGGATGTACAAACCTTCCTCTGCCACCTGTCCAACAAGCTGCTCAAGTCTTTTGCTGGCTCTAACACCAGCAAGCGATCCCAACTAGCGCTGCTCGCCAAGCTTCAGCGGACTACTGCACCTTTAGTACCACAGGTGGTGGAAACTGCTCTGAAGTTCTTTCTGGATGAACCAGAGCCACTTGTTGGGGTCAGGACCTCCCAGACTCAGGATGCCGACGCAAGCAGGGTCTCCAGTTTGGCCTGTGCTCAGACAAACAGGGTTGAAGCTGCCAGCGCTCAGATTGGCAAACAGCTGGCTGACGCAGCAGCTACTTGCTTCTGTCTGAATACATCTTTTACTAAAGCTTGTCTCCTACGTATCTGCACGTCAGTGGCCCGGGACATGGTCAAAGCCATTTACAAAAGATTTGTTGACCGCTCCAAAACCTTCCACCTCATGGATTTTGATGAAAGCTTCATCACTGCTAGAGAGAGCGTCATCTGTGCCATCCAGGACATGGATGACAGAGTGCTGAGTGCTGCAATCAGCGGGGCCCGCCATCGGCTTTTTACTGAGAAGGACCCCAAGGTAATCCTAAATAATCCTACTAAAAGAGTCATCTTACTGTTAAACATACCTGCGCTACTACATATTTGTGCTCAGAACATCTTTTTTGACAATGTAGCAGATAAAAGTAAGAATAACTTCTATGTTTATAATTTAAAATTGTGTTTTTCAGACTCCAGATTTGTGCTGTGTGGTGGCTGCAGAAAGGACTAGTGAGTTGTTGATTATGTTCTATTTTTCCCAAACTTTTCCAAAACCCTGTATAATTTGAGACTCATATAACACTTCGGCTAATACTTTTGTATTTTTGCTTGTTCTAGATGAAAAGAAAGACCAAGAGCAGGGAGTGCGAGCCTTCTTCAGTCGAATGTGGAAAAAGATGATTCACTGAGTGAATCACACCAGCTGCTCTCTCTACAGTATATTCTTAATCACAGAAATTATAATAAGTATAAAGAAGATCTATATTTTCTTTTGTGTATTTATTGTTAACATATTGAATTTTACTTACTTACAGAAATTATATAAAATATTTAAAGTTGCTCTAATCAATATTTTTGTTGACAATTGATAAAATAAGTATGTGTAATGTGAAAGGTGTTGCATGATGAACTCACAGAGAGCGTTATCACCAGACTCTGCAAGTTCCTCTTAATTTCAGGTTCTACACAAATCTACAGTTTTGGATTTGCGACCAACAACTTCACTGTTTTGGTTCAGACTCTCTGTTCTCATCAACCTCGTTTTCATCAGCAAGCAGATATTTTCTGCAAAAAAGTTCTGATAAACCCACTGTACACTACCTGCTCAGCACTAAACGACAGACAGACACAGTTAGCCACTAGCCAGTGGACATACTGCAGCTAGAGACAAGCAAGAGACAATTAAAAAGAGAGCGATTTTTCTGAAGAGTTAGTGGAGACCAAAACAGAGCTAAAAGAGAGTTAATATTGGACTTACATTCAGCAGGGGACCAGAAACATGACTACAAGTTAGCAACTGCTAACATGTTAGCCATATCAACTTTAAAACATGTCAGATATTGTGTTTACAGCTTGTTGCGTTACTCGTCAGTGCAGGTACGATAAGGTATCTAATCTCTAAAATACATTTCTAACTAACAGCTAATGCATCCACCGCTAATGTTTTCCCTGTAGGTGGGTTAAACTTGCCCTGATCTAACTGCCCTGAAACTTCATCCCAAACTACTTCAATAAAGTCCGGTTGTCACCAGTGCCACATCAAACTGGTGAGTTTGGTTTTCCAAGTTAGGGCGATACAAATACTTTGTTGAAATTAGTCACATTTTTTCTCATTGTTATGTTGCATCCAGAAATTATAGACGGCAGATTAAGTAGTAACACTTGTGCATGTATGAAGAGTATGTAGCTGTTGTGTTGTGATAGTCTCACTCTCACTGTGTCTCTAGCATCTTCAGTCTTTGATTGTATGAGTTCTTCATTTTGAGGAGCAGCAACAAGACTCTTTATGACACATCCAGCTCAGGTTATTTGTCTCTTTTTTTGCCTTCATAAAGATATACAGAACACAGATCAGTTTCTCCCTGTGCCGAATGATACAAGAAAAGTCTTTTCCAGGTGTGTAATAAACGTTTTTGAACATGTTTAATCCTCTTTTGGGTCTTTCTCCCTCCATGCTTCTTCTCTTGTTCAAGGGAGCCCTCTAGCTGCTGTTACTGTAGTGTTACAGATGATACCAGAATATTGGGTAGCAGTAAAGTACAATGAGAAATATATAGGGATACGAGAAATATTTTGTTTGAATAGAGCTGACATTAAATGGTTTAACAGTCTTACTCGTAAGAATCACCCGATTATTAAATATGTAGAAAATGTGAAACGGCATGCGCATGAGCTTTACAGCCCAAAGTGGATATGAAATACACACAGCTGTCAATAAATCAACCAGATCATTTGACTTTATTTCACACTTGAGACTCTTTATAGGTGGGGTTAGCTAGTGTAGGTGTTACTCACATGGATCATCCATGCTGCATAATGGTGTAGAATGCAGGAATCTCACGGAGCTTGGCCTTCACAGCTGTGTCCTTGTTCTTGTCAATCTAAAGGGGTGTCACAGCACGGATTGTTATCCTTCACTGATACAGTCTTGGGACACACGAGGAGTCACTATGTATTGGTGAAGGAGAAGATCGTAGATACAGTAGTCAACTACTAAATCCCTTTATTCATTCTTTTTTTTTTTGGCCAGAAACAGCCTAATTTTAAATATATTGAAAAAGCATCGGAATCAGAAACTCTTGTTAAAAACCCAAATTCCCCAAAACAGTACTGAGGACATAACCAGTGTCCTCTAGGGTAGCTACAGCCCTGATCAAATGGTTCTGAGCCTCAGTCCTTGTTTTAAAGTTTCAACAGAAAAGGATTTTCTTTGCTGATTATTTTGTCCACTAAAAAAAAAAAAGTTTAAAAACATGAGAATTTATTTGACATTTTTGTGATGAAGTCCTACCACTGCCTGACATTTATACATGTAATCCTGGAAGATTGGTTTTGGAGACCCATTTTTAAAACGCAAATTCATTTACATTTCTGCTATGCTGAATAAAACATCAAAACTTATAGGCTGTTACAATATATGTCCTTGGATTTAGGCAGAAAGCTGACTGTAAGTATGAAAGACATGCTGATGAGTATTTACATCAGACTTTAACTTCTAATCTGGCTCTCAGACAACTGAAATTCCTGTGTTGATAAGGACACTGACAGAGAAACAAAAGGAAACAGTAGAGAATTCCTCTATCTGGGTCAGGTTCAAGGATGGAGTGACACAGTTAAATACATGCTTCATCTTAAATTAATCCTCTGCAGCCTTCCTAATTGGTCCATATGGTCCTTTGATTATATTGGTCTAATCATGGTTAATCCACTTCTCTCATGCTAGCATTAGGTATTGTATATAGATGAATGACAGTGAAGGGGATGGCTATTTTAACTCAGAATGTAAATATCAGCAGGCATTCTGCTGGGATCTGCCCTGATCTCTGCAAACAGATGCTCAAATTAGACAAACTGCACACACTGACGGGGGGCTTATATAAACTGCACACTTCTTCTACGAAACTGATTCTGTTACAGTGACTTCTCTGACTGGCTAATTAGCACTAAAAAAACTTATTCTAATCTGCTAATACATCAGGAACTATGATAAGCGCTCAGAAACCATCTGTTTGTGTTGATATTCAGAAACATGGCTATGTTTGGCTATACAGTATATCTAATGAAAGACAATGTCATCAGATGTGGAGAAAAAACAGACAAAGCTAATGCTTCACACCACTTTATTCTGCTACAATCTCACGGCAGAACAATAACATTTGTTAACTCCGGTGAGTTTCTACTTGTACTAAGAACTTGCATAGAGGATGTCTTCTGTGTCATCGCTGCAAGGTCTACTCAGATTCAGCAGCCTGAGACAGGAAATGGAAGGTCAGGGAAGGAAAGCAAAGAAAAGGAAAGGAGAGGAGAGGAAATATATAAGTTTTTAGAGGCTAAAAACAACATACTGTCTTAGATAAAACAAATTGTAATGGCCATCTACATACAGTAAGCAACACTGGTGTAACCATTTAGCTTTCTGAATTATGTATTTTCCTGGATACTAAATTTCAAATTAGATCCACTTATTTCCGTGTCCTAATGAATCCTTAAGGGCTTAGCATGGTCTCCACGTGCCGTTTCCCCTGCAGACATACAGTATGTGCACTGTCTGCAACCATTAATGTGTACTACTAGTGTTCTCATCCATGTGGGAGCTGACCTTGTGCAGCAACACTGGAATTTCTATTGTGGACGGATCTACAGTGAGCACACCGGAAGGCCACCGGCACAGCCGATGAGTATAATGATGGATTCCTTTGTACAAAGCTGATTGCTTAGTGCCCTTTCAATAAAAAAGAAAAAACTGCATTTGGCGCAACCCCGGACCACGATGCCTCCAGTTTTAAAAAAGCACACAACCGGTCAAACTCAACAGGTAAATAGTAAATGATCCTGTTCACAATACAACATAGCAGAAAAAAAATGAATGAAACTTTCTTGATCCCGAGGGGAAAATAAGGAAGAGTGATGTAGAGTGACTGTGAACTATGTAAATAAAAAGCCAAAAGGTGCTTTGTATGCAAGAAAGAAAAGAGTCTGTTGATGTGTTTTTGCTGCAATGGCGATGCGCAGTGATCAATTGGTCGGTTTGTAATAATTAAGTCATTTGTTTTTACCTACATGATTTTGTTTCTACATGTTTTATTAATGATTAATTAATCAGATGTATTAAATTATTTACTGGTTAGACCCCAGGAAGATAAGGCAACTTATGGCAGAAGCCAATAAGGATCCAAATAAACCAAACTAAACTATAAATGTATCAAGTGTTACCTTTCCAAACTCTCTGCTCTTGGCTCTCATCTTGTTGACCTGGGACTCAGCGATGTCTGCCCGCTCCTGTGCCTCTTCCAGCTCATGCTGCACCTTCCTTAGCTTAGCAAGATGAGCACCTGCCTGCTCCTCCTGTAGCAAAAAAACAAAAACATGCTAAGCTATAATCATTATATAAATATTATAAAAAAAACCCCAGCAGATCTTGTTTGTTTCTCTGGCAGTCAAAAACGATCTTACAGCTTCTTCATTCTGCCGTTTGTAAGCCTTGACTTTGAGCTGCAGCTTGTCTACCAGGTCCTGCAGTCTCAAAACAGTCTTCTTGTCCTCTTCAGTCTGGTAAGTGAGCTCCTTCACTTTCCTCTCATATTTACGGATTCCCTTGATGCCATCAGCAGCTCTTTTCTGTTCACTCTCCACTTCGCCCTCCAGTTCACGCACCTACAAGAGTCCAAATCCCACAAACCCAACATCAGCGGTCCTTTTTGTTATCAATAATGCTACATCAGTCTCATATGGACAAGCGTGATACCCGAGCTTCCAGTTTCTGGAGCTGTTTCTTGCCCCCCTTCAAAGCCAGGTCCTCTGCCTCATCCAGGCGGTGTTGCAGATCCTTCACAGAGGCCTCCAGGTTCTTCTTCATCCTCTCCAGGTGGCTGCTGGTGTCCTGCTCTTTCTTCAGCTCCTCTGCCATCATGGCTGCCTACATGAATACAGCAAGTTTAACTGATGTTTGATTTATTATTTGTCATTACAAATACCAAATCAATGCTCATAATCAACCTGGACCTGACAACAACAGCATTCATAGAGGCAACCAGGCTGCTTGATAATTATCACAGTTTCTTGAAGTTACTATCACACTATATAAACCTGTTAGTGCAAGATATAATTAGCGGTGAAGTGCATAATATTTACATCAGTGATTGCCTTCTTGGCTTTTTCCTCTGCATTGCGAGCCTCTTGGATTGCATCCTCCACCTCGCCCTGCAGCTGGCTGACATCTGCATCCAGCTTCCTCTTGGAGTTGAAGAGACTTGTGTTCTGTAGCCAAAGGATGATTAAGAAACTGTGAATAAAAGGTGACTTATGTTTATACTTCACAAAGTTATGCAAAATTAGCATTCATTTGGAGTTTGGTGTTACTGAGGACCTGACAAATTCACAATTCAAATTCTAATATTCACTCTTCTTTTAGTTCTGTTTTGGTCTCCACCAACTCCTCAGAAAAATATCTGGCTCTTTAGCAGCCAAATGCTCCACTATGTTCACCAGCTACTTGCTAACTTTGCCGGTCTGCTGTTTGGTGCTGGGCAGGCAGTGTACAGTGGGTTTATCACAGCCATTTGCCACAGGCCACTGAAAACAGTTGCCTGCTACAACTGGAAACAAGGTTGATGAGTGCTAAAGGGGGGAACTGCAGAGTTGGGTGATAATTCTCTGTAGGTTTGTCACTACGAGTGACACCTTTCACATTACACATAGTCATTTGATCCATTGCTAATAAAAAAAAATATTGATTCATGCAGCTTTAAAGTGTAATAGCCTTTGAAGCTGAATCCTGAATGTTGTTTATTGTGCCATCTTCCATGACCAGAGGGTCTTTAAGCTCCACTTTTGAAAACCACAGATCTCAGCACCTGACCAAGTAACTGTTGAGATATTCTTTCTTAGCAACCCCAACAAACCCCTGCAGATATACAGTATTATTATATAGAGAGAGCGTTATATCAATTGTTTATTTTGAATAATAGATATCTTACATAATGCTGCTGTCCCTTTAGATTTCAATGGCCCTCATTGATACGTTGTAATAATGCTGCTCACCTGAGAGTGCAGTAGCCCTACTCTCTCACAGGCATCAGCTAGTTCCTGTTCAGCTAATTTGCGGCTTCTTTCTGACTGTTCCAGAGCAGCCCTGAGCTCCTCCACCTCTGCCTGCATCAGGCTGCTCCTGCGCTCCACCATGGCCACCTGCTCTTTCAGGTCCTCCTGGCCCCGCAGTGCCTCATCCAGGTGAAGCGTTTGTTCCTGCAGAGACAGGATGGTAAAAGCTGTATGATTTACCCAAAATGGGGTTTAAAAGCTACTATTCTTGTGTTGAAGCAATGAACAATATTTCACTTTGAGGTGGGCTTGCATGTTCCTCAGCTGCTTCTGGGCTTCAGCGGCCTGCCGATTGGCATGGCTCAGCTGGATCTCCATCTCATTGAGGTCAGTCTCCATCTTCTTCCTGATTCTCATGGCATCGTTCTTGCTGCGCGTCTCAGCATCTAATGCGGACTGCATTGTTTCGATAATGCGCTGGTGGTTGCGTTTCATCTGGTCGATCTCCTCATCCTTCTCAGCGAGCCTGCGATCAACCTCTCCTTTGACTTGGGTGAGCTCCAGCTGGATACGCAGAATTTTGGATTCCTCATGTTCCAGAGAAGCCTTGAGAACAGATTTTTTTTTTTAAAGAATACATTGATAAACATTGGAATGTGCCAAAAAATTGATTTCAAGATGTAAATCATTTCTTTATATTACATCAAGTTACCTCAGCTTCTTCCAAAGCAGTCTGGATCTCTGTCTTCTCAATGTCAGTTTGTTTCTTAGTCTTCTCAAGCTCATGGATGGCTTTACCATTCTCTCCAAGTTGTTCAGTCAAATCAAAGATTTCCTCTTAAAATGTTAAAATGTATCACATTTCTTTAATTAATTCTAGTCTTTCCTTCTTGCTTCATGAGAAGGCAATATAAATTGACATATGAACATAACATTCACATAAAATCGTCCTCGGCATACTTAGTGTTTATTCAAAACCATCAACCATGTTCTAGAATCTAGATGAACCTTCCTTTTAAGAAAGCAGTATTATTTTACAGTAATATACATACGTTGCAGGTTTTTATTCTCTCGTTTCAGGACTTCTAGGTGCTCCAAAGCTTCCTTGTAAGAGTTCTTCATTTTGAAGAGCTCAGTGCTGAGGTAGCGAGACTCCTTCTGTGATCCATCCAGCTCAGCCTGACTCTCTTCATACTTCTGCTTCCACTCAGACAGAATCTAAGGAAGACACAAATTACTGGTTTGAAGGATGGTTTGTCTGATTTTATAAATATCATTGATTTTAACTTTTTGTGCTAAGTACTAATTGCTGTATTTTTGTAGGTGATGGTGGTTATTGTTGCTCATGTTAACTACTCGGTTCTTCTATATTCCAAATAAACTTCTGTTGCTGCATGAAACTGTAACCCCACATCAAATTTTCTCTGACCTACCACATAACAGGTGTTTAGAGCACCAAATATAAAAGCTTTCATTAACTGGGTATGGGCTGAGTCATGTATGTTAGCCTATATCAATCAACAATAGCAACTAGTTATTTGGATTGTTTGCATCAGTGGATTGTTGTACTTGTTTAGTACAATTGTCTTGTTACCTTATCAAAGCTTCTCTGCTTTTTATCCAGGCCAGCTGCTTGAGCATTTGCCCTTTCCACATCAGCCATGAGGTCCTCCACCTCACCTTGCAGCCTCTGCTTCGTCTTCTCCAAAGATGAGCACTTGGCATTCACAGCCTCAATAGCCTCCTCAGCCTCCTGCAAACGTTGGGCAAGCTTTTTCCTGAGGATAACAAAATTAAGTATAAGTAATAATTGTCATTCTCTTACACTGCAAATATCTAATTTCTTAATATCTATGTGTATGAGAGCAACTCTCACTTGGCCTCCTCCAGTTCATCATTGCGCTGGATGCCATCAGTCTCATATTTGGTTCTCCACTGGGCCACCTCACTATTGGCCTTGGACATTGCTCTCTGGAGCTCAGCCTTGGCCTCCTGCTCCTCCTCAAACTGCTCCCTCAGCAGATCACAGTCGTGACGGGCAGATTGGAGAGCATGGGCGAGGGCATTCTTAGCCTAACAGTGAGGCAGATTTGGATTTTAGTTCAAAATCAGAATTCATCTGGAGGCTTTTATGCTAAGCTAAACTAATCGTCTACTGGTGAATAAGCACATTTCCCAATAAGTCTAAATATTCCTTTAAACCTCCTTGGTGGCCACAGTAGAAGGAACTTTTTTCTCTAAGTAGAATGAAACCCTGTGAAAAAGGGGGAAAATGCAATTGAGAAATATTAAGTCACTCAGGTAAATCTGTTAGCCTTGCTGAGCTTCCGAGTTCAAATAACCTATAAGCCTTTAGCTACCTAGGTAAGCTAATCAGTTAGCCTACTGACCTTCAAAGATCATTAATGTCACAGGCATTGTTCCATTGCAGAGTGCAGTAATGCAACACACCTTTGTTTCTTCTTCAACCTGCCTCTTCAGTTCCTCCATTTGCTGAGTGAAGGCCAGCTTAGCCCTCAACATCTGAGAGAGTATTGCTTCTTTCTCTTCAAGAAGACGAGAAAACTCACCTGTTCAAGAAGTTTCAGAAAACAATGTAAGAAAAGAGATTAGTATTTGACCCCAGAAGTCTGTATGACAAGATTTAACTCTGTAGCATACCATTTTCATTCTGAAGTCTTGCCCTTTGAGCATTTAGTTCAGTGATCAGACGAGTGTTCTCATCGTGTTTTGTCTTGTATTCACTCAGTTGGTCTTCCAGAGAGTGAACCAGCTTCTCATAATTAATCTGTTATATTTATAAAATATGTTAATGAAAATTGTTATATTTACCATGATATATTGAATACATGTACTATCTATACTGATCTAGCTTACCTTTGACTTGGACATGACTTCTATGTTGCTAGACAGGTCATCAATCTCCATCTTGTACTCACTCTTCTCCTTCTCCAGCTTCTGTTTGACCCGCTGAAGGTTGTCAATCTGCTCTCCCAGCTCAGCCACACTGTCAGCGTGTTTCTTTCTTAAAGCTGCCGCGGTGGCCTCGTGGTGGAGGGTCGACTCTTCGAGGTCTCGTCTCAGTTTCTGAAACTCGGCCTCTCGCTTCTTGTTCGTCTCTAACTGAGCGGCGGTGGCTCCTCCGGCCTCTTCCAGCCTCTCACTGATCTCCTCGAGCTCCCTGGAGAGATCAGACCTTTGCTTTTCCACCTTAGCCCTGGCAACACGCTCCACTTCAATCTCCTCCTCCAGTTCTTCAATGCGGGCCTAGGTAAAGCAACAAAAACCCAAGATCATTCATTGACTCACAGCAAATTTTCAGTAAACCCTAAAGTTTTCTAAGTACCTGAAGCTCCTTGATCCTCTTCTGAGATTGCACAGCCACACTTTGCTCATCCTCAATTTTGGCTACAAGTTGGCTGAATTCAAAGTCTTTTCTGTTATGCAAAACCAAACCATTAGAGAATATGTAAAGTACTGTACTTATCATTATGCTTATAATGCTGCACAAATACATACTTTTTAAGGCGTTCCTCCAGCTGTTGCTTGTCATTTTCCATATCCATTATGGATTCTTGAGTTAGTTTCAGATCTCCTTCAAGCTTTCTTTTGGCTCTCTCAATATCCATCCGTATCTTTTTTTCTTGTTCCAGAGAGCCCTCAAGCTGACACATGGACACAATTTCAGTAATTATTAAACCTGCATTCACTGATTTTTTGGGCCACACAGCACAATAAGCTTTAAACACAACACTGATATATTTTCACTATGTACAGTTGATATGGCGAAGATGGCTGACACAGAGCAAGTAAGTCCAATATTCACTCTCCTTTTAGCTCCTTTTTTTGGACTCTACCAACTCCTAAATAAAATATCTGGCTCTTTAGCAGCTAAATGCTCCACTATGTTCACCAGGTCGTTGCTAACTTTTCCTCTGCTGGTGCTGGAAAGGTAGCGTACAGTGGGTTTTTTGAGCTTTTCCACTGAGAACAGCTGCCCACTGCAGTGGAAAACAACAACGATGAGAGCAGCGAGAGTAAAGTTGTGCGCTGTAAAACCAAAACAATGACCTTAAAGAACGCTGACATGCTCTGTAGCGCTAAGGGGGAACTACAGTGTCAGGTGATAATTCTCTGTGGGTTTATCACTATGAGCGACATCTCGCCCCCTCATTCACATTACACACAGTCATTTGATTCATTGTTTAAAGAGCACTCCTGTGATATCAACTTTTTTTATTTCATGCATTCTTCTTCCTTGTCAAAACCTGCCGTCTATATTACCCACAATGCAACTCGACCGCTGACAGTTTAGTGAGAGATTTTGGTGCGTTATGCTAGTAGCAGCTAATGTAGCCTCGATCTGGTAGCCTCAAGCAGAGATGAGGAGTGAGCTACAGAGGTGTGTAAGATCACTTCTTTCTAACTTCACACCGCCAGATTTTTTTCATTTTCAAACTCGTAGTCTTCATACCCAACCAACGCTGACTCAAGTGACATCACTTGAGGACATTTATCCGACTTCATACCGCTTCTTCAGGAGCCACAAAAGGTTTTATACAACTTTTTTCACATATGCAGTAGTACTCCGCAATACCACAGCATTTGATGTGTTAAATCAGTGGAGTTCCCCATTAAAATAAAAATATTGATTACAGATGATATGAAGATAATGTCCATAGACTTACATCATCAACTTGTTGCTCCAGCTTGATCTTGGCTTTGGTCAAAGAGCTGACTTTGTCTTCCTCTGCTTGCAGGTCATCCAGTGTCTGCTGGTGGGCCTCCTGCAGGGCCAACTTCTCCTTGGATAACCTGGCGATGGTATCATCAAGAGAGGATATCTCCTCAGTCAGATTCTTCACCTGAATGTGAAGCAAAAAGTAATCTGTGAGTAAGTGTTTAAATCTCTGGGTTTGTGTTCAGATGACCACCCAGCAGACACAGACCTTGTTTTCAGTGGCATGTTTTTCCTTCTCCACTTTAGCCAAGGTGAGCTCCAAGTCATCAATGTCCTTCTTCAGCTCAGAGCACTCGTCCTCCAGCTTCCTCTTCTTGGCGGTCAGTTCGGCATTCACCTCCTCCTCATCCTCCAGTCTCTCGCTGAGTTCTTTGGCTTTGGCCTCCAGCAAAATCTTGTTCTTAATCAGCCCCTCACATCTTTCCTCTGCATCTGCCAGACTCTCACTTTCCTGTTAAATAAAAACACAATTTGCATTTATGTAGCATGCAGTTCTAGTAAAGTCGGCTGCATGCTTTTGCGGCGGGCTCTGCAAACATGTGCATGCCCGCAAACCTCCATAAGTGCTGCTGGCGCGTGGACCCAGCATGTGCCTCTCAAAATTTGAAACATCACGGTCTGTTGCTGCACTAACTGTGACCCAATCACTTTCTTTTCCACCTCCTTCCAAAACACGCAACATTATTTATAAAGACCAGAAAAACATAAAAGCAAGTAGAAAACAGCACATGTGATGTACAGGGGTGACATACAGCCACTATAAAGGTTTTAACTAAGAACCGTCATGTCACCTTCGGAAACAGCAGCCTTCCTGTGTACTTGCTGTAGACTGGTCCACAAGCGTATGTACACATAAGTTGTTGTGGACAGTGTGTACACACCTGCAGAGGACATCGCGCATGGGTTGCCACACAGAGTATGCTGGAGCCCTTACATAAGACTTACATTAACAGCAATATCTTTGCAGAAAGTGTGTTTTCTCCACTTACAGACTGAATCTGCAGAAACAAGTCATTCTTCTCCTGAAGAAGGGAAACCATTTTGGCTTCCAGTTCCTTCCTCTTAGCCTCAGTTTTGGCTAAATCCTCCTTACACTTGGCAAACTCCACTTTCATGATGGCCATCTCCTTCTCAGTCTCAGCACTCCTCAAGAGTGGCTTGATCTTAAAGTAGAGCTTCATCCATGGCCAGTGTTTCACATTCATGAAGGAGCGAATGTTGTATTGGACAATATAAATGGACTCTCTGGAAAGTGATGGAGTTCGTTCTTAGTTTTTGGGTTCAGTGCAATAAGTACATTCATATAGATCTATGGTATTTTTATGTACTTATGACTTATGATCTGCAATTTTAATCTGCTAGATTTCTGATTACCTCCTCTCCATCATTTTCTGAAACTCCTTCCTTCTGAGGAAGCCACGACACAAGGCTTGAGTAATGGTGATGAGAGAGGCCAGTTTGTCATCTCTCATCTCTTCTAGTAGACCCAAGAGTCCAGCTTTGAAGAACACCTTCAGGAAATAGGAATTTGGATATAACATGATATACTTACTAATACTACATCAATAAACCATAAAGTCTTAACATCAGTTTCATACGGTTTAACGGTTAATATGACATTTCGTCAGCAAAAGAGTTTATATCTGTTCCAAATGGCTACACTCGAAGGTGCGGTAAAGAGCCTGCCATCATAGCCTTCGTGTGTGTTTGTAATCTCAACACAGTGAACGGTGCACACTAGCGACAGCCTCTCCTCGGAGGCATTCACGAAACCTGCCTTACTTTGACACCTACACACACCTGTTCAATCACTGTGTAAAGTTGGCGTGATTGTCGGATGGTCTGTTTCGGACAGTTCGGCAGCCTCCCCCTTTTCCTACTTCTGAACGGGGGTTTCAGACACTGTTAGACAATCCCACAAGCACTACAGTTCAAACATACTGAGGCCCTTAGTCACATTCAAAATAATTTACCTTGGTATGCCCAAACTTATACTGTGTGTGATCCACATCAATTGACCCCAAGAGCTTCTCAGCAGCTTTCTTGTTGTCAATGAATTGTCCCTCAGGTATCACACTAGCATTCAGTACTTTGTACCTACAAGAAAAAACTCTTGTTAGAGAAAAGTCTTTTAAAAATTCTCAAAAGACCTAGTCTCTTGCTTCTTACCTTTGCTTGAAATCCCCATACAGGATTCTACTGGGGAAGCCCTTTCTGCAGATCCTGATTCCTTCCAGTACGCCGTTACATCGCAGCTGATGGATAACCAGATGGTGTTCCATAATCCCTAAAGGTCAGCCGGAGCCACATTATAATCAAGCTGCCTGAGATACTATTTAAATGGTCTGATAAGGAGTATTTATAATATGACATTAATGAAATACCTGGAGTTTTAGTTTCATTTGGAATTAGACACCTAACAAAATGAGGATGGGTGCTCTTGAGATTTGTCATAAGCTTTCCCAGGTTCTCCTGTTAGAGATAATCAATGTCATAACTTTGTTACAGAAAAGCTGAACTATCATTGCTCTACTTTATTATTTGTATCAAAATTATTCTTACAAATTTAAGATAATCGAGTATTATTTTAGAATGCAGTTACCCGGAAGAGGGCCGACACAGTCTGGAAGGATGAGCCCTTCTTCTTTGCTGCTTTCTTAGCAGTACCAGCTCCGCTACGTCCTCCATTATCTAGAAGAAGAAATGTTTTTATCTACATTATAAAGGCTGAACCTTGAAATAAAAACAAACATTCAGAATTAACACAGTCTTCCCCCGTCTCACATTCTTACCGTCAGATGAAGAATAGTTAGAATATAGGAAAGCCAGGAGTTTGAGGCTGGCTTTCTGGTAGAGCTGGACTACAGTCTCATTCAGCGGGTCCTTGTTCTTGTCCAACCAGCCTGTGATGCTGTAGTCCACAGTGCCAGCATAGTGCACCAGGGAGAAGTGAGCCTCAGCCTTGCCTTTGACAGGCTTGGGCTTCTGGAAGTTGTTGGATTTTCCAAGATGCTGGTCATACAGCTTGTTTTTGAAGGTAGTGTCTGATGCCTTGGGAAACATACACTCCTCTTCAAGTATGGAAAAGATGCCCATTGGCTGTTGAGGACAGAACAATTTTGTTTTAACACAAAAAGCCATTCTTTGTAGGCATTTATTTCTGTGACTTTGTATTATATCATATATATGAACTAACCTTTTCAATGAGCTCTATACAGGCAGCTAGGTCCATCCCAAAGTCAATGAATTCCCACTCGATGCCTTCCTTCTTATACTCCTCTTGCTCCAGTACAAACATGTGATGATTGAAAAACTGTTGCAGTTTCTCATTGGTGAAATTGATACACAGCTGTTCCAGACTGTTATACTGCAAAAACAAACCATTTAGAGCATTACCACATTATTCATTTAAATTCCAGTAAATACACTTCTTAATGCAAACTTACATCAAAGATTTCAAACCCAGCAATGTCCAGGACTCCGATGAAGAACTGCCTGGGTTGCTTGGTGTCCAGCATCTGATTAATGCGGAGGACCATCCACATAAACATCTTCTCATACACTGATTTGGCCAAAGCACCAATAGAATTGTAGACCTGCACAATGACATGCGCCAGTGAGATCCCAACACATTAGTGAAATAACCTTTCAACCTTTGAACAATCTAAAGTTTTATATGACCTATGATTATACACCGTGAATCTAATGTGCAATTCTTTTGTCATGCAAAATCTCATCTTAAAGTGACATTAATTGATTTTATAGTCAAACGGGGCAGAGGCACTTAACAACAAGCTGAAATCACAGCGTTAAGTTATAGTGAATGAATGCAAACACAAACAAATCCAGCAGACATGGAGCAACAATAGCATTCATCTGTCCACCTGATGAATGTCAGTCCGATATTCAGTCTCCTTTAGCTCTGTTTTGAGCCACACCAAAGAAAAAATATCTGGCTCTTTAGGAGCTAGCTGTTTTTCTTTCTGCACCAGCTAGTTGCTAACTTTGTCAGCTATTTGGTGCTTGGCAGGTAGTGTACAGTGGGTTTATCAGTGCTGTTTTGCTGAAAACAGCCACCTGCTGTGGCTGATAATGGGGTTTATAGGGTGGAGTTGTGGCCGGAAAACCAAAACAATAAGCTAAAGCAAGCTTAAAAGCTCAGTAGAGCTGCAGAGTTGGACGGTAATTCTCAGTGGGTACGCCACTACTTGCAACACCTTTCAGATTACACAGTATTTTGATAAGTGTAAATATAAAAAAAATATTGATTAGTGCAGCTTTAAGGTTATTGTAGCATTCTTTTCTCTCAGCTCTATAGTATTAGCCACAATAATACGTTGATTGAAGTAAACATACACTATGATAGGGAGTAATATACTACTTATAAGGGGTAATATAAAATGTATAATGGTTTACTAACATACATGTACCTGCTGAACAGTCTGCCCTTTGGTTACATACTCATTTCCAACCTTCACTCTCGGGTAACACAGTGCTTTCAGCAGGTCTGCAGAGTTCAGACCCATCAGGTAAGCTGCTTTGTCAGCCACTGATCAAAGAAAAAGATCAAATAAGATAACTATAAAGTATGTGTGATAGCAGAGAGGAAAAGTTAGATAAGAAGGAGAAAAAGATAAAAAATAGATATTTACATACTGTATACAGTCCCAAACATAAAAAAGACTATCAACATAAAGAGAAGAAAAAAAGAAGGTAAAATCCAATAAATAACATTTACCCTCTGTCCCATCTGGCTCTCCTTGCTCCTCTCTCTGTTTCTGCTTGAACTTCATATTCCCATAATGCATCACAGCACCTGTTAGCTTGTAGATGCCAATCCTCTCCTCTCCAGTGAAGCCTAGGGTGTCAATGGCGCTCTGAAAGCACATCATAACAAGGCTGATGTACGGACCAGTGAATGTTAGCAGTGATGGAAAAGAAAAGATTGGAAATTTGACTTACATCCGTGGCCATCAGCTCCTCACTGTCATCGATACTGGCCACGCTGATCTCCCCTTGGCTAACAAATGGGTAGTCGTAGGGGTTAGTGGTGATGAGGAGAGTCTCTGGATGGAAAAATAATGTGCCAGTCAAGTCCAAGCCTTGCAATAAACTCACTGTGCATATCATTTCACAACATACAATGTACAGAGAGGGCTGCTGCACAAATTTATATTTGACATACAGTAACACTGTGACACTGATCACCCTTATGTTACCTATCAGCTCAGGCTTCTTGTTGGACATGATCTGGTAGAAAATATGGTAACTCCTCTCTGCAGCCAGCTGAAAAGTTACTCTGGATTTCTCCAACAAGTCTGTGAAGGAAAACTAGATGAACTGAAAAGCCTCTAACAACGAAACATTACATGTCTCTACTGTATTCTAACTCACAAGTTTCAATATCAGCGGAAGACAGTTTTCCTGTGGTTCCAAAGTGGATTCTTATGAATTTGCCCTGAAAGAGAAAAAAAAATTGAATCTGAGAAAAAAAAAAAGGTGACAAATCAGTTATTAGCAAAATCTCTCTCTTTTCACTCACAAAACGTGAGGAATTATCGTTTCTGACAGTTTTGGCATTTCCAAAGGCCTCTAGCAGTGGGTTAGCAGAGATGATCTGGTCCTCCAGATTCCCCTACAGCAACAGAAAAAACTAACTTAAATATTACAAATGCAGATAAGAAGTGATTTGGTTACAAATATATGTATTAAACGGTTATTAGCAGTATACTTGAAAGAGTATAAATTTATTATAATATTACGTGGAATTTTCCAGAGGCAGCAACATCTTTTTTCCTGTCCCCAGACCCTGCGATTGTCGCAAAGTACTGGATGACCCGCTTGGTGTTGACAGTCTTTCCTGCACCAGATTCTCCACTACAGAAAAATACACACCAGAAATGTTTTATTTCCTCTTTGATAAAAAGATCAAAGATAGGCTGTAGCATTTGCATCAATATGCAGCTTACGTGATAAGGACGGACTGGTTTTCTCTATCTACAACAAAAACACCATAGTCACATTAGAAAGGTAAGATGCATTGCACCAGAACCTTAGAGAAAACTGAACAATACATTTTTTCCAGTTTCAGTTTACCAGTAAGCATGAACTGATAGGCGTTGTCGGAGATGGAGAAGATGTGTGGTGGAGCCTCCTGGCGCTTTTTACCCCTGTAGGCCACCACTACCTCTTGTTTGTACACTGGGAGCCACTTGTAAGGGTTCACAGTGACGCAGAACAGCCCAGAGTAGGTCTAAAAAAATTGAAAATAAAACATTTGTTTGAGTAAGCATGGATTTGGTGATTTGCAGGTCAAAAGATGTTTTTAATTTTCTTTGAGAAATTAGTTTATTTAGACATCTACAAATCCTTCATGCTAAGGCGACAAGTGGACCCAAACTATGTCAAGAAGATTACACCTGTATGGAAGCATCTGCATTAGTTAAGTTTCTCTTCTCACTTATTCAGGTTGTCTTTTAATTTGTCAACTGTCCGGCCCAGTACAGTAGGCAGTATGTCCATATTGGACAATTCAGCACTTTACAATTTATGTCCAATGCCAACTTCAGTGCCAGTGCAGGAAGTAGTGTGCCCCACATGGAGTGAGGCAGAAATGTGTGTGTATGAGGTGGATGGCATTTTATTGACCTTAAGTAACCACAATCTTTCCTGCACTCTAAGCAAGCAATGAAGCTGCTTCAGCTCAACCATACCTTAACCACAGTTTATTTGTCATAACCCCGACCTTTCCAAAATCTTAACCATACTGTAGTACGCATGCATATGGGGCCCGGGAGGTGTCACTCCGCCACAATGTGTGTGGCTCTAGTTGGCGGTGGCACACGCAGACCTCTCCTAATCTCCTAGTCTAATGTGTTAATACATTTTACCATTATGTTCACGTCACTGAAGAATCTGTTTATTTTTTACTAATTATTAAATACATCTAGCCATCATACAGCAGCAGGAACTACAAGAGCATGTCTGAATGAAGAATGGGCATTTTTATCATGTGGCACTGCAGCCCTAACTTCATTCATTATTTGATTGTTGCCATGCCTACAGCTGTTGTCCTCTCTGTGGGAGTTGAGCAGTGACTCTTTACTGACGGTGATTAACTTGTGTTTTGATATTATCCGGTGCTCTCTGGCTCTCTCTGAGCCTTAGCAGCTGCTCCAAAACACACCTGGTTAACTGCCTGCATAAACACATTTCCTATCTCAGAATGTGTAGACTAATTGGTTTAATTATGACGGACAGTCAGACGACTAATCAGGCAACACCATCAGATCAAATTAATAATAAGTTTTACTATTTCAAATCCAGCTGGTGGCTGGACACTGGTGGAGATGAGCTCACAGGAGAGGCTCTGTGCAGCGGGCAGGATTGGCTTGATTTTAAAAACAGCTATTCAAATTTTGTGAATGGCTTTGTGCAATTTGGAAGTGTCCCGTATCTGATGATGTTATAGGGGAATGCCCTCAATCAGATTCATTTATCCAAAAACTTCAGCCAAAAATGTCAAAATGCCAGAAATCAAACCTATTTTCCAGCAGCAGCAGCAGCAGCAGCAGCACTCACAGGGAGCAGAGCGGACTGGACTGTCCATGAACCTGTAGTTATTGTTCCCTGTTCAGGCAGGGTGAAATGAACTGTGTTTAAGACTTATACGTGAAAACGGAAAAATTAGCTGATTTCAAATTGTTGGAAAGCTGCGTGCTGTGTTCAAGGCGACGCCGACCCACTGATCATTGTGGTTTTATTTTCCAGCTGAGGTTAATGCGACTTTATCTGCCTGCGGGCGTCTGGATCACAAACCTACATGAGCGGAGTTAAATAATGTTGCGCTGTGATAAACGTTAAAGACTAACGGTAGACCGCCAGTCGACAGCGGCCACGGTGCTGATCCTGGGACCCGATGCGGGAAACTGCTGCCACCCGTCGGTCACACTGATCGGCAGGGTGCCCGCAACTGCTCTGAGGGGATGCAGTCCTAATGGCTGACAAGATTTGTCGTTTAGAAAATCTGTGTTCTTTTAGGATTTTTTTTATATAAGTTCCTTTGGGGTTTAGTTTTTTCCCGTGGCCATCTGCGTGCTGACAGCAGAATGCTTTGAATTTGCGCCTGAAAAGGAGACTGATCGCATTATGACAAGCGCATTAATATTACCTCTTGATATACACTCAGTAACTGCGTCCTACTTAACGTCAAGTCTCCAACAAGCACGTCCCTGAACTTGAATTTAGCGACAGTTTAAATGAGCGTTTTGATATTTAACTGTGGGCTCTTTTGGAACAGCTGTCTGGATGAAACGTCTCCAACAGGACTGGAATGCAACTCGGCATCGTGTAACTGGTTTTGATTTATGACGGACAGTCAGATACAACATCATCTAATCTAACATACACCTATTTATCGGCTATTATTTGTAATTCGGGGTGCAGTGAAAAATATTGGGGAGCTCAGTTCCCTCATTCAGCTGCTGTAATACCTGTTTGTTTAGATCGGCTTTATTAATGTGTGATTAATAATAAACTGATTATTCATTGACATGTGAAGATATTACTGTATATTTTTCATTAAGGAGTGGCTAATTGGCTTTGTTTGGGCGGCGAGAGAGCGGCTGTATCACGCCAAAAGCAATATTAAATGCGCACAAGTTATTAAATCCAGAGCACAATGTACTAACTCTAGAGCACTAATTATTCATTCTACAGCACGGATTAGTTGTTGTTTTTCTCCATGACACCTCCCGGGCTCCGTACACGCAGATTTGATATAACGCGAACATTTTTAAAACACTGGTATTCGACGTACAAAAACATTTACTGAACGAAACCCGGGGTTTTACAGAATCGTCCAATATTGACATAGGCTTGACCTGTCTGTAGGTTACCTATAAAAGTTGTTTTAACAGCATTTCAATGACTATATTTCAACTTGTCATTGTCATTACAATATATCAGTTTAAATACTGTAAACTAATAGTGTAGTTACATATAAAATAAACTTCCAAAATATCAAAAAAATGTCCACTTTCCAACCAAACTGAGTCTGCTTTTAATCTGCATCTTTTCACCTGTTTATCATCAAGTCCAAGTTTACTGGGATGTACAACACTTCCCAAACAATGCCAAAGGGCAGCAGCTGCATGAGTAGTGAAAATTGGAAAAGTTCATCTCCTCTCCTGGCAGGAAAACGCACTTTACGTTACTCTCTCTCAGCAATTCAGTGCTTATTGTAGCTCATTGAGAACCACTGTACGCAACAAGCTTCATGTGCAGATAGGAGCTCAACATCAGCTTGTTTAGATTCAATTTGGTTATCAAATAAGTTGTCACACTGAAATGTGAACACCCCAAAATACTGCAGGACTTTTATTTTGAAACTGTGATAAAGTATTACTTTTTCTTTTTTCTTTTTACCTGTAGCTGTCAGATAGCAGTCTGATGTTATCTGGTTTAACAGTGAAGAGTAAAAATATGTATAATTAAATTTAGGGACACCATTTCTTAAAACCTAATCCCTAGTCTTGACCTTTGACACTTAAAGTGCCTTTGTCAGGGCAGACAAGACGAGGCATTTTCAGCATCATGCATCACAAACTTACTGCAGCTCTAATGGTGAACATGGTGTCTGTTGAACAACAGCTCCTCTGGCATTGTGTGCAGGAATGACCATCATCAACTACAGTAAATGTTGCATCACTCACATAGATCATCCACGCTGCGTAACGCTCTTTGAGGTTAAACAGCACAGCGGCCTCATTGAGGTGGGTCATCATGGCCATGTCCTCGATCTTGTCAAACTTCGGCGGGTTCATGGGGAAGACTTCATCATCCTTCACTGTTACAACCTGTGAAGAGAGATGTGCCTTTCATCAGCAGAACAATATGGAGAGCATATGGATGATTTGCCTTGTCCACAGCTAACGTACCCGTCCTGCATCAGTTTTAATGGTCGCCTTGCTGCCGTCTTTGCTTTGCAGAGTGCCTTTAACAAACAGCTCCTTTGGATCCACCACAAACACTGCAGTTTTAGCATCAAAGGGCCTGTTCTGGGCTTCGATTCTCTCTCGTTCAGGTCTCCTCAGGTATGGGGCAGCCTCCCCAAACACACTCATTTCAGCATCCGAACTCATCTCTGCAACACACCCCAGAGGGCACTGAAAGGTCCAGGGCTACAGGTTAGAATGGTGATTGTAGTAACTGTAGAAAGACTGATATCAGTCATCATAATCAATATCAACTCTTATCTCTGTGGGCTACAAAAGGACTGCTTATGTATCCTACACCTAGAGTCAGAACCAAGATGAAATCCTACCAGTTACGACAGTATCTATCACACCCACACAACAATGAAACAGAAGCATGCCCTCACCAGCAGGAGTCCCAGCTGAAGAATGTGGACGGCTTTGACCCTTACTGCTTTTATAAGGTCCGTCTTGGTGCATTAGGAGACACAGCAAACACCTATATTTAGGTCAAAGCCTCTAATGCATTTGGGTGGAGAGAAGTGATTAGTTTGGCATGTGATATCATGGAGAAGTCACCGAGCTTTTGTTCATAATCCTTGGCGGGGAGCAACCGCATGCCAAAGGAATGAATGCCAAAAGAGGGTGACCTCTGAGATCCACATAGATGCTGAAATGTTCCAAGCACGCAGAGACCAACACAGTGTTTGTTTAGCATCTTCATTGCTGTGTTTGGAAGATTAGAACCAAACAGTGCTATTAAGGATGCATCTCTACTATAACCAGCTATTATGGCATTTTAAACAGACATATCCACCATATAAAGTCATTCTTTATAAGCTCAATGTGTACATGTCAACATGTACACGTTAACTGTGGTCTATAACACTCAAGCTTATCAGGCACAGAACGGTGTGCAGTTTACTGCCCTAAACCCCCCGAATACGAACACAGATACAGATCATACAATACATTTTCATTGAATTCATGAATTTAGCTAATTAGACCTTTATTTGGTCTGTTGCGATCAACAGACTTGTTGATCAACTGTTTTGAAGTATTACCCAAAATGCACCCGTGACCCTTGTGATTGCTGCGACAGGCTTATAAATAAAGGCATAGCTGATGAATCCCTCAATAGAAATTCCCCCAGGATCCTCCTGGGACGGCTTTAGAGATTACAGTGGACTAATGGTCCTGTCCTCTCTTTTCCCCTGCCATCATCTCCCAAAGAGAGACACTGCAGGACGGCGCGGCAAATAATGACCTATTGGGAAGACAAGACTGGCCGTGGGAGAGGTTGCTATAACAGAACTTTTGAAACAGGAAAGTCAGGAAGAATGTCAAGAATAATGCTAAAGAAAACACGTATCCTTTAAATTATATTACATCAGTGAAGAATGAAAACAAGAGAAACGTTTTAGATAAGGATAATTATGAAAAACAGAAGTATTATTTATAGTAATACTTATATCATTAACTTAAAAGAAATTGTTCACCATTTTCAGAAATATTAGTTTTCTTTCCAAGAGCGAAATGAGAAGATCAAGATCACTCTCATGTCTGTGCATTAAGTCCAGAGCTGGAGCCAGAATGTGGTTAGCCTAGCTTAGCATAAAGAGTGGAGGAAGGGGGGAAGCAGCAAGCCTGTCTGTGTCCCGTGTTAAAAAGGTACACCTACCAACTCCTCTGAAGCTTATTAATTAACACACGTTTGTTTAATCACAACCAAAAATATAAAACGACAATTTGTGGCACTGAACTACTGTTTCTTATTAAACAACAATTCATCCACCCGCCCAGTATTTCTGTGCAGCTTCTCTGGCTTTAGCACGGGTTACCATACTGTCAGTGAGTGAGTCAGTGGGCAGTCAAGTTTTGGTATAGGTTTACCTTTCTGTCTGTGTACAGATTAAACAAGATACTGTATGTGATAATTAGTGAACTTTAGTTGGTAGGCCTGTTTTTTAACTTTGGCAAGAGCCAAACTAGTCGTTTCCCCTGCTTTCAGTCTTTATGCTAAGCTACCTCGTCCTGGCTACGGCTCCGTATTCAACACAGACATGAGAGTGATACTGATCCTCCGATCTCACTAAAAAAAAAAAAAAAAAAAAAAAAAAAAAAAAACGCAAATAAGCATACTCCCCAACAAGATGCTCTGTAACTAGATCTGTAATTAATTTTTCTTTACTTAGTGTGCTTAGTGGTATTGGAAAAATTGACAGATGCCACCAGCCCAACATTACATGTACCAAGGTAACAGGACATCAAAATGAGTAAACAACTCTACCAGCTTTGAGTGAACTGAGGTCTTCAAACTGTCACTAATTTGTAATTCTCGTGTCATGAGAGGGAGATTAGATGGCTGTAAACTGACAAGAAGGGTGCTAAATCATGAACAAGCAGCCAATGAACCTACGGCTTACACTGCCTCCATCTTAAATATGGGCTACTTTAGGGAATTAATCCGGAGTGAGATATTCTTAGGGACTTCCCTCAAAGGTGCGAGGACAATGAAGCAATGTGGATTATCACTGCAGCCACAAACTGCCTTTCATTTGCCTTTTTTAACTGGCATGTGTTTCTATTGGTTGAATAACTGCTTCAGACATTTTGAATAGCACCTCCTGATGAGTCTCAGAAATCCAAAGCGAATGCAGTGGATTGCAACCAGAGTTCATTCTAATCGTTAATGCAACAGATGGCAAAATCTCATGGCTTATGAGTTAATGTCAAGTCAAGTTCAAGTTGTCTAAATAAAGGGCTGCTAAGTAGAGGTCACACAGTCCATTATCTGTCAGAGATGCACATTGATATCATTTAATGGACAGCTGTTAACAATTGCTCCTCCCTGAGCTAGAACTCATTATCATCAATGATACATCCAAGCAATACATTTTGATATATTGAATAGATTTTGATATATAATTTAATTTTAGACATTGCTTTTTATCCAATTAATACATTAGTCTAGATTTCAGTCCACTCATGCATATTGTCCATTACTGTTGGATACCAGTGTTTAGTGGTTTATCTTGGACAAAGTGAAAAGAACAAAACTGAACCTACATTTTTAGAGGAACATTAGTCAATACAAATATTGCAGCCATGTTTACGTCCCTGTGCAATAATACTAAAGGAGTATTATAATGAAATGTCCTTTTCCTCGCCAATGAAAGGTAGACCACAGCACCCTCTAGTGTCACTGCTGAGAAACCACAGGCACTTTGTAATCCTGAAGACAGCATGATGTGCATCATGAGACTTAGAGCAAAAACTAAGAAACCTGTGAATACAGTTTTTGTTGTTGTTGAAACTTTAACATGTGCTTTTTTTCTCAATTTCTTGTTTTCTGAAGCCCTAAAATTAAAATAAAAGAATAAGTTGTCAAAACATTAACTTTTGATAGCACAATTTCTTACCTGCAAAAGGCAGAATCTCACTCACAATGTTAAAAAAAAGAAAATCATCAACAACCAGTGCACTGCCACCAAAATGAGACTTCCCTTTATAATTACTCATACTTGACAGTCTCACTGAGGACTTCAATCACTAAATAGTACATAAAATTGTCTTCTATAACAATTGATTGAATTGTATTTATCAAAACTCATGCCTTGCAAACACTTGTTACAGCAAAGTACAACGGATGTAGATGATCTTGAAGCATCTGAGTTGAACCTTCATTCAGGATTTTCTCTCCCTTCTTGATCTTTTCCAGGGTTACAGGGGCTTAAGCGAATCCCAGCAACCATCGAATGGAGGGCAGGAAAACCCTCTGCAGGTGGTGGGTCCATTGCAGAGCTTACACAGACAGGAAGACACTCACATTCAAAGCTATGGCCCATACAGGCTACATTCACACCCCTGGATTGCAAGGTCAGTTCTGGATATCTTAGAAAGTCCTGCAGTCAAAGTTTTACTTGTGTTATATTATTATTTAATTGTTTAATCTATACGGATGTATCATATTTTATCCATTCATATATTTTGTATCTAAAATCTGTAGAAATATGTAAGTAGCATAAAATGAAAATATATAAGTAAAGTACAAATACCTCACTTGCAGTTCATGTCAGGGAAGAAGGGGGAAAAACAAGGTGAATGACTGCATCCATGGCAACCAGTAACCTCCTACCAGTGGTACAAACAAAAAGAGTAACTTTACTCAGATATTATGCTTAATTATGAGGTACTTTACTTGAGTATTGCCATTTTATTCCACTTATATTAGGTAGGATTAAGTCCCTTCTATTTCAAAGAGAAATATTGTACTTGTTATTCTACTACAGTTTGTTACTTTGCAATTCATATTTTACACACAAAATGTATGATCAACAAATAAAATATGATACAATATTATAGATTAACCTATCCAGCAGTATATAAAAGGAGTTAAAATGAGCTCCATCTTGAAAAGACTAAGTATTTTAAGACCAAGTACATTTTGTTGATAATACTTTACTTTAGTGAAATTTTGAATGCAGCAGCCTACTTTTACTTTTAAAAGAGTATTTTCACAGTGTGGTATTAATAGTATTACTTAAGTAAAATATCAGAGTACTTCTACCACTGACAATACCAACATTCCCAATTAGAGAAAGAATGTAAATAAGGTGCAATGGAGGCCATGTTTTCCCAAGGCCCAATCATCACTAAATCCCCCCCCTGTGCATGAGCAGACAGGCTGCTGAAGTCATAACTTGGACATGTAGCGTTCAGCTAAATTTAACAATGTGATTGGTTGCATTAAAATATGATACATTCTTATAATGAGCTTGTTACTAAGTGAATCCCAAGATTCCAATGTTTAGTGAAAATGTCTGACATATTTAGTAGTTTAAATGTTTTTAGATATCTTGTGTAGCTAGTTGTACACAACGTGTGGCAGCGTTGGTATAGCAGAGCAGACACCGGCTACAGTTTTAGTAGCTAGCTAGAGATTTCTCCCACAATACACACTGTCACTGGGTGAGCGCGCGCTTTCACTACCAATTAGCCTGATTGGGAACAGGTGCTGCTTGCAAGCTATTACATTTCAGTTTTATAAACATCAATAGTGTTGAATTATATAAACTAAATGAATGAATTTTGGATATTACGGGCTGTATTAGGCTACTACTACTGCCAATGGTTTTCTGCTTGCTAGAATGGATTTCCTCTTCATATGTAAAATAAAAAATAGACCATTTAATCGGGAATAGCCTATAACGTTTACTGTCCAATGAAAATTATGTAGCCTAGTTAGCATATATCTCCAGTTCTGGGACTTTTAGGTTTTCAGCAAGGTTTAAGGATTACACTACATAGGCGGAAAAAAAAGATACAATCTCCTCTTAAAACCTTTAAAAACTCACCGGAAAATCTCAAAGATATACTGTCACCAAGCTGCAAACAAGGCTGTTTTCCGAGTCTCTGAAAAGTTGATATTTTGGATAGGCGGGTATGATAAGGGATTCTGCTCAGCTGGCCGGATAACTAAACTAGCTACATGCAACTCTTGGTCACGTGTGATTGGCCGTTGGCATGGCAACCGCAAACTAGCTAGCACAAAGAGTTGGCTGAGCATCTTTCTAGCTTTTACCACTGCGTTTCGAACTAAAACTTTACGTCGTCCAGATTTAGACATTGACAAAGAACAATGTCGGATGTAGGCTCTGATGAGTTTGATGATGAACACAGTAAACTCGGGGTGAGAGAATATAATTAGCTAATGCTACTTAGATACTCTGTTCGGTTTGTTGTTGTTAGCTGACTGAAGCTAACGTTAACATTAACGTTACCTATCGCCTGATAACAATTCATGTGTGTGTTTTTAGGCAGACATGTGGTTGTCTGTCGGTCTGTGTTATTGTTTCTGACCTTGGATACAAACTATTCTGTTTGTTTGACTGGCGCAGGAATATGAAGGGGGCAGAAACGAAGCAGGAGAGAGGCACGGAGTCGGTAAAGCTGTTCTGCCCAACGGAGATATTTATCAGGGACAGTATGAGAACGGCAAAAGACACGGAGAGGTATGATACGGATCACTCAGGAAAAGTACACATTCAAACATAGAAATAATAATCAGGGGTTTACTGTGCCTTCAACATTCACACCAATTAGACCATGTATGCTGAGGGAAAAAGTATGATTTAGAAAACTACACCAAATAGCCTGAGTCCAACACATGAAAATGAGACTTTTTAGCTTTCAGATGTGATGAAAAGGAGTCGCTCAGTTAGATGTCAGTGTAGACTTTGCACAAGTACAATGAGGTCAATCCACACTTTGAATTTAAGCAATGTTCTCTCACTAATGTTTTGTTGTTTACTTTTAGATCAATATTCAGTCTATGATGAAAACAGTATTTCATTTCCAATCTTTGACTGTTTTGTCTAATAGGGGACATATCGCTTCAAGAATGGGGCAAGATATGTGGGAGACTATTACCAGAACATAAAACATGGACAGGGCACTTTCTACTATCCAGATGGCTCTAAGTATGAAGGTACAATAAAGCTAAAGCATATGAGTTGAGATAGTTGCCAACTACAGTGTGTATGCACGGTGTCTATTAAAATGTACGTTTACAGTCTTGTGACTGTTCTTAAACGTTTTCAGCGGACATGGGACCAGCTGAAGCCCTAACACAGAGCTTCAGAAATCAAACTCTTATTGCTGCCTGTCTTTGTCTGTCAGGGTCATGGGTTGAGGACCTGAGACAGGGTCATGGTGTCTACACTTACCCCAATGGAGACACGTATGATGGAGAGTGGCTGCATCACATGAGGTATATCTACAGTTTAAAAAAATATTCAATTCACTTTTATTTATATAGCGCCAATTCATAACAGAAGTTATCTCATTGCACTTTTCCTATAGAGCAGGTCTAGACCCAACAAATCCCACAAATCACAAGCGCATGTCCCTAAGATGTTTGTAGTTTTCATTTCTGAAAGCACACATCCCTCTGCCGGGTTAGGACCCAAAGCCTGTATTCAGAAGCCACTGCTTCCTGTACCTTCTCAATTTAAATCCTGCTTGATATGTTTTATCTTAACTCAGTGATACAGACAAATACGTGAAGTTTGTAAATCACTGCTATAGAAAATAGAAATATGAGTTTACTTTTCATAATCCCAGATGTGGGCCTTAACTACCCAGTAAGTGTGGATTTGTTGATTTGCAGGTCATCTAAGTTTAAAAATTCTTTAGATGTTTAGGTTGCATGTGTTGTTTCAAAAGCATTAAATATATTTATATTAATATATCTATATTTCAGTATACAGCATGACCTATTTACATATGAAATATAGTCACTGAAATACTGTTAAAATAATAGTTCTATACAACCTAGATGTCTCAAAAACGTTCACTTTTCAACCAAATTTAGCTTAGTTTCAACATAGAGGCGTTCTAACTAGGTGCAGAAAATGGGGATTTTAAAACTACTGCAATCTTTGGTGTTGTCTGATTGCCAGGCATGGCCAGGGCATTTACCACTACCACGAAACTGGCTCAAAGTACAAGGGCTCATGGGTGAATGGCAAGATGGAGTCAGCTGGAGAGTACATCCACTCTAACCACAGATACAAGGGTAACTTTGTCAACAATAATGTAAGTTCTCCTTTGATTACATATTCACAAAATGCTTGGCCAATGATGAATGAAAATATGTAATGTCTTTTTCTGTGGCCTTAGTAGGGTGCAGGGGACAATAATACAAGCTCTGTCAGAAGTAATAAGGTAGATGGTTTAGTATAGTACAGAATACAAGTAGTTATACTATCTCAGTAAGTAAATAATCAGTTGTAAATCTCTGCATCAATTTGGCAGTCTCTCTGAATTCAGTTCTTCTACATTCTATGGTAAATGGCTACATTTTCTATAGCACTTTAATCCAAAGCGCTTTACAAGGTTTTTGCCGCTCATTCACTCACACACCGATGGCGGCGAGCTACCACGCAGGGTAACTGCTGGCCAACCATCGGGAGCGATATGGGATTCGGTGTCTTGCCATAATAACTGCTCATGGGAAAACTACGGTTTATTACAACTTGGGTTTTGCTTTTGTGTCTCTGGCTACATTTTAAACATCCATCACAGTTTAGCGACAGGGATTATTAGCAACATTACGAGTGCACTCCCTTTTGATTTAACTTCCAAGTTAAGAGGAAGCTAATCTGGTTAAACTGTCGTCTTGTTTACAACCTGTCTGATCATCTGACTGCTCATGTTCCCTGCCCTGTTGGACTCAGTTTTAGCCATGTTGCCTTGTTCCCAGATCTCAGCAATTACTTGGGTGAGAACAATGTTATTATAACCAATGGAAACAATGACTGGAGCTACAAAAATAAAGTCCAATTTCTAATAAACCATAGTTTTACTTTAAATAATGGTTTCCCATTATTATTATTATTATTATTATTATAATCCCTTTCTTATTTTGCAGCCATATGGCCCGGGGAAGTATGTGTTTGACGTTGGGTGTGAGCAGCATGGTGAATACCACCAAGCAGAGAAGGTAATTCAACATCAATTGTGTATCTTTAGTGAGTTTGCAGATGTTTTCATGCTCTCCTTGCTCCATACACAATAATGCTGCTTCCTTATAATAACTCAGTGAGGCCTACTGTAATTTGTGAAAACATCAAGATGGAAATATATGTGCATTTTGCGTGCAGTACAAAATGTCTCACAGCATGTGTCTATTTCATAGCATGTCTTCTCTGTACGCAAAAAAAAGAAGAAGTAAGCTTTGTCTCACTGTCCCTCCATTCTTTGCAGGACCGAGCTGAGGGTGAGTGGGGCGAGTTGGCCTCCACCGCCGTCCTCAAGTGGATTCCCAAGTGTGTCACTGGCCCGACGCTGTGGACTCCAGGCCAAGACACTTCAGGTGAACTTTATCAACTCAAAATGACAGTCAGGGGTAGGCTCGCAGCCAGGATTTTTTAAATACTTAGAATCCCACCCACCTAAGATATTTTTTACTAGCCACCAACCAAACTGCGTAAAAATGTTTGAGTATTTAAAAGATTCACGGAAATATCACATTTTGTTTATTCATTCAACTGTTAAATGATGTTTTTTGCTTAAAAATTGTAAAAGTTCACGATATTTAGTCTAAAAGAATATCAGAATCAGCCTTTAAAATCCCAACATGTATTATTTGTCTGTATTCATAGAAGATAAACTCTTTATGTTACAAATTCCCAGAAATATTTGTTTGATACTCTAACTATTTTTTTTTTTTTTTATTTATTTAAAAAAAATGTCCAAAGTTGACTTTCAAATCATCAGAACTATTTGCGGAGAAACACTGACAAACCTGGGCGTGTTACACTGCACTAAACAGGGGGTGGACAAAATAACATATATACCGTACAATACAATACAGTACAATACAAAGGACCAGCAGTAAATATGCCGCTCTGCTGAGGTTCAGCGTTTGTTGTTGTAGTTTCTGAGGCATAAATTCAACTTAGCTCTTTTTGGGACTGTAGTTTCTAATGTTGCTGTCATATGCTTCAAACGCTCTAAACGCAGAGGTACAGAGCGGCCAGACAGGATATAATGAGTCCTGAAAGTAATATGAGGGATCAAAATCTGCATTTAAGTAAGTGTTTGTGTGTGTGTGTTTTTTCTTTTGTCAGCCAGGGAAAAGGAAACAGCTTCAGCGGAAGAGGGGGCAGAGAACTGACCTGTGTGATCAATCCACAATCCTGCATCTTTCAACCTTTGTTTAAAAAGCACAAAAACATAAATATATGAATAAATATGTAAATAAATCTGTTAAGCTTGTATTTTCAATGTTGTTTATAAAGATGTATGGTTGTGGCAACTGGAAACTTTCCATTGCCTACTGTAATTCATCATGGATGTATAGTGTGTACTTTTCATAGAGTGCAGCGCCCCTCTGTGGCACTTTACAGAACAGCATAATTTTTCATGAGCGACAATGGAAATTTTATCCTAATAATGTAAAACCACAGAACCAAAAGGAAGAACCCCCCCATTACAAGTTTAAACTCAGTAGCAGCAGGGCCAGCCCCAAACGAAATCTGTTTAGGGCTCCCTGGAGACCACCACCCTCCAAGCAGTCCGGCAAGGAGTCCCTTCTTCTTTTTCTCATCCATCATTCTGTTAAATGCACTCCACACAGCGTTACAATCTGCAAAATATTTGTGTGAGAGAAAGAGCATAGGAAGTGAATTTCATGAATCAAATGAGGTGTGTGTGTGTGTGTGTGTGTGTGCCTATAAGGATCAGCCTCCTTGTTGTTGTAGTTGCTCTTTTTGGTATTGCGATACCAGACTTTCAGTTTCTGAGCTTTATAAGTGGGTTCTGAGAAATGAATGGCACAAGAATTAAACTGAGACAACTTAAATTAAATATGTGCTGATAATACCATGTGTAAGTGTCCTTAGAGAAACTTAAGGGGAGGATGAACTATTTCTATATACTATCTATATATTTCTATATACTATCTATATACTATCTCAAGAGAAATAACCTGAAGGTGTAATTTGATACTTTGTAACATTCATTTCTCGGTATGTAGGTGAAAACCTTGGTCCAGGCACTTAACGGCAGACAGGCAAAATTCCTGTTAAACCTGCTACGACACCAACGCAGGTCATGGGTTGCACTACGCGGGAGCCTACCAGGAAAAGAAAAAGAAACTTGTGCTGCGTTTTCACCAGACACTTTTGGTATAGTACCCTTGAAACCTGTGTCTGCATTCCAATGAGCTAAGAAAGGAGGAAACTAATTCTTCTTCTTCTTCGTAAAGTTTTATGCCGGTTGGCAATCAACGTTATGGTGCATTCCAACTGGAATGGGGTGTGGTTTGGGATTCTAACTATACATCCACTAATTATTAAAGAAAAGAAAATGAGACAAATCAATCAAAATAAAAAACACACCGTCGTTATCTCCTAATCAGATTTGTTCTGCTAAGATACTGAAACAACAACAGATAACACTTCTCTCTAGAACTTCTTTGTAAAAGATCTCGTTAATCAAACCTCGTCTTTATTTCTTTAAAGGTTCAGTGTCAGTTCTCTTCTCTCAGCATCATATTTTGGACAGTAAATCATAATGTATTCTAAAGTTTCTTCTTGATCGCAGAATGCACATCTTCCTGTATTATGTTTCCCTATTTTACATAATGTGCTGTTTAATCCTGCGTGACCAAACCGTAGCCTGGATATTATCAGAAGCAGAAGCAGAAATACTTTATTGATCCCCGAAGGGAAACTCTCTGTTACAGCAGCTCGCCTTTACGTCAGTGCACACAGCAGAAAGTACTAGCAAAAAAATATAATACAATACACTATAAGGTCAGAAAATAAATGAAGTACCAGGTGGGTATAAGTATAAAATAAAATAAGTGTGAAGTACCAAGTGGGCTTATTGGTTGATGATGATAATGCAGTATAATAATACAATGTAATAATATAAATAATAAGCAGTGATGCAAGTACTGTCGGGTTAAGTGTAGCTTATTGAGATTATTAAGATACTGCACAGCAGTAATGGAGGTATGAATAATATGGTTCCTCTAATGGTTCCTCTTTCCTGGTTCTCTCTGTTTTTCTCATCACACCGACTTTTCTTTGACTGTTGTAAAGCCACCTTCCTCTTCTCTCTTCTTCTCGCTGCTTCTGCCACCGTTTTTTCAACTTCTCCTTAATTGTGGTTTTCATTTCTGTTTTACTAAGGGCTACTGTCATGTCAACGTGATTCGTTTTTGTGGCTTCTTTTGCACACTTATCAGCTGTTTGAGTTCCTTTGATTCCTATATGTGCTGGTAGCCATACAAATGTCACATTTAGCCCCATCATTTGAATTCCATATAGTGTTTGCTGTATCTCTATTAAGACATCTGGTCCGCTGTTTCAAGCGGATTGATGACGAGCTGGAATCAGAGCATATTACTGCTCTCAGAGGTCTCACATCTTCCACCCGTTTCAATGCTGACAGAATTGCCAGCATCTCCCCTGTACACACCGATACCCCATCACTGATTCGTTTGCCAATTTTAATGTTGAAATCTGGAACTGTGAATGAAATACCAGTTTTGTTAGCTGTGTTCTTTGAAGCATCTGTATAAATTTGAACATAGGTGTAGTAGATACTTTCTATATCTGTCTGTATTATCTGTAGATGTAAAATAAGCTCCTTATCTTTGTTCTTTTTGCCAAGCAATGTGAGCTCTACAGTCGGGTCAGGGAGCATCCAAGGGTGTATTACTGGGAGTGGGACTGCTGGACTAATGTTTATTTCAGTTATTCCTAGTTCTTTTGCTTTCTGCTCAGTTGTCCATCCAAAACGTTTTGTGTCTCTCCTTTCCCCAACAGGGTTTTAGTGCATCTAGCGTTGGATGATCTTCATTATGTCCTTTTAAATGAACCCAGTAGTTTAAAGATAGCTGTGTTTCTCCCACTTCCACTTGTAATGCTGAGGTTGGGGTTGCTCTGATGGCACCTGAACATAGTCTCAAAGCCCGATATTGAATGTTGTCTAACTTTCTGAGAGATGTACTTGCTGCAGATCCAAATGCTACACAGCCATAATCTAACACTGATCTTATTCATCCTATGTAGATGGTTTTCAATGCTGATCTCTCTGCCCCCCATTCACTTCCCACCACACATCTCATTACATTTAATACTTTTTTACACTTGTCCGTTACCTTCTGAATATGTGCTTCCCATGTGATTCTTTCATCAAACCACAACCCTAGACATTTTAATTGTTTCACTCTCTCCAATTCTTGATTATATCATTTTAATTTTAAATTACTGTCATTTCTTTTTCCTGTAAAGAACATTGTCTTTGTCTTGTCTACTGAGAACTTAAATCCCCACTTAAATGACCATTGTTCTCTTTTAACAATAGCCTCCTGTATTTTCTTCACACTAAATTCCAAATTCCTCCCTCTTTTCCATATCGCCCCATCATCCGCAAAAAGAGAGAATCCCATCCCATTCTCCAAATTCAGAAAAACATCATTTATCATAATAGAAAATAACACAGGACTCAATATAGTCCCTTGAGGAGTTCCATTTTCAACCAAAAACCTTCCTGAATAACACTTCCCTATTCTTACCTGAATCAATCTTCCATATAAAAGGTATTTGATCCACCTATACATCAGGCCTTTAACCCCTAATTTACTTAGTTTAATTAATAATCCTTCCTTCCACATCATAGCCTTCTCTATATCAAAAAAGATGGCCACTATGCTTTCCCTCTTAATCTGTGCTTTCCTTATTTCATGTTCTAAACATAAAGCAGGGTCCATGGTATTTCTGCCTCTTCTGAATCCACTCTGATATTTTGATACATAGCCTTTGCTTTCCATACAATACAATCTTACATTTATCATTCTCTCCATTATTATGCATACACTAGAGGTTAAAGCAATTGGTCTATAATTCCCTGGGTTTGAGCAGTCTTTTCCGGCTCGCGTATCGGAACTAAAACAGCTTTTTTCCAGACTTGTGGCAATTTTCCCTTCTCCCAAACCTTATTATATAGTTCCAGTAAAATGTCCTTAGATGATTCACTAAGATGATTTATCATAGTATAACATATGTGATTTCTCCCCGGTGTTGACATCTTGGTTTTCCTGAGAGGAGGAAACTAATTGCGGGACCAAGTTACGTTTGAATAAATGAGCGGCCATTTTGCTACTCCAACTCCACCTGTTGTCAATATCCACGGTTTTCTAACAGCATTATTTTGAAGGCTACAGCCGGAAGTCGTTGATTTTATTCTGCTTTACTTGCCACTAGCAGTGTCGACGCCGGTTACTGTACTGTCATCGTGTCGGACTGGAGAGGAAATTCAGCACAGCCTGGCTGGGCTTCAACCTCACGTGAGGGGGTGGAGAGGATACCGGTACCTGGTTAGTGTTTCCCGAACACTCAAGTCTCTCGGCAGATACAGCAAACGCACTCAGACATCAGTAAATCCGAAGACAACATCGAGAATGGACGACTGTTCTCAACAAACGCCGCTGTTTACATTCGGCGTGATAGCTGACATTCAGTACGCGGATATTGACGACGGATACAATTACTCCCGGACGAGGAGGCGGTACTACCGGAGCAGCCTCCAGCTGCTGAGAAATGCCCTGGAGAGTTGGTCAGAGTCGGCTGTCAAACCAGAGTTTATCCTCCAGCTGGGAGACATTATTGACGGCTTCAACAAGGGCCGCGACGCCTCTGACCGAGCACTGGACACCGTGCTGAGAGAGTTCAGCTCCGGCCCCGTGGAGGTCCACCATGTGTGGGGCAACCACGAGTTTTATAACTTCAGCAGGAGCGCACTGCTGCGTTCAAAGCTCAACAGCACACTGCACTCTGACAGGAGCCTGAGTGAGGCCAGGGCGGGCAAAGACATCTATGCTTACCACTTCAGCCCGTTCCCCGGCTTTACGTTTGTTGTCCTGGACGCCTATGATGTGAGCCTGCTGGGCAGAGAGGAGTCCAGCGAGCAGTACAGCGATGCGATGACTCTGATCAGACAGTACAACAGCAGCGAGGATCTCAACTGCCCCCCAAGTATGCTGGCCTGCTAACTTGTCACAGTTATATTTAATATTGTGTTATATATATATATATATATATATATATATATATATATATATATATATATATTATACAGTACTATTTCATTCATTTAAATACATATTATATTTTTAAATGTATTTTATATTATAGTATGTCATTTATTAGTAGTTTTACCGTTTTATTCTAATACCAGGCTTAAGTTTGTTTCAGTAGTTAAAGCGAGACTGTGTCATTTTTGAGAGAAACAGAACAGTCTAGCTTTGTTTTATTTAGTAGCTTATGGTGGCTAATGTTGGTTAAACTTTAGATAGAATGTATAAGTGAGGACTCATTGGAAGACAAATTGTGTATAAAGTATAAACAAAGCTTTCATTTAAAAAAAATAAATAAATGTAATTAAAAACAGCCCGAAATGTCCTTAATCTTTTAACTTTAGTGTTTGTTGTTGTTTCTGAGGCAGACATTCTACTTCATGGCTGTTTACGGGGACTGTGGTTTGTAATTTTGCTGTCAAATGCTTCAAACGCAGAGGTACAGAGAGGCCAGACAGGATATAATGAGTGGTGTTCATCTTAAATATTATATTATAGAAGTATTTTGGTATGAAAATTTTTAATTTAACCAAGTATCCTGTATCATAATTACACGTCGGGCACTTGTAACAAACCAAACTGCTGGAAAAATTGGTTGAAAATTCAGCGAGTTAGTGTTGATCATTCAGTGAATCCATTCATTTACATTTTTTTAATCACACTTGAGCCATTTCACAGACACCAGGGTGACTACCAGTGAATGAGCAAGTAGATGATGATCTTCGTATTTTGTGTTCTTGTTTCAGTGACGGAGGGCCTGCAGAAGAGGTTTACAATGTTCAACGGTGGGTTCAGTAAGGACCAGCTGAACTGGCTAGATTTGGTTCTGTCCTCAGCCGATGAGAAACGGGAAAGAGTCACAATCGTCAGTAAGTAAACTCTGTCGCATATACAAAGTGTAAATTAATCAGATTATGTTTGATTCCTGGCCTCTTCCAAGTGGAGTCAGTAAATATGTAATGTGAATGTTGCGATGTGCTCATTCCGGCATTTGTAGAAATTCAACCCTCTCCCATACAAGTTAAAATGAGCACGTTCTGATCTATTGTAGCTCTAAAATGGTGGGAAATGACCACCAGGTTTATCTAACCGTGATTGACAGCACAACCCAACAGTTTATTGTTTTTTTTTAATCCAATTGCCTCCACTATGACTCACAGCTTGGTCATACAGACTTTTTTAGCTTCTGCCCATAGTGTAGTGCACATTATTCACAGGTCCCTTTTTAACAGTGGGCTTTGAGTACTTGCCTCTCAAGTATCACTGATGCACCTGCTCCAACACATGGGCTCAGTGAGAACAAGCTCTTATTTTTGTGATTTTCTGTCTTCTGAGTTTGATCTGAGGGCTGAGACCATCATCGCTCCTCTCCTGCGGAATCAGCAATGCCTTTCCCGTTGTTTCATAACCTTTTTGTGTAGGTTGTAATAAAGTATTTGTATCTTTATGTTTCTTTTCGGAACTGTGCTTTAAATTCACTGATTTATTTCTTTTTTTTCATTGTAATTCTAAATTTAATTTTTATATAATTCGGAACAGCAGCAATCTTTGACATACTCACCTACAGAGCAAGTCATAGCATAAAACATACACACACGACTCAAAACAGCTGTCAACTACACAGATAATCTGGCAAAAAGCTGAGGGCTTCACAAACAGTGTGACTTATACCACTGCTGAAGTAGAACACTTGTGGGTGTGCAGGCAGTATTCATTGTTCCTTTTAAAGAGGCACTCCACTGATTTGTTTTTATACATCAAATTCAGTTTACTGGGTTTATTGGGTAGTTAGTCAGATTGTATGTGTTCAGGAGGTCTCAATGAGCCCAAGATCTCTTTTAAAAGCAGCCCTGAGAACAAATTACATATATACTTTACAACATTACAGCAAAAAGTTCGATCCCGGCTTCCCCCAGCCCACATGTCTAAGTGTCCTTGGGCAAGACAAATTGCTCCCGTTATTCGGTGTGTGAGTGTGTGTGAATGCGTTACTTTCTTTCAACTGATGAGCAGTTGGCACCTGCCATCAGCGTGTGACTGTGATATGTAGTTGAAGCACTTTGAGTAGTCGGAAAAGACTAGAAAGGCGCTATATAAGTACAGCCCATTTACCATTTACCAAATATCTGCAACTTAGATAACACAGGTATGCCGATGCCTTTTGATATAACTTACAGTGCTGAATGTTATAGCTGTCTTGAATATTGAATTGAATGGCTCTTCTCTTAAAAAATGCGTACATGTTGTCTTTTTGGAGTTTAGAACGAGCTTTAAATTGATAAGAAAGGTCTGTCAGGAGGAGTACTGCTCAGCCTGTGAAAACAGTTGTCTAATGTCTTGTGTGTCCCCGGAGGAGCTTTGTCAAGTCTGAGAAAATAACCCAAGTGCTATCACTTTACTGTAGTTACGCATGCATCAGGTTGGACTTGAAGACTACAAATGTATTATGCATTTGGATTAAGTCACGATATCTCAGCCTCTGCTGCACCAGTTTTGACCATTGTTTCTTAATCTGTCTTGTGAGCCCCCCAACTGTATCACAGTGCAATAGTCCTTTTTCAGAGAAGACATTGTGACTTGTCATAGTAGGAAAAGCTCTGCCCAGACTGGGAGCTCAGAGCCCAGGCTTGAAAACCTCCTCGGTCCAAAGCTCCTATGCTAGCGGTGTGAACACCAACACTCACTTGAGGCTCCAAGCTCCCAGTCCGGGCAGTCAGCTAAGATAAAAGGACCACTAGCTGCATGGCTAACTGAGCTAACTAGCTAATGGCAGCTGCAATAATAGCAGTTAATGGTTGCTTTAAAGCCATCCGTCCACCAGAAACTCTGTATATCACCAAGAGTTGAGGCAAAGCAGCAGAAGGACATCAGAGGGAAAATTTGATCCAGTTTCACCAAAATCAGTGAATAAAGTTATAAAGTTGCGTTTTTGTACAGTAAGCAGTGAGGCCCGGCCCCCAGAAACACTCCGCTCCGGCGGTCTATCGTTTTCCCAACCTATTCTTGTCTCATTTGTGGTCTGATACACAGTAAATTCATCAAATTCAATGCCCCATATCGCTATTTTCCAAGATAAGTTAAAGCACTGGATGTATCAAGAGAACTGGTTACAGCGGCTTGCTGCCCCTCGGCAGTTTCAGGGTCCTGGTATTGTGCATGCTGGCTCACTGTCATGAGTTACTGAATTATGTTATATGTTGCAGTCTATGAAATATATTGTGTACATCATCTGCTGTCCTGAAAGTGCTGCTATACCAGATACCAGAAATCTAGATGTATTTTTTTTCTTGCCCAGGTCACCTCCCTGTACATCCCTACTCCACGGACCCGATATGCCTCGCCTGGAACTTCGATGAGCTCCTGGCCATCATACGGTCTCACAGCAGTGTGGTGTGTTTCATGGCTGGACACGACCACGACGGTGGATACCACCGGGATAAAGACTCGGGAGTGCACCACCTGACATTAGAGGGGGTGATTGAAACTCCACCTGACCGCAATGCCTTTGGCACAGTCTCTGTGTACGAGGACAGGATGGTGCTGAAAGGGAACGGGAGGATCACAGATCGAGTGTTTCTGTTTCCAGGTTGCCAAAGTGACGCAGATCATAGGGCAGTATGACACATGCTGTAGTTAAGATTCATAGATTACTGAAGCTGTCAAGGCAAACCTTTTGGAATATCCTGGGATTTAGAGAGGTGTATTCTGGACTGGGAAATTTAGAGGATGTTTGTTACATTCAAGTCAGGGAATTTTACATGAGTCACTTAACAGGAAAAACATATACATGCATCTATCTCCCATCCTATAGCATAGGCTTCCATGTTTTTTTTCCTCAGCTATGGAAGTTATGGTAATGAATTCACATTAGTAATGGAAGTAGTATAACTTTCCATTCTTTTAGTTATATTTAAAGGCAAAGGTGGGAATACTTCCAAAAGTGAAGTTCTGCCAACTATTACAAAAACACAGACGCACATACACTCTGGTCTGTTTTTAGATGCAGTGTGTCATGTCCACTTACCTCAGCAGAACATATACAGTACCTCAAACTATTTATTGCACTTAGTGTTTTTGTTTTTATTTCCTGACAGTGTGAACTGATATCTTGTACACTGGTTGTGTTTTAATCTGGAGGTTTAATGATAAAATTTGCATATTTAAACACACATAGTTTAAGAAGGAAATTAGTTTCTATTGAAATTGCTGCCTTTTTGCTGATTCTGATTTTCTTATACTATTATTTGCTGAGCAATGTATTGTGCACTGTAGTGAGATATTTGATCAGTGCAGCGTATAACTATTACGAATGTATTAATATATAGTTTTCAGGTGAGAAGATCAGCCTGAGATAAGTGCAAATCTGTATGAACGATGTAAAACAATACCACGAATAATACCACAAATAATAAAAATCTTTATAACTGCAGTAGTTGCACTTCTGTACCCATCTAAATGTCACATTCACATCCCTGGCATCTTATGCTGCATTCAGGTTACATGGGAAAGTGGTAGATACAACCGTTGTATCTGAAATAAAGTAAAGGAAAGTTATTTTGAGTTTTTCAGAGACAAATTAAGATCACTTGAGGTTGGATTATGAATCCCAGCTTCGACATCACGATGACAATGGCGTGATAAATCATTTGTCACTAATTGCAAATAGATTTGTGTGAAAAAAATGGCCACAAACAGACAGTAGAGACCTCATAAACACTAATAATAATGACCAAAACTACAACTTAAACAAAACATGACAAAGGGGGGTATGTTAAACGGTTGGAAGAGATGGTATGAGGGAATTAAAAAAAAAAAGAGTACTACAAAATAATATGAATTCAAGGTCAACTTGCTAGCTTTTACTGGATCTTTCAACAGCATCTCGACATATGGGCATAGTCTTATACTCCATCCACTGACAAAGACCATGAGATCGGGTTGAAAGGTCTGATTTAGCTAGTAAGTGGACCTAGAGTTAAGGTTATTTTGTCAAACTACTATTTCAAGGGCCAAGAGAGAACTCTGACGCTAAATGATTATGTTTGACCTGATCTAACAGTGACAAGAATGCAACTGTGAAATGTAAATGAAATATTAAACACTAATATGCTAAGCTGTGTGATTTTAAATAACACAAAGAACGTCAAACAGGAGGGACAATGTAGATTAAAAGAGCACATTTACTTTTGTGTTCACTATTTTGTTAAAATAACAGAAGATGACAGTGAAATTGAGTTGATACAAGTATATACAATATAGGACGTGGAAATATGATGAGATAAATAGGGGGCTACATATATGTAGAGAGTGTGCTGATTTGCATAAGTGATAGAAATATGTCAAATATTTCGCTGTATTACCGACAGGCCGTGAAGGCAGCAGCGGCACAGACGTGGCCGTCGTGCAGCTGCTGCTTTCAAGTGGCGCAGTGTCCCGTCTGGAGGCAGAGAGGGCGAAGTTTCTCACTCTGCATTGCAGCCTGAGCGCTGCTGCCGGAATCCAAGACAACAATGGCGACTCCCAGTCCTGACAGCAACTCCACAAGCTCCAGCAACAGCATTGTAGGATCAACGTCGCACCATTTTCACCAGCAGACACAGAGCAGCAGCATGCAAGGTAGGCGACAGTGGCCTTTACTTCATATTTTTCTATTTCAATTTAAGACACTGGAGTTAGTAGGAAAAGGTAGCTTGTAGCTTCCCAGAAGCAGAAAAAACATAGTCAAGACAGACAGAATAATTCTTACTTTCTGGTCGTCACTTTCAAAATAAAACCCACGTTGTTGTCCGTAAGACATAGGCTACTATTAATATTAACATTTTGTTGTCTATGTTTATAGACGTGAACAAAGCAAGCTCATTTAAAAGTTTATAACATTCTGCTAATGTAAATGTAAAATGGACTGGTATGGTCAAGAGTTGTAACTTGAGCTGGCAATTTAACGTTCTTAATTGTTATTAGAAAATGTAGCAGGCTATTTGTGTAGATTATTAGCCAGGATGGAGGATGAGCACTGCCGATCATAAAAGGTCACTCATCGTTTCTCTTCAATATATCTATGGCATGTTATGTTGCAGTATAATATTATAAAGAGTACGGTCTAGACCTGTTCTATAGGAAAAGTGCAATGAGATAACTTCTGTTATGAATTGGCGCTATATACATAAAATTGAATTGAATGTTGTTGACAAATACTGGGTAGAACAATTTAGTATTCAGACACTAGTGTTACATATTTCAGTGTTGACATGATACACATAATACATCTAAATATTAAAATATTCCCAACCCACAATTATTGTTTAGTATTAAACAATTTAAAGCTGATTTTTGAATACAACCGTGTGATCTCTGTAGAATAGTTAGCTGTTTGTCATTTATTTTGAAGGCTGAATTGCGCTGTTTCCGCTAACGCTCTCGCTTTCTTTGCCTAGCTTGAAGTAGCTCCCTGAAACTACATGGCTACCAGGTTAGCAGCCTAGCAGTAGCCCTTGTTTAGCTGCTGAACCGACAGACCTGTAGTGGCACAGTGAAGTGTTTTCATTCCTTGAGTCTGACATGATGCTCATTAGAAACAAAACCTAAATAAATGTGTGACATTATAAAGATGCATTCAGTGAATGTCTGTTCACCGATATTATTAGCACCAGGCTAGTAACGTTGCCACCAAGGCCTAACGGTACACTAAAGTGTTTCTCTCTGCACCGCTATCTGTGGCAAAGAAATTATACAAATAATACAGTTAAAGATAGCTATAATAATTATATTCACCCTGTAAACGTTAATTTTTAAAAGTTGTTATTGAATTTGCTTTAGTCGTCTGACAACGTCGCGGAGGTCCTCGTTAAGTAACAGTATGTTGTTAGCTCTGTCGAGATTTCAGGCAGTTAAATAATGCGATAGCATAAAATAAACACCTCAGTCTTTAACACTACTAACTTACTGTACTGAAACAACATGTCTGTCGTTTGTTAACGTGATATAGGTCTGAAACGTTACATTTCTAACTAACTATTAGAATGTTTTGCGATGGACCCCAGCCTGAGTCCACACTCTAAATCCATTATCGGACGGAAAGCCAAGCCTGGTCGCGGCCAAAACCTCTTAGCAAGCTAGGAACTGTTTTTGCAAATTTGACTATTTCAGTCACTGTTTTCGATAAGATGCTATGAGCTACAGCACTGCCCGCTGATACAATTCAGGAAGAGTCTGTGGTATGTCGCGTTAGCTAATTTGGGATATCATATTGGATTTTTAACGTTACTCATAAACGTTTGTATGCAATCACACCTAGTGGTAAACCGGTTTCCTCGCAGTGGGCTGTGTGTTCGTGTCATGTGCTGTCTAAATCTTACTGGGAAAAACACGTAGAGCAACGTCAGACAGAGAGTCGTGTCCGATAATGGATGTGTTGATGGTAGCTGCAGGGTGACGAACGGCATTGCCATTGATTGATGGCCTTTTAGCACCCGTAACCTCTTAAAAGTAAAAGAGCAGTGCAGTCATGTTTGTAGTGGTCAGCAGATCTGAGTTGCATGTTCTTACTCTGTGGCAGATGTCTAGTATCAAATGTTTTATCTAAACCTTACAGAAACCAACACCTGCTGGAGATGTCAAAATGAAACAGGTATTCACACTTATTTTATTAGGTTTTAGTCTGCTGTTCGGGGTTGTTTGTTTACATTGTGTTTGATTAAGCCATATCATGGCAAAGGAATTCCTTGAAATGTCCCCTATCCACCTTTTTTTTTTTTTTTTTTGATCATTATTTTCTGTTTGTTTCGAAATTTGATGTCAATTTTGGGGTTAAAAAAAAAAAAGCTGCATTTTTATTATCCACGTATCTGCATGTTTTTAAATCAAGTTTCCATATTAGAATGATCTTATGTAGACACAGTAGACAGACCCCATTTGATGAGACGCTGCATAAAGCAACACCGTCTGGGAGCGTTTCTCTTAGCAGCACTGACATCAAAATGTGGCTGTTTTAGTGACACATGCCAGTTCTTAGTGGAATGCCACTGTTAACTTCTGGCATCCTGCTGCTTATGTTATAGCCTACATAAACAGAATGTCAGTCACGTTCTACTGGCGAATACCACTTCCCATATGCCACTGCTGATTATGGTATGTTACTGCTGTGTGCCACTCTTCGGCGGCACACACCGGCGGTGTGCCTCTCTCGTTTTAGTGCCGTATATGCATATTCTTAGTGGAATGCCACTTTGGCTACTGGCGTGCCACTGCTGTTCGACTGGCATACGACACATAAAAAATGGTATGTTACGCGTGTTTCACCTGCATGTACCACTGTCCACTGGCATAAGACGAGTCGTACTGACATATTCCCCTGCTGTGGAACGTTGCCACACACGACATTGCTGTTCCATTGACATATACCACTTTTTACTGTAAAACAATTGACATAATACCTATTGGCATACAGCTGGCGTTAATGGTCAAGCTTTGTCAAGGGCTATGCTCACTATGTTCGTTGTACAGGGCTAATATATAGCTATGGCTAGCCCTGCTAAGCTGGATAGCATTCATAACATCAATGACAGGCAGCTGGCTATCAGGATTATCTTCTGTTTGAAGAATGCTCCCTTTCTGAGCCCAGGTTGGCTCTTCATCAGGAACAGAGGCACGCCTCGACAGCGTTGCGGGTCCTTGTGAAACAGATAGTACCTATTTTTTGCACTAAAAAGATGTGCATGTGTTTTATACACTTATATCAGGAGTATCTTCCAATGTAATGTTATGGCATAAGCCACTAGTTGGACACGGTATCTGCCAGTGAAAAGTGGCGCCTGTCAGCCTGGCATACCACTATCATGTGGCACACAGCAGCAGGATACCAGTAGCCAGCAGTGGCATATGCAAGTATTGAATCATCAAATGCTGTTGGGAAGTGGTATCTGCCAGTGGAACATGACTGACATACTGTACGTGCTATATGCCAGAAGAACAGCAGCAGCATACTAATGGCCAACAGTGATATAACAGTGACCGCTTAGAATTGTTACTTCAGTCTCGGCGTCACTCATTTTTGTTCTTTAATGGAAATAGCGCTAAAGAGATAACTGCAGGGGGTAAAAGAAAAGTTTAGCTAAAGCATCAAATAGTCATTTTAATACATTCTGCTATTGGGCTAGTATTGGCTAAACCTGTTAAAATTGTACTATTCCTCATTCCACTGGCAATTCAATGGAACCATATCAAGTTACACGCACAGTTGCATGGCAGTGCGCTGAATCAGATCCACCAAAATATGGTGCTTCTTTCACCAGCTAAAGCACATTCAGAGTAACCTGACCTGTGTTTCACTTTCAGCATTGGCTCTTGCTGGGATGGCACTTTTGAACAATAACCCACTCACACTGAAACAAGCCCGAAGAAAATGTAGTAAAATGTTTTTTCTTTACTTCAGGGTTTCAGATAAGCCTGTCTGGAGTGTCCCAAAGTAAGCAATAGACTCGCACACAAAGCACACCGACCTCTACTCTTTGTGGGTACACTTCAGTAGTCTAAAGTGGTTTCCTTTCCTCGCTGACTTTCATTGAGCCACGTTTCTGTTCAGTCATTGGCTGACGACTGGGCATACTGCTGCCCAGTGATTAGTCAGCGTTCTTATTGAGCTCCAGATTCCTGATGTGTTTATCATGCTCATATTTAATTGGTTATCATAGGTGAAAGGAAGCCACTGTATACTATTGAAACAGCCTGTGCGGTGCTCTGGTAGTTGGGGAGTCTGTCCACTGTTCACTGCTATTAACCGTCACAAATTCAGTTATGGCCATAAGAGCGATCCATTTGCACCAGGGCTTAAAGGTTAAGGGATCTGTTTGCACTCAAGAGCTGGTTGAACAGGGCATGGCAAAGGCGACTCAGCACTTAGACGAACTCAGCACTTTGCATAGAAGCTACCCTAACTGCCAGTTATGTTCTGGAGATACATCCTGATATATACACTTACAGGTGACAGACACTGTCGACTTAATTCAGTCTTAAATTGGAATGAAGTGCTATTTAAGTGTTGGGTCACTTTGCTATCTTAAGTGAACTGTTCAGGTTTGAATTGCGCATTTTTTAAAAGTCTTCAATGGAAATGTTTTGGACAGGGTTTCCCAATATCAGTATCCTACAGTAAGGCTCTTTTTTGGCTCTAATGCAGCAACAACAATCCCAATAACCTGAATAAATATATAATTTGGACGAAAATGTATCCTATACAGCTAAAAGACCTGGTGCAGTATCGGAGTATTGGGAACCCCTGTACATCTGGGCACTTTGCTTGTGTTCAAAATGCATTTTGTACTTCCTCTGATCTTGAGAAGAGCTTGAGATAACCCAAAGGTCAGTCTATGTCTGAAAACAGCTCACAATAGACTGGATCTTTAAATCTTGTCTCTCCTCCCCATTCTCTACTGACCTATTAGCCAGATTTAATTGTACGAAGCACAATCATTTGCTCGTACTTGGGTCATTCAAAGTTTTGTGGCACAAATTTCTTAATATTGCTTATTGCACACATGTAAAGGCTTATCTCAAGTGTGTAGAGACGAAGAAGTTGCTGAGGTAAGACAAGCATTTTATCACACTGTGTGTATCCTCTGTTTGCACCAGCTGGTTGAACCCACAGTGTGGTGTGCATGTTTGTGGGAATCTGGATCTGTTTCTCTCTTTGTCCTGCCAGGTAAACGTAAAGCCCTGAAGCTGAATTTCGCCAACCCTCCAGTGAAACCAGCCTCCAGGCTCCCACTCAATCCAACGCCTCCCTCTTTCCAGAACCCTCACATGTGAGTAGAGACAGCTGATGGGACCTTAAACATTCTTAAAAAGTGGCAATTAAAAAAATGCCTCGTTCTGATCTATCTTTGGGAGCCAATAACTTGTGCTCACAAATGAATAATCCACGCTCTTGAATTACTTAACTTATGCTCTCAAATGAATTTGTGCACACAAGTTAACACAACTCAGTATCAATCATTATTGACATTTTAACAGCTTCACTATTATGTTAAAGATAACATAGCTTTGTTCAGCAGGCTAAAAGTATATGCACGTATCTGTCCAACATGAAAGCAAACGTGTAATAAATCCATGTAGCTCATTTTACATGAGATTTCCCATGTCTGTTCACTGTTTAGTTTGCACTGCATTAACATTTGTCCACACGGTGGTGTTTAACTTATTCTGCTCAGTAGTAGTGTTGTTAAAGAGTAACGTAACACCAGGTTGAAAAGCTGTTTTGCTGCCCTGAAAGTTTTGAGCCAGTTTCACGTCCGACCACACCTAGCATCACTGGTAGTTGTGTAGAGTGTTGTCAGAAATGTCCTCTGTTGAACCTGTAACCACGCCCAACAGTGCTTTCACTGGACCCTGGAAGTCCTGGACCTGTACATCACTGCAGCAAGGTGAAAAGTGAAATCACTGGAGGTCACCAAAGACAAGACTTTCGGGGGGTGTTGAAACAGAGCTGCTAGCCTGTCGCTAACGCTCTTGGTGCTCCTCTCAAACGGAATATCAAAAATAATCCATCTAATAAAATGTGATTTGAAATGTGAAAATGATACGGCGTCCAGCCTTTATCCTGCAGGCCTACTAAGCTAACCAGCGACTAGCAAATTTGGTGTGTATTTTAGGATTAAGTTTAACTGCATCGCTATTCGTCAACATCATTGGCAGCAATATCCACTGCCAAAGACTCAAACATGTGTGGCCTGATGGTGGGTTCAAAATATTTCCCTTTCTTTTCATCCTTACTTACTTTGTAATAGTGGGGGATGGAGGCGGGAAGTGCTCCCCAACAACTTCTGTCATTGAGCAATTTGCTGCCTTTTTCAAATCAGCTCCCTCCCAAATTTCACTCCCATCAAAGAGTCGAATCACATAAGAAAGCTCAGATTACGAAGCCACCTCATGGAACCTTTCAATGTTTCAGATTGACATAAACTTGGGGTTTACTGATAAAATATTTATCATATCCACATTAATCTATAATGCATGTTCCTCTCATGGCTCCACACTGTCCTTTCTCTTTCTCCGCCTCCCCCACCCTTCCTGTGGCCTCTTCCTCCCACCCTGTCTCCTATGTTACCTCGTCCAATCCTGTCTCATCCCATCCGATCCCGTCCTCCGTGCTCCTCCAGAGAGCGTCTGCGGACGCACAGCATCGAGTCGTCGGGGAAGCTGAAGATCTCTCCGGAGCAGCATTGTGACTTCACAGCGGAGGATCTGAGAGACCTCGGGGAGATTGGTCGAGGGGCGTATGGCTCCGTCAACAAGATGGTCCACAAACCCACGGGCCAGATCATGGCTGTCAAGGTGACGTGCTGATGGACTCTTACACTGATAGACACGCCTCGCCTGAGTTTAACTCATGCAGAACAACAATGAATCAGTTCAAAATACAAAAGGTGTTACCTTTGCCTTTAAGGCCATGCATCTAAGCAGAGTTGTTGTTGCTTCACCCAAATTATAGAATTTCTGCAGATCTTTTGTTCACGGGAAGCAGCTGCAAGGCAGCTAAAGGGGGGCAGCTTTGGAAAAACCTGTACAACCTGTGGTTTGTAGAAATGCCTGTAGAATCCAGTGAATCTCAGTAAATCCAAGAAAACGACACTATACCAGAACAAAAGGCCGTAATCCTAAAAAATGCTGGAGCTGCTACAGTCCTACCCACGTCTACAAACCGACCGGCTGGAATTTGGCATGAAATGACACAGGGTTTCCCACAGCGATTTTACAGTGGAGGCGCCACGCCTCTGTGTGAGTGCCTCTGCTAACGTCAAAGGAAATTTTTCTGAAATACAACATTATGCTTTTTAAATCCTCATGGAAAAACAGCCAAAGCAGTGAGGCAGTTGTTTAAACTGCCAACTAGTAACAACATTAATAATGAGATGTGTGCTGTGTCAGCATGTCTGATTTAGCTCATCAGGTGATTCGCACGTTTGCTTTGCAGAAAGTAATAAGAGCAGCAGGAACTTACAGCCCCATCGGTCACAATCAGGTGGAAAAGTGGGGCGAGAACTCTGCTGCATTGCAGGTCAAACACCAGGAAGTTTCCTCCGTGGGGAAACAGCGTTTTATCTAACAAAGGCCCCATTTCCACCTGGTTTTAACATGTGAATCTGTATCTGGATACTTCCACAAGCCTTTACATTTACACCTGGTATCAATAAGCATTCTCATCTCCATTCTGCCTGCATTGTGATCAGATCTCAATATGCAAATTATCAGAGTCTTAAAAAGTTATTATTGACCAGCTAGACTTGAATCATCAATGGCTGTGATTGGGTTGGGGGGCTACATTTCGTCAGGTATTCATCGCGCCATCTGACACGTCTCAAAATTGATATTTTACCATTTGACACAGATAGTGAGCAAGATTTTATTAAACCTGTCTCGCACAGTGACATGCAATGAAGTTTATTCATTCAAACTGACCATAGCAACACACACACACACACACACACACAAAAAAAATCAAATTCATTTGCATTCCTCTTTTACAAATAAGCTTTCCATACCTTTACAAAGTGAGAAGACTTGGTGGTGTAGATGGTCTGGAAAGTCAGAATGAGTCAGAATTGTAAAAGTGTTTCTGTGTTGTGTGTCTCTCAGAGGATTCGCTCCACTGTGGATGAGAAGGAGCAGAAGCAGCTGCTGATGGATCTTGACGTGGTGATGAGGAGTAGTGACTGTCCCTACATTGTTCAGTTCTACGGCGCTCTCTTCAGAGAGGTCTGACCAAAACTCACTGACCTCAAACGCACCACGTCGTGCTCATATTTTGTCTACGGCCATGCTCTGCCTTTTAATATTTACTGTGTAGCAGCAATTCTGTGGAATCTAATATTTCATTGATAATCAGTGAACCATCATAAACTGTCACATGTGCCTACATCACATCTGATAGACCCCGACTTTGTTTGGGCCAGTCCCAACCACTTCCAGCACACAGTAGATGTTTTGTAGAAATGAACCCAGACTTGAAACTAACCTTTGACTCTTTGTTTCAGGGGGACTGTTGGATTTGTATGGAACTTATGTCTACCTCATTAGACAAATTCTACAAATATGTATATTGTGCATTAGATGACGTCATTCCAGAGGAAATATTAGGCAAAATAACATTAGCGGTGAGTAGATGAGTCACTTTTTCTTTACGCATTTTGATTTCATACCGTGCGTATCATTGAAGCAGAAGTGATGTGTTTTATTTTGTCTTCAACAGACCGTTAAAGCACTGAACCACTTAAAAGAAAACTTGAAAATAATTCACAGAGGTGAGACATATTGTTTTGTAAAATAAAATAAAATTCAGATCCAATATTTATGGAATATTGAGTACAAGCCATCTTATTGAATTTAAAGATTGCAATGTTACTTAGTGCACAAAAAATATGGTGACTTTCTTTTATGCTACCTTTTTAAAGGTATTTAATGTCAGTAAAAAATATTGGCTATTGGCAATATCAAAACATTTATATTGGTACTTGCATTCAAAAACTTGGATCAGTTCTATTAATGTTACTCTGTATGAAATTGTCTTTTCTATCATTTTAGACATCAAACCTTCCAACATTCTAATGGACCGAAGGGGTAATATCAAGCTGTGTGATTTCGGCATCAGCGGTCAGCTGGTGGACTCCATAGCCAAGACCAGAGATGCAGGCTGCAGGCCTTACATGGCGGTAAGCAATCAAAAGTAATGATTCACAGCTGAATCTATCAGATATCTAGGCAGACATTCAGATATCAGGAATCTCTAACTCAAATAACAACACCAAATACAGTTTAATCTGCATACATGTGACTTAGTGAAAGCTAAATGGTTTCCGTTTGGTCACTTCAGAGCTAGCAGGGAATAAAAAGACATTTAGGGTACTCCAAACAGGAAAAGACAGCAAATTGATTTATCTCTGTCCGGACGTCATGTGTATTCTAAGGAACTTTTAAAAAAGGCCAGTTAGACAGATATACAGGTGGGTGACACATTAAAAGAAAAAACAACCTAATTTGTCTCTGTTGATTAGTTTTAATTTTGTTAACAAAAACAAAATTTGACAATAATAACATCCATTTTTTCATGACAAAAACAACACATTGCAGAGATTAAACAGACTTTAGAAACAAAATCTGTGACTGAATAATAACATTAATACAAAATTTATATATTTTCATTTATGAATAAAGGGGACTAACATTTTTTGACTAAACTAAAACTACACAGAAATGTTGAGACTAAATATCCATACAGGATATGGACAGGAGACTAAATATCCATATTTTTTGGTAGTTTGCTAAATATGACTAAAACTCACATGTACTTTTGATCTTGGTAGTAAGATGAAGACAAAATGTAAAAAAAAAAAAAAAATAATAATAATAATAACCTGACACAATGAACACTAATAGTAATGTGTTTCAGCTTCAGTGTGCTTTGTCATAGATTCTGCAAGTGTGAGACTATACTGGAGGGATGAACAGCATTCATTCTCCACCACGCTGGTGGTGGAGAGCACTGTCCAGCATGTTAATGACTGTGAGGGCCATAGCAGTGGGTGCTAACTGGGTAACTGTAGCGCCATGGTGGGAACTTTGAAAGTACCAAGAAACAAGATTTGTTTGTGTTATAGCGTATATATCGATTCCAACAATCAATTTCATGTCTAGGTTATTTTCATTGTCTGATACAGATGGGTGACAAATTAAAGGAAAAACCAACATGAAGTGTCTCATTATGGAGTCAGGCCACCACGAGCCTCCAGACCAGCTTCAGTGCTCTGTGCCAAGTCTGGAACTCTGTTGGAGGGATGAACACCGTTCCTCCACAAGATATTCCCTCATTTACTGTATATATACCACCTTTGTTTAATCAGGTAATCTCATTGAGATCAAGATCTCTTTTTCGAGAGAGACCTGAGTACAGCAGACAGAAAGAAAAGGACACATAGCATCAGAGACAGTCACAGACATCACTAAATAGATTTGAAGATGAAAGATTCTATTATCGCGTGAGCCCTGGTGCACGGAAGCATCTGCATTTGATATGTTTCTCCACTCTTTCATTCAGGTTTTCCCTCTAATTTGTCCCCCGTCTGATACTTGATGGGTTTTAAAGAGTAAATGTTCCCATGATGATGAACCGCACAGTATCCGGCTCAATTGGCGCGCAAGAGTGGCCGTTCAAAACTGACAAGCTCCTGACTCGCATGTTCCCATATCAACAAGTTGGATCAGATTTAAGGCTCTGCTCGGTTTTTGACCTTGACCTTTGACCTCCCCATGGAAGGGGAAAACAAAAAACTGTCCTGCGGGTTCAGTGAAGTATATCAGTATTACAGAGTCTTTTCTTGTGTGTGTTTCAGCCTGAAAGGATAGACCCCAGTGCTTCCAGACAAGGCTATGATGTCCGGTCTGATGTGTGGAGCTTGGGAATCACCCTGGTAAGAAAAATATTGCGGTCAGCTTTATCATGAAACCTTACCTTTGTTATGTCTGAGCAAGTTTGAATGGACAGAGCTGTTGCAATAGGAAAAATCCAGTCTGCCGGTCCATCAAAGTCACTGGTTTGTGTTTGCTTTCAGTACGAGCTGGCCACAGGAAGGTTTCCTTACCCCAAGTGGAATAGTGTTTTTGATCAGCTGACACAAGTGGTGAAAGGTGAGCCTCCCCAGCTCAGCAACTCAGAGGAGAGGCAGTTCTCCCCCAAGTTCATCAACTTTGTTAACCTATGGTAAGCGCCATTACATTAATTCATGCATACAATCAGTATTATAGGCTTCTGTGAAATACACCACTTAGTTGAACATCTGCTATTACTGAAAACATTTTAAAACAACTGAAAGTTCTTTCTTGGAAATAGAAGTCTGATTTTAAAAAAAAAAAAAAAAAAAAAAAAAAAAAAAAAAACTTACTTAACTCAAGATCCACCTACTAGCTTTTTCTAGAGCTTTCAACCACATCTCATGGTCTTCATTAGTGGATGGAGCTGCACAGTTGTCTTCACGTGACCTGCGTATAGAACAGAGCCATCTCCATGACAACTGAGCAAATGCCATTTGCCGATATAGACCCTGAAAAATGGTTTGAAGCTCCAAAAAAACATACTAAGCGGACCTTCTTTTTTTTTCAGATTTGAAAAGATTTAGAAATGGGAGAACCTTTTCTGAAACTATCTCCCGACTAAAAGTGAGCGTGTAGTTAAAGCACAGTTGTGTTCTTTGATTCATTTATTGGTTTGTTTGGTGACATAAGGACGAGGGGTGTAACGGTACATGTATTGGATGTGCGGTTCAGTGTGCGACTTCCTCGGTTTGGTACATCCTGTGACCCAAACAATAACTGTCAAAATAGCCCATTTATGTCGACTACTCGCACGCACACAACAGACATTCTAGCGCGCGAGTTTTTCCCTGAAAGTTTTGGTCTCTATAGCTAATTTCCCCCTTCATGACAACTGTGAGGGGGGTGAATTTAAACCCTGTTTAAAGTATAATAAGGCTTAAAGTTAAGGATAATTAAGGATGTGGCCGCTTTGAGTGACAGCTGGGTGCCCTCTCAGGTGTCTAGCCGCTAGGTGGTTCAGCAACCAGGCTTCATTCGGCCCACCTCAGCTCCACCTCTTTGCCCATTTTGGATTAGCTGGAGTCGGGCACAGCCAAGCTGGCGACGGCCGGAGCCACCGGCGCCGCCCACTTTGAGCTTCACGACGGCTCTCGAGAAACCTATGGGTGACGTCACGGACGCTACGTCCATGTTTTATACAGTCTATGGTCGTAGAGAATAGAGGATTTAAGCATATGGTCAAACAGCTTGAGCCCCGCTACAATGTGCCTTCATGTGTGCATGTGTCCAGTCCGTTGTGTCTGTCCTGTATAAACGAGCGCAAGCTGCAGTTGTTATCAACAGGTCACAGTGTTATGATGGAGCATTACTGACATTTGTGCTATTTATTGTTTCTTATTGACAAAATTGTTTACATTTTTAGAAATAAATGACAAATGTTATTTGCTAAAATTTTTTGTTATCCCTGCTTTACCGAAAACGTACAAAACCATGACCCCAAAACTGAGATACATACCAAACCGTGAATTTTGTGTACTGTTACACCCCTAATAAGGACTGTTTAGGACATTCTTTTTTTTTTTTTTTTAAAATAAAGACTTTCATTTTGCATGTGGACCAGTTTGTTTTCATTGGAATTGAAACACTTAAATGAGCTATAAGCAAGATACACACAACATAGTATACATAAGCTGCCTGTTCACTCAGTAGTATTTCTGCATTGCTCACCTTTTACCATTTCAACAAGCATTTAGACTAAATGAATAGAAAATAATAGAAAATGTTAAGCTTAATTTTAATAATTAGCTTAATTCTTGAGACCCGACAAAAATTGAAGTGTTCAGTCGGTCGTAGTTGTTCTGTCATTGGTTCTAATTGCTTCTAATCATGGCAATCTGAATGGAGCACAGTCTGCTACTGAATACTTGTAATCCTATGCTGATGGAGTTTGATTTTTTTGTTCCTTTTCTGTCCAGCCTTACAAAGGATGAATCAAAAAGGCCAAAGTACAAGGAGCTCCTGGTAAGTTCTTGGACTGTTCTTCAGTTTGCACACGTGTCCCTCAAATCAGTACTTCAGATCAAGTGCACAAGCATGACATTTTTAGAGTCTTAATGGTGCTGTCCATGGTTTTGAAGACAAAAAGTGAATTGATTTTAAAGTAACCTGGACAAATTAACTGTCTACTTTACAGAGTATATTATACATTTTATACCATACATTAAGTTACTAGTTAAAAGTTTGGTCCTTAGCAAGGTGCCTAAACCCTTTAGCTATTCTAAAATCCCTGAGGAACAAAGCCTCTGACTCATTGACACACTGTAACGATTTGACAGGCGACATACTATAATTCGAGGATAGTTTACTTTCATGACAGACTGTGTATTCTTCAGCGTGTCAATAGCTGAATTACATTTGGCTAAGAAATAAATTCCTAAACACATGAAAGTTGCACTAACTAAATATTTTTATGCCAACAATGGATCAAATGAATGAATGAATGTGTAATATGAATGGTGTCGCCCATAGTGACGAACCCACTGAGAAGCATCACCCAACTCTACAGTTCCCCTGAGCTCTATGGAGCCCTTTAGCCTCTTTTTGCTCATTGTTTTTGTTTTGCTGCCCGCAAACTCAGCAACCTTTCGACCTCTTTCCAGCAGTAGTAGGACGTTGTTTTGCTTGGAGAAGCTATGAAAAATCCATTGTACACATAAACTTAGCGATTAGCTGGTGAACATAGCGAAGCATCTAGCAAGCTCAATTTGCTAGCAAACTAAATCAGGAGTTGGTAGTGACCAAAACAAAGCTAAAATCTATTAGACTTACATTTGTCAAGTGGCCAGAAATAGGACTCCAAATGAATGCATGTTGAATGAATGAATGTTGGCTAACACGTATTAGCTTTATATGGTGATACATATAAATGCATGGAGATGTAAATACATGTATTTATCTTATTCTCCTGGCAAATTAGCTTCAAATTAGCTGTCTCAGGAACAACAACTATGACTGCCTGAAGGAATTTTGCCATCAGTTATCATTTCATAAAACCCAACAGCTCCTCAGTATCACACACATCAATCTGACGCTCACTTTATCTTTCCTCCAGAAACATCCCTTCATTCTGATGTATGAAGAGCGCTTCGTGGACGTCGCAAGTTACGTATGTCGCATCCTGGATCAGATCCCTGCCTCTCCCGTCTCCCCAATGTATGTGGACTGATGGAGTTAGACTGGGGGGGGGGGTCACCCAATATGCAGTGAGTGGGACACTCGGCTTCGTGATGCGACGCTTGACATCTTAGCCCTCAGAGTTACGTAGGATCACCTGTTTATTCACACGTTCCAAAGAACAAAGGAACTAAGTCCAAATTGCCCGGTGCAATGAGATGAGTGTTGTTGAGCAAACCCTTCCACCTCCCATCACCTCATTTTACAGTCAGTGAAATCTAAACTATTATCAGCCATCTTCAGCCAGAAAAACTTGAAGATATAACATTGTCTTGTAAAATGCAATGCATCTTCTTATGTGAGGAAAAAGGAACACACACACACACACACACACACTTGAACTTGTACACAAATACAGAATCTACCAAATAAACAGTGACACTCATGACGTATGAACAAAAATAGCCACCTATTGGATTGTACATTATGGACTGTATGTATGTATGCATGTGTGTGTTCACTTCTGAATTGTTGACATGTATAGACTTACTGTCTAAACACACACACACACACACACTCTTTTCATGCAGTTTGTTGTGGGCACCTTCACTCATGGTAAATGAATGAGTATGCAAAAGTCTTTCTCGCTGGAAGGCTCATTGATTCGGTAGCGTGGCTTTACTTCTGTTTTTTTTTCTTTTTTTTCTTTTTCCATATGCAATCTGTGAGAGTTTGTCTTGACACGTTTCTCACATCCAGTGTTAGCCCCAGTTTGTACCTTTCATATATTAACATTACATCAGAGTCACAGTCACAGAGCTAAGCATCTGGTTTTCTAAAATATAATCTATATAAAATAAAAATATAAATTAATTTAATTAGTTTATTTATATAGTTTTGAAGCCTCTTCTGTCCATCTGTATCAAACAACATTTTGTCCACTGCACAGTAAAAAACAAAAAAAGGTAACCCGTTTACCGGTAGACTGTTTCCTAATCCCAAAATAACACGGTATCTGGAAACGGAGGGTTTGATAGTATTTTATTGAACTGGAATGCGGTTCGAATGATCTAATAAAGTTTTGCTTTCAACATTTGCAAGTAACTAAAGTTATAAATAACTAAACTAGCATTTCATGTCATTTGTTGGCTGAGAAAGCAAGATATTTGGCTTTAGTACAGGCATTTGCAGAAAGAACATTAACCAGATATGAGCCAAAAGTTTCATTTTAGCCGTTACAGAATTAGCATCAAGTAGCTACAGCTGATTTAATCTGTTGTTGGTGATGTTTGTCATCTTAACCAGTGAAAGTGACGATAAGCGCGGCTAAAAAGGAGAAACTTGCTACCTAAATGTTTTCTATATTACTCTTTGCTAATAAAAAAGACGAAGATGGTTTCGATAAAAGATTCGCTAGCATTGGAGTTTAGCTAATCAGGATAGGACCCCAACCTTACAGAAATGACATATCAACTTGCTCATTTTGTACGGCAAAAGAATATAAACATGTTATGTATGAAAATAAAAAAATAATGGCAAATTACATTCATATATACAAATATACCTAATGCTAAAACATTTTAATTTTGGTTTACATTGCAAAAAGTAAGCAAGGAGATATGGAATTTCCAGCTATCATTAGCATCTTTGTTTGGATTAGGAAATGAAGTCGCAACTTGGGAAGCAGGTTAAAAATCTTTTTTATATTACGGACAGAATAATTTTGATCCAGATGGACAGAAGAGTCTGTGAATATTCTAGAAGTGTTGTTAAGCAACCTTCTGGGTTTTTCAGAGATCATCAGCGGTCAGAAAAATGGATGCTTAGCTCTGTGACTGTGAGGGAGGCACAAACTGGGGCTAATCCAACGCTACATTGCCTGATGTAAAGTTACTTTGGGAGATTATGTCCACTGATGTAAATGTATGTATATAGTACATCTAATCTGCTGTTCCTGACAGGTTCTGGTTGACAGTTTAGGCTCATTCCTAAACACAGAGATGATCAAATCAAAGAGTGAGGAGATTTGGGTGCCGGTTGCAGAATGAAAGTGTCTGTATGTTTCAGTTTGAGAATGAGCCGTAAAGTTCCTCAGCCTCCTGTCATAGCACTGTACAGTTAAACTCCTCATCCACACTGATCACAGATCCACCATGCTGCCATACAAAGGCAAACAGTAGTAACTACATTTTTTTTTTAAAAGTCCTGGCAAGGGTTTCCTGTTGAGAAAAATGACACCCATAAATGCTGCTAAATGACATAATGTCCACATCTGTACCAACCACACAACTGTCAGGAGAGGAGGAAGATCACTCCTCCCATAGTTACTGCTATTTGACCCTTAAGGTCACCATGGACTCAGCATGTTCCTCCGTGACTCGGCATGTCTCTCTGGCTTGCACTGATGATAGAATGTTTCCCACGCCAAACCATGTATTACACGGGATGCGTCTCCATAGTCTGAAACGCGTTCCCTCACCAGTCTTCCTCCACCGGCACTGATATACTACAGTTTACCATACCAGGGCAGGTGAAGGGGAGCCACTTTGCAACTTTGAGACTATTGAGATCCACCCGCCGTCATTTCCTCTCAGAAAGCCATGTGTACCAGGCGGTAGTTGGTGGACAAACATCACACAACTTGGAGTTAGCTATTTAACCAAACTGTCTGTATGGATGGTGGTCCTTCAAGACTAGGACGCTGTAGAGATTTGTAATTTAATCAAAAATTACTTTAAAGGATAAGGATGGCATTGTGTATATTTTCTTTTTTGTCAACAAATCCCAATAATATAACATTGAATATTGCCAGCCTTATCCTTTAACCTAGCAAATACTAATAATGTAAAGTAATTTAATGTAACATAGCCTATACGGTAATAAGCCAAGAGTATAAAGTAACTTAAGTCAACAGTTGACTTTGTTACATGATACAAGATCAGTTGGGTGATATTTTATCTATTGGAGTATTACTATTTTTGTTACTCTTTTAGCTTAATGTGAAAATACATTTTTAGACTGTTTTCGACACTGATCGACATTGTCACAGTTCAAGTTTTTATTGGGGTTTTTTCCCACTGTACACTTTATTACATTTAGTTTCATTACATTAAAGGAATTGCCGTACTTAAAGGGCCACTCCAGCGATTTTAGTATTGTACTTTCATAAAGTTGGGAGTCTTGGAAGAGACACATTAAAAAAAGAATGGTCAAAATTGATGTAGCAGAAGCCGAGATATCCTGACTTTTAGTCCTTCATTTGGGGAAAGCTCCAAAACCAAAAGGAATGACCCTGATGACGTCATCAGGTTATTTTCTCAGACTTGACAAAGCTCCTCCAGAGCCACCGAAGACATTATACCACTGTTTTCAGGGGCTGAATAGTACTCCTGATGACTAGTAAATTGACATATGTAAAAATCGCTGGTGTTTCCCTTCACATTTTATTTAAAATTATATGACATAGTCCTCTACAGATGTCAGCCAGGTTGGAAAATGGCCACCATCATCGGGATGTGTCGGGGAGTTTTGGGTCACTCATTAAAAACAGACTTGTTTGAATACTTGTGGCTTATTTGGAAGGGGATAAAACATTACAACCAAGTTGGTGGAGATGCAGTGTAGACCAGACATGAGTCTCTCTATAGTTCAAATGGAGAATTCTGTCAGCTCTGTTCTTCCATTTCTATCTGTAATGCAAAATGGTGCAAACCCCTGAGAAAGCCCACAGTCTCATTTGACCGACAGACGGAGCTGTTTCACTGCAAACAGTCTTCAGATCTGATGGGATACATTTCCAGGAAGCTAACTTACCACTGGGGAATATGAATCTCCAGGGTACATGTTGTATAAATTGCAATTTACTAGAATGTTCATATTAGATTATAAAATAATATTAAGGGCGATGAATATTATATTGTATCTTTATCGAGGGTTACAAATAAAGTTCCCATGGAAAAGATTAAAAACCTGTATTGTGTGCTTCTTGTGAATTGGACATGAATAAAAAAGTAACTGTAGCAATGATTTTGCTGTGATAAGTTTATTGCTCTTCTTTCTGTAATATACAGGGATGCAGGCAAATACTGTTTTTTTGGTTTTTTTTGTTTAGTTTTTTTGGTTTTTACAATAGTAAAGCAAGTCAGTGGCCAAGCAACATGGAAGCTTCTGTCAGATGTGATGTTTTTGATTAGGGGAAATTATTGCAAAATGAACCCCACCAGATAAAAAAAGGCCAGTAGATATTCTTACAACAGAACACAGAAAGTAAAGAATATCAGCTTTGTCATATATTCAAGATGGGCATTAATAGTCTACATGTAACCATACAACCCATTTAACAAGTGCAACACTTCATAAGTAACAGGAAAAAAAGCAATATTTGGTCTAAACAGAACACCGTGAGACCCATGTTTACAGAGGACATAACTGTAAATGCAAGAAATGTATTGGCCAATGCACTTAAGCTTAATAGTTTGACATTTTGGGAAGTAGACTTCTTTGCTTTCTTGCTGAGAGTCAGATGAGAAGATCGATACCACTCTCGTATCTGTCCGGTAAATAGAAAGCTGGAGCCAGGACACGGTTAGCTTAGCTTAGCACAAGCAAACAACTAGCATGACTTGGTCCGTGCGTAATGAAATCCCCCTACCAGCACCAATGAAGCTCACTAATTAACACAATATATTTCATTTGTTTAAATCATGCAAAAACCAAAGTGTAAAAACAAGTTGGGATTTAACGGGGGGGGGGGGTTACGTGCTGGATTAAACAAACAAGATATTAATTATATTAATTAGTGAGCATTAGAGGTGTGGGTGACAGACAGCTAGCAAAGGGAGAGGCTCAAACACAGGACGCCCATTGTGGCCTTATGTTCCACAGGAGACAAAGAGAATTAAGTAAGTTAGAGGTGCTGGCAGGCAGTTTCTAGTCTTTATGCAAGTTAAGCTAACGGTCTGCTGGCTGAAGCCTTATATTTAGCGTATAGATATGAGAGCGGTATCAATCTTTTAATTTGACTCCTTTAAGTTTTTACATGTGTGGGAAACAGACAATTACTGACCAAAACTAAAGCCTTAAAGGTGTTTTGAGTCTGAAATCCTCTCATTAGTTTAACTACTGTGTGTGTATAGGCTGGCTCTGGTACAAGTTTATGCTGTGTTAATATGCAGTATTCACAGTAAAGATCTGAATATATTACATTTTCCTATTCACAAGTGCTAATAATGGACATTTCCACTTCATATGATTCTTTATAGAAAAGTGATTTAAGAAAGCATGGCTTTTCAAAGTGGTTCCTTCACTTTGCATCACATTTGTAAGAGAATTGATTTACAAAGAAATGTCCGTGGTCAAATGGCAGCACTGGAGTTTTCTGGTAAATCAAAGAGCCCCTATCTATTAGAAAGGAATGTCAGTATAAATACAGGATAAAGTATAAATATAAAAACACAAAATAAATAACTGATTGGCCTGAATAGAAAGGGTGAAATTTGTATGGACAAAAAACTACTTAATAAGAAAAAATAAGAGATGAAGTTGTACTTTTCATTAACATTTGTCTGATTTTGCAACTAAAGAAAAACTGACTTATGTTGGAGCTTTCTATATTAATATCTGACAACAGCTTTCAGGAAATATCAAATTAATAATACATTGTAATGGGGAAAGTGGTATAAATAATTTGTAATAAAAAGCTGTTGTAAATAAGGCACAGTTTGTCTGCCGATTAAAACCAATAAGACCAAAGGTTTTTCAAAGACATTCATTTCTCTCCATAATGTCATTCTGCGGATAAATATGCCAAATAGCGTAAAGAAACTTGTAAAAAAAAGGTCCTTCAAAGGAATGACAACCGTTCCTACACACATATTCTAAGCTCAAGCAAACTGTGACAAATGTGTATTTAACTAGAGGTGCACAGTGAGATATTTGGGTCATATTTACATCAATTGATTAACTGATTACATAATACACTTGATTTGTGGTTTGTGTCTTCTCCCACACCACTGACAAAATATGCAGACGTCAACTTGTCTCTGTCAGTACAGATAGTTAAGGTATTTACAAAATGGCCGTTCGAAGCAATCCAATTCACCTTGTAATTCCTTTCGGGTTTTTTTTCCAGTAATACAAAACATAGACTCCGAAAATATACAATGATTGTCAAAATGTGTCTTCAAGTCTAGGTGGCGTAACACTGATATTGCATAAAGTGTTGGTATAAAGCACTGTAATCATGTATTTCCATTATCTAGTAAATCCTTCATGTGTCCACTGTCATACTTATTTGGCAGTTGTGCGCATCGTTGTCCGAAAAGGACAAAGATCATGTCAAAAAGCACCTAGTCTTTGGATTCTGGGTATAACAACAACATGAGAACCTCATTTCAGCGAAGTGGAGAAAATAAGTCAAAATATAATTATGTAGTTAAACTTCTGACTTAGCCGTCAATCTTTTGATAAAGGCTAATGGTCTACTTAATGTCACATCCCACTGTATGTATTATAGCAAGAGGCAAATTCTGGCACTTGGACTGAAGCAGTTAAGGTAGAATTCAATAGTTCTTTGGTATGATCGTAGCTGATATGAGTGGTCCGCACAGGTACTTGCAAGCTGGTGTCTTGCGTTTGACAGCTGGTGGCTAGCGTGTTGCTAGCCAGCACTTTGGCGGCGGTGTTGCTTTCACCAGTGCTCCAGGTGAAGGTCCATGGCAGAGTTCAAGTTAATGTCTGTGACATCCAGGAACTCTGTGTTGAAGATGCTGGGCCCACTGGGTGGAGCAACACTGAAGGCCGTGGCCGAGCTGGGTGGCGTCAGGTCCAGCCACTCCATCGTCTCCCACGGCGTCTCGCTGAAAGTCATGCTGACCATCCCTTGCACCTCGGGGACGGCGGACACCTTGGCGCTGATGGGCGACAGAGGGGTGTCCATCAGATCTCTGTTGGTCATTAGTTTGTCCTGCTGGGGATGGTGAGGGTGGCGGTGGTGGTTGTGGGGGCTGCCGTACCCTTCGCCATCTCTGTTCCCTTCATCTTCCTGCCCCCCGTCCTCGGTAGCCATTTTAAGAAGGGCCACCTCCCCTCCCCGGCCAATTGGACTTCCCAGCAGAGTCTCCAGGTGGCTCTCAGTGATGTGATTGGCCGAGTGGTCGTAAGGGAGCTGGCTGGGGGACGGGTGTTCGTAGTGTCTGTGGAACCTCGGGATGAGGAGGCCGGGACACCCTGGGGACACAGTAATGTGAGGCACAACTTTGGTTACAGAGGACCTCTCCCTCTCTTCTCTGGCGTTAGCTGGCATCTCTTGAAGAGAAAGAGGAGAGGAGGGAGGGTCACAGCAGGTACTGGGATCTGATGCCACTGTGTGGGGCAGGACTGTGAGTTCAAACCAGTGCACTTGGTGATTTACATGTAGATCTGAAACCATCTTGCATACGCATGTGCAGTGCCAGCTATGCTAATATTATTTATGGAATTTCACCTTACCTCCGCTCTCTATGAGCACATCCAAAAGTTCATCCATCTGCTGACTTCTGGTCAGTTGCTGTAACAGTAATAAAAAAAAAAAAAAGATTGTTTTTATCAATTGAACAACGGTTTAACAATTTAAAATTCAATCCAATTATATTAAATGATTTTACATGAAAAATATGCAAGCTTTCAAGCAGTCTACAAAGACTTGCAGAATAGAGTTTTTGTAATACAAACTGTTCTTGGAGACAGACCAGTCTATTGGTTGAGATGAAACTCTTTAACTAGCTTTTCTAGCTTGAAGCCAAAAAATGTAAGGCCAATTTATTGGTTGGCCTCTAGTACCTACCTCTCCAACTGAAAAACATTTATTTATTCATCTGCTCGGTTAGCTCAACTAGTAAGAGTTACATCTGCCTTCAAAATGTTTTTGTACAGCTAAAACACCAATCTGCTTTAGACATGGTAAACGGTGGAACGTTAGTGTAGTGAACAAAGCGAATGGATGAATAAAAGAGGTGCAATACAGGTGATGGACTTAAAAGAGACAAAATAGAGGAGACAGGAGGAAAAGTGGAATTAGAGCAACGCCGATAGGTAAAATAAAATCTCTGGCCAGCCATTATCTACTGAATTTCAGCATGAATTTGAGTTTACCTGCTTGACTGCATCCTCATAGCATGGGGGCTGTCTTAAGTCAGATGCATCTGAATCTGAGCTACTGAAGGCAGGGGGAGAGACCTGGCACTTTTGGCCAACATGCCGAGGAGAGGGCAATACTGACATCTATATGAGAAATAGGTGAAAAGTGACATTAGCCCACCAATTAGAATAGGGGAGCTTACCAAATGTGAGTGTATTGCAGATTTTTTTTTTTTTTTTTTTTTTTAAAGCAAAAAGAACTATAAATCAGGCCCTTGTGATTGAATAATCCCATCACATTAAACACTTTAAGAACAGGGTTGGCGTTGTGTTCTTGTACAGGAAAAGTCACCAACATGTGAAGGAATATGTGATGAAAACAGATGAACTCTGCTTTAAAGAGCGGCGATATGGCAAGAGTGACAATGAACCTCATAACAAAAGACAATTATATAGAGTCAGAGACAGAACACAAATTAATAGAAAAGAGAAAAACGGTTACGTGAACGTGAGGTGATTCAGATGAAGTACATGAGACCGACAACATTGCAGATGCTCTTAATGTTGACACGATGTTTACCTTTGATTGCATATTCTGGTTCTCAGCTTTGGCTGAGCCGCTTTGGCCACAATCAGTTGAGTTGGGAAAGACTCCCGGAAGGCCTCTTTGGTCAGAAGGATAAGAACAGTTCACCGCGTGGCCACCATTCTTATGCTGCATCTGTAGTTGGCCAAACGTCAAATGGAAGAAAACATATGTAAAAAAGAAGTTAAAAAAAAATACAAAAGAGATCATATACATGAAGGCAACATTCAGAAATACTGTGGTTCCAATTATTTTCAGAGATGTAGTAGAGTCAAATTAGGGTGTTTTTAGCCATGCTAGCAATGTCGGTTGGTAGGTCAGTCCACCACTTTGGTGCAGACTGAAATATTAATATTAGTTGGATGCCATGAAATTTGGTACAAGCGTTCATATTTTCCACTGGATGAATGGTAATGACTTTGATGATCCACTGAGTTTCCCTCAAGCACCATCATCTGGTCAAAATGTTCATTTCTCCAATACTTCCCCTCAGCTATACTGTGTGTGTTTAGGCCTGATTAGCAAATGTTAGCATGCTAACATGCTAAACAAAGATGGCAAACATGATTAACATTACCTGCTAAATATCAGCATACTAACATTGTCATTGTGAGCGTGTTAGCATGCTTACGTTAGCATTTTTGCCAGATCTTGGGATCATTTGGACCACTTTTAGAACCATCTGGGAAGTTTTTCCCCAACAAAACGATGAATTTTCCCCTTTACATTTAATCCAAAAGACCTGGTGGAGATAATATTTTATTATTGTAACCGTGGTTTTGGGTTCACCTAATTATAATAATGAAACAGAAGACCGGAGCATAACAGGGAGGCTCTGAGGCTCCTTCCCAGCCCCACAGGGCAAAGCTCATTACTGATATGTATGGAACGTAAATAATCATTGGCATATGGAGGAATATCTGCAAACAAGCCGCATGTTTGCATTATATATACATATATATGACATGGGCTGGTTTGAGGCTTTGACTTGGCTATTTGGTGTCAGACAACACTACCTCAGACCACTAGCATGGCTGTAGACTCTTCCTCTTGTTAAGAGAACAGAATAACAAATAGTCACAGTTTACCCACTTTCTTTTTTTTCCAACCTTGGTATTATTATTTTAGATAAATTGGCAGATTTTTCCATAAATACATCGTACCTGCATGTTGCGTGCTCTGTTATTGCCCTGGGAGTGGGGGTGACCGCAGCCGTCTCTTCCCAGCGGAGGTGATAACAAGTAGGGGTTATTAGGAGACGAAGGCTGGGGGCTACTAGAAGGCTTTCCAATGGGCGAGTCTTGTGGTGAGCACTGTGGACTGAGGAAAGCAGACATTGTGGAGGGGCTGCCAGAGGAAGGGGTTGTGTCCATACATTGTGGCCCGCTGGGGCCCCCCATATTGGAGAGGGGGTTGTTGCAGTGTCCCATATCCTCCATGCAGCTGCCAGGAGAGCTCTTCAGGTGTTTGGGAGAGGACAGAGGGCAGCTGGAGGACAAAGACATGGGCTCCTGCTTGATAGTCACCCCAAAGAAGTGCTGGCCCATCATGGCTGGAGTCTGCTGGTGGTGCATGGAGGGGTGAGATGGAGGGACGGTGTCCTGTGTTGCTCCGTAGCAGCGTTTCCTCTTGTGGAGCTGCATCTTCAGCTCTTCAACCTAACAAGCATAAGGCAGCACAAAGGTAAATACGTCAGTCAGTACTTGGTGATGACCTGAGCCTTTAAAACGGGACATTGTAGACTGACGGTTACACACCTGTCTCTGCTCCTGGTGCAGCTTCCACGTCAGCTCCTCAATCACCTTCTGCTTTTCCACCAGCATCTTATCTTTCTCAGCTTCCATGCCATCCATACCTCCACCCTCCCCCACCCTCGGTCCTCCGCCGCCCAGGCTGCCTCCTCCCAGGCCGTCCTCCATGCTGAGCTGGGCCGGAGAGGGCTGCAGGGCGAACTGTGTTGGTGAGGACATGGGCACGTCGCTGAAGCTGTCGGGGAGCGAGCCGCTGAGGGACAGCTCCGAGGAGGCCGGAGAGATGGGAGGGGTGGAGGAGGTGCTGGGGTAAGGGTAGTAGCCTCCCTGAGACAGGGCGCTAGAGGAGGACGGGGACTGGTAGGAGGACAGGGACCCTGTGGGTGTGACAGGGAAGGTCACTGTGGTGATGTCAGAGGAGCCTGAGGGCGAGGAGCCGGCGTTGGAGTCCTTGAAGGGTCGGAGTCGCTCGATGAGGGCCGTCTTGGTGCCGGAGACGGGCATGCCGCGAATACGCAGGTGCTGCCTGAGCTCTGATACCTGCCAAAAAAAAAAAAAAAAAAAAGATGTCAACATCTAAGCCATGTAGGCCCTCTTATACCGCAGTATCTCCAGTACAGTGTAGATTTTTCTGATTTTAATTTCACTTTGTAAAACCTACTTTCAGGTCATCCAGATTAGCTGGCAGGGGCCCAGGTTTGACCGGTGAGATGTTGCTTTGGTTGGGATATGTGTTCTTGACCGGGGAGGAGGAGTTACTGTTGGTTTGGCTGGATGGACCGCTGGAGCTACAAGCTGATAGCTGCTCACTGGCTCCTCTAGAATGGGAGAATTGAAGTGGATTAGTCACATAGTAAAGGAAAAATAGCAATAGTAAAACATACATCAACTTTGTACCACTTTCTAATAAAACACCCTTTATAAATGGATTATATGTTGTAAACAAGGGCTTTAATAATGGTTAATAAGTCTTCTACTAATGCTTTATAGATCAGTTGTAAGCCATTAATAAGAACTAGTTCTGGTTCATAGTTCATTTTATCCTCCTCCACTATCGTACCTTAACAGACCTCGCTGCCCAGCTTTTCCAGCTAACTTTCATCATAAAACCACACCAGTGCAGGTAATGTTCATCATCCACATCCTGTGTACTGATGAAGCAGCGCTGTGTACAGTACATTTTTGTAAATGTAGCTAAAGCATTTTAGCCAGTAAGCTAATACTAACTTGCTGCAGAGCATCTGGATCAAGTCTACAGTTATAAATATTAGTAAGTCATTAATAAAGGGTAATGGGTATAACTTTCTAATAAACTAAATACTGCCTAATACTGATCTATGTGGCATTAGTTCATTATTTATTTATTAACCATTAATAAAGCAATTTGTTCCAACTTATAAACCCTTTATAATAGATGCCTTATTATAAAGTGGTTTAATAAACAATTCAAGTCTTAATTTACTTTGAGTGTGAAAGTTAATTCTTGACTTTGTTAACAGTAATTAACAGTAATTTGATCAAATAATCTTAACTCAAGTTCCACTTACTAGCTTTTTCTAGAGCTTTCAACTGCATCTCATGGGCTTCATCAGTGACTGGTGTTTGCTTACTTGTCATTGTGTTACTATGGACCTAAATCATGTGGTTAAAAGGCCTGGAAAAAGCCAGTAAGGGGACCATGAGTTAAGATGACTTAATCAGATTCACCTGTCCACGCGTGTGACTTACTTCTGGGTTTGGGTCGACGGGTGAGGCTGGTAGCTGAAAGCGGGCTGCCGCTGCTGAGCCTGGGCCTGGGCCTGTGTCTGTGGAGTGTGTGTGTGCTGCTGCGACTGCTGCGACTGTGGATGTGTGTGAGCGTGTTTCTGCTGGCTGAGGATCTGCAGCTGCAGGAAGAGCTGCTGCTGCTGGAGGAGTCGGGCGTAGGCCGAGTCCATGGGCGGAGGGGACTTCTCTGCCTTCTGGTCCGGAGGAATGTACTGGTGGTACTTGAGCTTTTTCACCTTTGGCTTCACATCTTTGGGCTTCTTGTGTCGGTTCTTGTCTGACGTCTTGGACTGTTCAGAGTGAGACAGTACGAGCGTGTATGAGTGTAAAGTCAATGAGAGTAACTAAATCAAAAGGCAAAGGGAAGATGAAAGTAAGTTCTTTAAATGTTGCGGACCTTGACAATAGCAGGAACAGGTATTGGGGGAGTAGCCTGGCTGTTGTTGGCACCAGAGAGCCCTTCATCCTGGCTTTGATCAGGTGGGTCTCGGGTTGCACCTCCCTGTTCCCAAATAAAAACAACACACTGTATGAAGTCCTCTCTATGTCCATTCAGAGCCACTCTAACAGACCAGCTTCTGAAATATACATTTGTAAATTGAATATCTTTGAGTATTGGACTTGTGGGTGGACAAAACACACCATTTGAAGATGTCACCTGTAGTAAAGTCAATTAAACCAGCCAACAGTGTATAAAAGCATAGAAATAGCTCCACTGCAGCCAGCTGCAACATTAAAATGCTCACCAGTTAATGCATCATTAATGATAATCCAATAGTATAATATATAACAGTGTGTACCGCGACAGTGTGTGTTTTTACTTTTATACATTTTGCTCATAATACTTGTGTTGTAGTTTTGCTAAGAGACTTTTACTCGTTATGAAGTATTTTTACATTGCAGTACAAAATCTCACGGCAATCCATCGCACGGTTGTCGCACCGAAGTGGTGGACCGACCGACACTGCCATCCATGGAGCCACACTGCAGGCGTGGCTACGAAAAAGTTGATTAACCACTAACAACAACAGTCAACAGTTTCAGCCCTAATCACACATTGTGCACATTAAGAGTACTTTTTTTTTACGCTGGTGTGTTTAGAAGCTGAGGTTCACTCAAACTGGTTTATCAGTCAAGCTGTTTTATGATCCCCTCCCACTGACAAACGCCTCATGCCAAACAATACACAATTAGATCGCAGTATATAATAATTATATGTTATTTTTTTTACCTTGGTGACATGTTTTTTTGCTATTGTTGCCTTAGATTTTATGATTTCAGTCTGAATATATGTGTTTTCTTCACCTGCCTGCAATACTAATGTCTCATGTCAGTTTGTAATCCAAATGGAATAAGTATTCCAAAAAGCTCTAAGCAGGAATTTCCAACTGACATGAGACAGTGAGAGTTGATGATTCAGTTGGAACATTTCCGAGACCCAAGTCAAACAGATATAAACCATCCTGTTCTGGCATGAATTTCAATCTAGTGACCGTTGCTGATGTCGACCGTTGGAATGAGGTCATCATGAGTGAAAGGTAAGCAGTCAGGAAAATAAAGGCAGCTGTGCCGGCAGGATGGCTCAGTGTGCAGGAATGTGACACCTGCCTAGTTAAAGTCCAAAGGTCAGTGATAAACAGCAGGCTGAGGATGGTGGCGCAGTTCACTCTGCCACCACAGGAGGGCAGAAGAAGCAAGGCAGTGGTAACAACAGCTAGAGGTGCAGCAATGTCAGAGTGAAAGGCAGATGGAGGAAAACGGAGCAGAGCTAGAAGGAATTCAGGGGGAAAAGACTTCTTTTGCCTCCACGCTGTCGAGAGAGAGAGAGAGAGAGAGGGGTGTCTTTTACCTGTCGTGGGCTGGTGAGGGCAGGTGAGGAGGAGGAGGAGGGCGTACTGCCGACAGCCTCAGATGAAGGGCAGGCCGAGCCCTGCGACTCATCACTGTGGTGCTGCTCTGGAGACAGACTCTCACTGCTGCTGTCCTCCTCAAACGCATAAGAGTCCTCCTGCTTAGGAAACTTACCATGGTTTACTGTAAGTAGAGCAGAGCGGGGAAGGGTGGGGGTCAGTATGCATTACCTCAAGATTACTGAGAAAAGGAAGAGGGACAACAGCGGGCGCTTTTAAATCATCATTCCAGTTCGTTACAACTTGGGTCTTATTTTAGTTGTTTGGCCATCATTTCTATTGATTATGATAACACTGTACTTACCAAATTTACTGCTGAGATCTGGGAACACAGCAACATTACGAAAAAGTCAGATGGAGCAAGAAACACGAGCAGTCCGACGATCAGGTTGTAAACAAGCCCAGATTTTCTAAACCACTTTATTTGGCGGTGAAACTGAAAGTGAGCACATCCAAAATGTCACTAATCATCCCTCACTGCACTACGGCAAATACAGTGGGTCAAAGCTGTGTAAACTGCGGTGGCTGACAGTTGGGCAAAAAAAATGTACCATCTGCCTTCGTTTTCTCTTCCAAATAAGTTTGTCTAACCTGTTTAGAACCTGCCACTGCTCTGCCTGCCTTCTTTCTAGTGATGTCACCACGTTTCTACAATTAACTTGGTAATTGTTTGAAAATCACCAAAAAACTTGCTCTTATTATATTACTGATGGCGGCCAAAACTGTGAAAGTAAGACCCAAGTTCAAGGCTTGATTACCAAACACTCCAGGCAGTAACTGCCCAAGACCTTCAGGGGGCCCAAAGGCTCCAGGTTCAGCATGTGGCATTTAGTTTGTAAGTTCATTAATTGCAACTTTGTTTGTTAATACTGTATGCACCATTAAAGCAGATTATAAACTGAAATGATAGGGAGGGGCCCTGATAACATATTTTCTCAATCAGCTTCTCACTACGAGGGACGGGGTCCTACATTAATACCAACATTTTCTGCCAAAGTCAGAACAGTTTTGTTTTTTCACAAACTAACTACTAATTACCAACTGATACATACGCAGTGCACAGAGTGTGGGAGGGGGGTCAATCAGGGGGGACACACAGCTCATTTTTGCCCCAGGGCCACGCTGTGGGTTAATTCAATTCAATTTCAATTTTATTTATATAAAACCAATTCATAACATAAGTTATCTCATTGCACTTAATCTGCCCAAGTTGTAATGAACAGGAATTATCCGTTATCATTTTTGACATAAGAAAGGGAAAGAGGGCATTGTGTGTGTGTATGCACCTGTTTATGGGCAGCTTGGATGCACACTGCAAACTGCTGCACACAATGTATGTTCCCTATGTGACTAGTGGTATTCACACACTGCCTGTCTGTCACTGACACCTAGTACGACACTCAGCCCGGAGGTGTTACGCTGCGTGGGTGAGAGACTGACACCGGCACTTTACATCCACCATGCTCCTGATTGGCTGAGCTGATAGTGAACACAGCTTTAATTGGAGGAGCTAAGAGTGGCTATCTAACAGAGCTGAAGGGACAGAGCCAGGGGAGGGAGGTGGTAAAGGTTGGTGTGTGAGTGTGTGTGTGTGTGTGTGTGTGTGTGTGTTGTGTGTGCAGAGGTATAAGATTCTCTTTTTGTATCCAAACATGTGACAGGCAGGAACAGACCCTGGTTTCAATCACAGCACCAGGCCCATTCTGTGCAACTCAATGACCTGGCAATACACACAAACACACACACACACACACACACACACACACACACACACACACACACACTCACAGAGCCTAACACACAGCTTAGTGCACACAATTGTCCTAAATGCCATTTCCTCCCACCTGTTCGTGTTTAACTCCTTCCCTCTCCGCAGTCACACACACCAACACACACACACACACACACACACACACACACACACCAACACACACTGAATGGAGCATGTGTGAATTTGCTCGTCTTGCTGTTTCCATGAGTCTTTAAGTCAATTTGATGTCACCGGGAGATTGAGATGGCAGAATTGCAGGAAATCTGCGAGCCGCGTACACTTCCGCTTTTCAAGTGGCTGGTTTAGAAGTTACGGCGGGTCACATAGTTTCCAAAATTACTGGACAGAGGTTGAAACAATTGTTGGGAGGGTTGTGTAAGGGGATAAAAAGCTTTAAGGTGAGGGGTTAATGCTGCAGGCGAGGGGAACGCAACAGCCTGGTCCTGTCACAGAGCTTTGTAGGTGGCTGACTGGAGCTATACAGGCCTGTTAAAGCCGAGACAAAAGCAGGGAGGAGGGGAGGTAGCTACAAACATACACACAGGTACGCCCACACGTACACACAAGGACCATGTACTCAAACTCAAATACACATGGCCACTTCTAAAGAAAAAGGGTGGACCCAAATACAGCTGCTGTTCATCTCAATAAACGGCGCTCCCCTTCTCCTGCAGAGGTAGTGTAAACCAGCTGACTGCAGCCCGCCGTCTCCTCTACGCAACATGTTTACTGGAAGCTCAAGGGGGCAAACATAAAACTGCTAAAACACCAGAGTCTCAAAAACACTAGTTGCACTGCCAGGAATGATATAGAGAGAGTGAGTAATATGTTGAGTATTAGAAGACAAACAGTGCGAGGTCAGAGCGCCGCAGTGGGACGGGCCAGGCCTGATGCTTCGCACGGCGCTAAATCAATGGAGTGTCTAAGCATGCATTTCCTTAAATCAAACACTGGAGGAGGTGGAGGTCTCAAGAGGGCTCCCCATACACTTTAGTCTGCAATATACATTTGTAAATACAGTTGCCAAAGCACCTCTTCTTAAAGAAAATCTGCCTTTTCAGTGCCAGAAAAACAACATTTTTGGAGATCCATCGTGGGTTCAAGAGATTTTCTGAAATAAGCGCGATGTTTTAAAAATGTAAATAACATTCTCTGTGCAAGAAATACAAATTAATACTTTTTCCTGCTAAGAAATTTGGATCACATTCGGAAGGAACAACAGGAAACAGGTACTGAAAGAGTCCAGTAGAATTTAAAGGTGGGGAGGTCAAGGGGTGAATTACTTTTCTTCTGAGTGAAAATTTCATTTGGATTTGGTACCACTTTCTAATAGGTCACCCTTTAGGGTTTATAAGTTAATTAATGGTTAATAAATCATTTACTAATGCTTTATAGATCAGCTATAAGCCATTAATAAGAACTAATTTTGGGTTGTTGTGAAAAACCCATGGGTGGTTTTTATCCTTTCAATTTGGTTATAATGCAGTTATAAATGTTGGTAATCTATTAATAAATGATCCTGGGGTTAATAAGTCATTGATAAAGATGCACTTCTTGGTTTTATTATTGGGGCCAGTTACGTCTTTTCACATTGTGACCTGTGATGAGTTTCATAACATCAACAGTAAGTAAGGAAGTACAGAAATTTGAAGGTTTTGGGGACACCGTTGAAAAATCTGGTGTATCTTCAGTCGTTTACAGGCTAAATGCAATGTCCAATTCATGCTGTTGTCACAGACCTTTTAGTGGTGGAAGAACACAATGATCATAAAAGATCTACAATAAACATTCCACTTTTAGTTGGTGCTTGTTTGACAAAATGACGTGACTATGCTGAAGTCCAGCAGTGCAGCCATTAAAGTACATGCTTGTTTGAGTAGATTACAATCTCCACCAGAGTGCTTTGTACTGCTTAGTAAATGAACTGAACAATGGTTTGTTAACATACGCGCACACACACACACACACACACACACACACACAGTCAGGAGGGAAGCGTGCTCTTCTTTTCATTTAAACTAATTGATGCTACTACCAAACACACAAATGTGGAGTCACGCAGGTTGAGATGCAGCAGGTGTTAAAGGTGTGTTCAACTACGCAGCGTCGTCTCTCTGCTGATACCTGTCATTGTGACGGCAGAGTCTAGGGGAATGATATTCTTTTGGACCAGCTCCAGGGGCCCCGGCCTGAGAGCCAGCTTCTCATTCAGGTCCTCGGCGAGCCGCGCTCGCTTTAGCCTCAGCTGGGCCTCCAGAGAGGAGCCGTCTGAGGCTGGGTCTGCACAACACACAGCAGGACCACACCATCAACAACATGGGACACACCAGGGAAACACTGCTTACACAGGTCTGTACATACTGCTGTAGTGGAGAGTACATTTTCCTAAGATCTGTACTCAAGTACAATTTCACTTAAGATCCTTTTTAACTTTTTAATTCATTTGAACTCTGACAGCTGCAGTTACTAGTTACGTTATATTATAAAAAACGTATTTTGACCATATAATACATTGGTATACAGTAAGTTAAACTACCAAACAGTATGTAAAGTAGTTAAAATTTGCTCCACTGCAGCCAGATACAACAATTAAATGCCGCTTACACATTAATGCATCAGTGATAATAATCCGATGATATAACATACAGTATAATAAGGTAACACTGACAGGCACCGTTCTGTGTTATAATGAATACTTTTGTGGACTGCTGTTACCCCCCAGCCCACGCTTCGTGCCTGCCCTGCCTGCTTTTTGTCCCAGCATAAATTTCGCCAAGTGAAATTCAGTCGGATTTCTTTCATCTGCGGTGCAATAAACGCTGAGAATTATGAATTCGAACGAAAGATTGCAGATCAAATATTTCACTTTTCCCACGTTCGAACTGTAGTTCAAATTTCAAATAAATACACGACAGATTTGCACATATTTTGTGCATAATCTAACCTTTCTTTTCAATGACAAGGATGCTGTATTTTTTATTTATGAAGCAGTAAGATTTAAACATGAACACTGCATATATTTATGAGATATATTTCCCTGCTTTTCATCAATGAGATTTTCTAATTGTTTTTACTCCAGTTTGCTCTATTGTGTATAGTATTGTATTTAGTTTTTGTTTCATCCTGTTCTGTGTCCTATTTTCTTCTACAAATACCTCTACAGTTTCCTAGTGCAATCAATATCTAGATTCTGAATGTGTGTGTGTGTGTGTGTGGGGGGGGTTCTATTTATCTCATCTTATCATCATCATATTATTCATCTATGCAGTTTAACCCTGCTGTATTCAGCTGTCATTTCCCCAACAAACACTACGCACATGACTTCTCTCAGCCTTCGATAATCAATATTTCTGTTTTGGTTCTGTTCTAATATCTGTCCAGCTGTTCCACTCCCAGTACAGCCAGACACTTTGAGTACTAGAAAAATAAACGTGTGGCTGTAATTAAAGGGCTGCAGCGGGTGAGATTTTCAACCCTCCACAATCTCTCCCTGTCAAATCCAGTATAAATAATCTGTGCTGGAGCTAACCTGGCTTGGCCTACCATCTATCCACAGCACTCACAGGACTGATTGCCCAGCAGTGAGGAGAGCACAGCACATCCGTTTGATTATCTGAGGGCAAGAAAGAGCAACAGCACTTATTTGGTCAAATGTAATTTCAGTGGGATATTTCTGTGGAATAGGATAAGTGCCAAAATAAAATGAATGATATTGAGCTTCGTGCCGGACAACTCAGGTAGAGTATTACTGTCTGGTAAAAAATGGATCTAACACTTCATAAGAAGCTTTTAACAAATCATTAAGACATCAAAATTAAAGATTAATGTGCAATATTAAGCATTTGTAATCTCCAGATACAGCAAATATTTGTCTTAATGTCTCTAATTTAAATTAGACGTCTATCATTCTCTATGAAACTTGGAGGACGAGAGCACAGAGGGGGGTAGAAAGGATAGAAGTACTGTATGTTATTGAAGGAGGATGAATGGATGGAAGAAAATACAGAAGCAAGAAGGAATATTTGAGTGGGAGAAAGAGTGGGCTGAAAGAGGAGATGAGGGAGGACGTTGTACGACGTTGCGTGCTGACCCCCCCACAACAGGATAATCTGATAGAAAATGGATGGATGGAATTAATGAAGGAAGACTGTTGAGGTAGAAATTATGTAAGTAAGAAAGCAAGAAAGAAAAAAGGAGGGACGAATAAAAGAACGAAAGAATTAATTAAAGTTAAAAATGAAGGCTGATATAAGAATGGAGGGAGCACAAAAATATCGCTGGAAAAGGGAAAAATTAAAGGAAAGAAGAGAAGAAAAGGCTATGATAGGAAGGAAGAAGGACTTCTGAGGAGGGTAGAAATGAAGGAGGGATGATGGGATGTAGCGAGGCAGTGAAGGAGTGAAGGCCACACAGATGAAGGGCAGTGGGTAAAGCAGATGATCCAGTATGCCAGCCCGGATCCAGTGCCCTTCCTCAGAGGGGAAGTGGGGAAGGATCAGCTGCCAGTCCGTGGTCACGTTGGCGAGCCGTCGCCTTCCACCAGCAGGATGACATCATCGCCTGTTTATAACTCAGCTGCCTCACCTGTCGCTGACTGGCCTGATTTAAGACCTGACTTGACATCACAGGAACACATGGAGCTTTAAGTGTGTTTAAACCGTGTAACCAAACTGCCTAAAAACGTGTTTGACCGTGGCCGCGCTGGCCCCGCATGGGCATAATGTAACATGATCCGGTGAGTCTGAAGCTGGCTTACGCAGTTTTAAACACTCTGCAGCAGTATTAAATCATACAACGCACTTTAAACCTATTGCAACACATATACCTGCTGACTGTATCTGTCAAATGTAAACACTACACTAAGAGGTAAGACATATGGTGCATTAGGCAGAAATAATTCCCTTTGTGTTTCCATCCACTGAGGATTAAAGCACCACTGCTGAGGGAATGAAAATGGGGTGTTTTTATGCACGAGTGCAAGCAGGATAAAGCACAGTAAGCCTGCAGCTACAGCCCTATTATCTTTACGAGGAAATATTAGATTGTATGTGTGTGTGTATTCAGACCTGCAGGCAGACAGTGTGCTCCTATGCAGGCCACACGCCAGTCAAGCCTGAGAGGCTGGGGCGGATTCTTGAATAGCCTAATAAACACCAGATGTTCCCTGGGTAATATATACACAGACCCTGCGCCGTGTCCATCTCCCCAGCAGGAATAACACAGCCAGGCAGAGCCAGCCAGCATCTGACGGCTCGCATCTACAGCAGCACGGAGGAGGAGGATGCTGTGACGCCCCGAAAAACGACTTCTTTTTTTTTTTTTGACATAAAGAAATGACGCTGATGCTTTAGAGAGTTGTTAGACATCTAGTGTCTGGGTGTAAGAAAGTGTCTACTAACAAACTCAAGTCTTTGCAACCCTCCTCCATCTGCGCCACCGCCTGCAATCAAGAGATAAACAGCCAATTGAAATTTCTTTTTTAAAAAAGCGCTTGGAGCCCCATTGGCCAATTGCATTTCTCCTTGCTGCCTTATCTGTGACAGACTCCTAGAAACTGATAGGGCCTCTGGATTCCATTCCCCCGCACACTTACCAGCAGTTTATCTGGAGGCTGGAGCCTCTGTGAAATGGCAAACGGTGCCAGAGATATCATTCAACAAATCCCTGGCCTGCAGTCCAAGTCCCCCAGTCCCCTTGTTGTTCCTGACCCGCAGGCAAGTAACCGAGAAAAAAAAAAGAAGAAAACAACTACACACTGCACACTGGCATCGCTCACTGCTCCCATGTTTGCCAAGACGACACACTGTTGCTTTAAAGTATAAGGAATTGATAAGATCTTAGTTTGTAAGTGGCTGTCTGCTGTGTAATGTCTCATGCTAAACAAACTTCTTGGTTTCTTATGAATATTTAAATTGTTTCCACAAGTGTTGTAAATGCCAGCAAAAATATTGATCTGTGTTTGACATTTGTGGCACGTAGTGTGCTGGCAGTCGAAGCGGAACAAGATCGCGGCGAACATTACATGACCTAAAGAACGCGAGAGGCCATTAATCGCAGCAAGAGAAAAGATTTAAGAGCAAACTCAGGCCTTCTTGTTCTCATCACTATGTCTGATGTGACGTTAAAAGCCCGAAGCCTCTGTCTTATAAACGGCAGCTCGTGCTCCATGTTGTTGTGTTTGGGCGTGCCTCTGCTTTGATGTGGCGCTCTGCAGGCGCTGTGATGTAAACAGGTACCGTGTATGTAAATCTGGCCGAGCAGCCGCTGTTTCTTCTGAGGCCGAGAGCCTCTTCCAGCATGAGAGCATTCCTCGGCGGTCACTCACCGACCTGTCTGCCTACTCGCTGGCTGCAGGCTCTCTCTGCCTGTCTCTCTGCCTGCCGGCTGCATATTCCACCTGCTTTCTTTACGTCCACCTTTGTATCTGTCACTACCTGTGGATTTATCCGTCTCTGGAGTCTGGATCTGCTTCTCTTCAGAGCATCCGTCATCTTAACTGTTTTCTTTTCTTCCTACCTGTTTCTGTCTGCCTGCCTTTAATGCTTTAATCTGCGGTGTAAGTCTTTTGCTCAAAGACCTCAGCGCTAACACAGTTTGACTCAGGTTACACCATTTTACAGTGAGGAAAGTGCGTCAGTTACATACTGTAGTGTGTGAAAAACTGTACAATCTAGCAAGAATCTGCAGGTTTCCACTACAATCACTTTGATTTAAAAAAAAACAAAAAATCTACAGCAGCCAATTTCTCTGCTTGGATCCCTCTTTCTGGTTGAGGTTCATCAGTGAAATCAGCTGCTGATTCCTGAGCTACCCTATTCCTCTGTCTCCATCCTTCTTTCTCTCTCTTCCTCTTTTGTTCTTTTACAAGCAGCTGGCATCTGATTTTATTATTTCATTTCAAAGCTGCAGTAGATATTCACAAATCAGTCATATCTTCTTTTTATTTTTTTATTTTTTTTTACATGACGTGCAATATGTCAGACTCGATGATCCGATTCATGTGAAACCTGGAGAAATGATGCTTCTCACAACTGCATTCCAAGATTTTATAATACTGATTGAGCCAAGGTGACCTACAATTAAAGGGCAAATTTCACATTCATATTTCCCACACTGGACTAGATGTTTGAACCTTTACATCCATGTTTCTCTCCAAAACTGTCAACACACACAATATTAGATTTTTCACTGCACTAAATGACTTCTGAATCTGTTCTTCATTTGTCTACTTAATAACTGAAAGACTAATTGTGTCATTTATGTATTCGAAGATGCACTGGTCATTAGCTCTACAGAGTGTTTCAGCGTCTTTCAGGTCTTTGTTTCGGGTTTGTGCGGCCCGCAACGTTACTGTTTTGGTTCACAGACACAGCAGGCAGCTGCTTTCAGTGAAAAAGCTCTCATAAACCAAGTTTACACTTCCTACCCAGCACCAAACACCCAACAGAAAAAGTTAGCGACTAGCTGGTAAACATAGTTGAGCATTCAGCAGATGCAGACCCAGATATTTTTCTGGTGGAGACCAAAACAGAGCTACACGAGAGTGAATATTGGACTTCCATTTGCCAGGTGGCCAGACAAACAACTCCAAATGAATGCTAATGCTTCTCTGTGTCTGCTGGATGTCTGCTAACATGTTACCCATATCCACTTTATAAGGTGATAATATGTCAGTGTTGTGTTTACAGCTAATATGGGACGCTATGCTCAAATTGCAAAAAGAAAACAGTACCAGTCAAATGCAATTATCCTGATAACACCATTTTCATTGTCAAGTGTCGGATCACCCAAATTGTGGAAAAACATAATTTCTCACTCAACGTTAGCGCCTGGTATCTAATCATGAAGATAGTTTTGGTTTTATTTGTCAAGGTTTTGAGATATCTGTCTCTGACATTTCTACCTCCACCACAACACAAAGGAGGGTTTTGGTTGAAAAATGACGTTGGAGAAACATCTTATTGCAAAAACAACGTCCATTACTCTGGATGATCCACAAAACAAATTGTGAACAGTTTCTGTAGGGGCTTTTTTTTATTATGTAATTTTGTTAATGCAGTGAGCACCACAAACAAAATGTTGTTTACTGCTGCACTGGGGTGGAGGCAGAAATCTCAAAACCAGGACAAATAAAACCAAAACTATCTGCATGGCTCGATACACAACAGGTCAGCTGGGGGATTTCGTACCTGTATATCTTAGTACTAATTGGACCAAAGGATGATGTGTTGCCTTGCTTGTTCATTGTGTCTCTCACCCTTTCCCTCTGTCTGTCTTGTTCACACTGCAGACTAAAAGCATGTAAGTGGAAGTGTGTGTGTTTGTGTTTGTGTGTGTGTGTGCGGCAGCTCAGTGTTGGAAGGCGTTACTCACGAGGCATGATGCCTTGGTCTGCCAGCTGCTCTCGTGTCCTCCTCTGCTGAAGTCTTAACTGTAGGACTGAAGTTGGAGGGAGGAGGGTAGGATAGATGGAGGGGAAGAGTAAAAAGAAGGGGAAAGATGAGGAAGACATGTGGAAAGACAGGTAAGGGACAGACAAAAAGCAGGAAGAGACTGAGAATTCAACCCACTTTAAATGCGGTTTTATAATTCTAACGTGTAGTGTGATTTAGAATAATTTCACTTCACCTACAGGCTGAAATGAAAAAAGCTACTGATGTCAATTTCTAGTTACTGAACAGACGCACATGCACATGTGCAGATGTATCTATATATACATATGCATACAGAAAATAGAAGAGAAAAAAAACAACGCTGCTTGCTCAGAAATATTTCTGTGAACAGGATGTAGGGAATGATAAACACAGCTCCTGGCTTTTAAACAGATCTGCTAGGCAGTGTGTGGTCCGCAGCGTGTGCGCACGTTTCTGCGTGCTCTGTGTGTGTGTGTGTGTGCGCGCAGTGGTCTAGGTGGGAGTGCGGGGTCATAAACATAGAGCCTCCCCCATGTCTGTTGGTCTGCTTGTGTCTGTGGCTCTTTTGCTTTCTTTTTCTTTCTTTGTCTGTGTGTGTTTTTCCTCCTCGCTGTTATCTGAAGGTCTCTCGGTGAGATCCTGGTTCCGACACACGAGTATGAAATGTTCCTCCTTCTCTGCAAGGCCCTAATCACGTTCTGCTTATCTTCCCTATTGTTAATTATCTCCCTCAGGTGGTTCATATTCCTGCAGATTTGGCTACATTCAAGCATTTTATCAATTTCCTCAAACCTTCCAGCTTTGATGTAAATGACTTTATTAACAGTTTGACTCAATGGGCTCGGGTGCCACATCATAGCGCTCTCGTGGGAGAGCACCTCCATTATGTAACACCAGGCCCTTCCCTTCATCTGACATCTGCTTTAGTTTACAGTGAGGGGGTCGTGACCTGCTGGTCACAACACCACAGAGCGCGAGCGCAGGCATTAGTTGCTGACTGAAAGCTGACCAACACATGTAACTGATACAACCTCTGACTAGGGAAGTTTGTTTTTGTTTTTTTTGTCATCCCCTACAAGAAGGAACACCCAGCCATGTATACAGGCACACATACATGCAGGTTTCATCTCTTCTGTTATGGGAAAAGCAAGGTGACAAATGGAAATAAGCTGTCAAGTCAAGGGACGGCTCCTCGCTGCTGTGTATTGTGTTTACTGTAAGGGTTATCAATAATTCTCTCTGAAAAAGCACAGCAAGTGCCACATAATCTACTCTTTTCTCTTAAAAAGCCATTTGATTTTTACAACTTTGCAACACATAGGGCAGACACTTCGAATCCTAACTTGAACTTAAACTATGTTGTAGATTTGGCGTTGTTCCTTTTATTTGAGGTGCCTCCACTGCATTTTAAGTCAGCTAACAGCCTTACTTTCATCCATACATACAGGTTTTGTCTCTTCTGTCATGGAAAGAGCAAGGAGACAGTGGAATGTAACTGTTAGTGTTAGTGAATTATGCAGACCTTCTTTGATTTTAACTCGAGGGACAGCTCTTCACTGCTCTGTATTATGCTTACTGAAAGGGTTATCAATAATTCTGTCTGGAAAAGCACAGCAGCTGCCATATAATCTGCTCTTTCTCCCGAAAAGCTTTGCTAAGACCAGACGGTTTTCTGTCTTGATTGCAGAGTGCACATGTTATAGAAAGAGGACTCAAGCCAGGCTGTGTAATCACAGATCACTGAACCATACGATACTCGGCCTCTCTCACTGTTGACTTTGAAAGTTAAGACATTTGTTTTAACTTGGGCTTTCTTGACAACAAAGGACATACAAATCCACGGCCACATTTACAAGTTTTCAGATTTATAGTGTAAATAAATGATCATTTGGCCTGCTTTGCACTGGCGAAGTGGCGATAATTACACAAGCCAGTGTAGTGATATTCTGATTTATTGTCCTCCTGTGCCTCACACATTCACAGGCACTACACCAGAAAGAAACAGGCTAATAATAACACCACACTTTTACACTCCAACAACCTAGCTAAAGAGACTGGTTGCATTTGTTACATGAATTCTCCTGAACTTTCCCTCAGCACAAGCAGGAATGTGTTTGCGACAGATGTATGAGCGCGACTGTATAACTTCTAATAAACAGGTATTCCTAAATTAAATATAAGGTTTATTTTAGTCTAATACCTCTGCATAAAGTGAAAATCCACCTTAAAACAGAACTTGCATATTTTATTCCTATGGTCATGGACAGTTAGAGTAACGTTTGTTTGGTCTCACAAACTATTTTTATTCATTAAAAAGGCTCAATTATTATGCAAACACAAAATGACAGACCTCACAGTTAAGTTAAAGTTTGAACAAATTCATTCTAACTGACGTAATTCATTCGAACCCAACTCACTGGCCTAGTCCTAAACTCCGTTGTGAGCTGTTCTGTTACTCACTTGAGTGACAAGCTAACGTGACAAGCTAATGTTACAGTAAGGCAGCTGCATTTTAAGTAAAATAATAGCCTTAATTTTATCCATGATTTTTCCCTCTACAGTGTCCAATCCAAAGTGCTTTCTCATGTTACATCTCAGATAGTTTGGTGCCACGATCATCCGTTTAGCACGGCTCGCTAGTTTTCTCCATTTTACGTTAGCTTAGAGCACAACAATAGCTTACTAAGACAGATTCTCCAGGGGGGATGCATCAATCATCTATTGATTTGGATGAATCACACCAAAATGTTTCATATTTTTCCATTTAGTAGTCAGTTCTTTACGGTAACTCAAGTGAAAACATCCAGCATTATGTTAAAAAAATTCTGGATTGTGGTAGCTGATACAAAACAGGTGTTTAGCGAAGACAGCGCCTGTATGTGGTGCTGATGTACAATTCAACATATGGTTGACACCTTTAAGTATTGATTTAACCTATATTTGACGCCTCTGTGATACTATTATGTAATGGTAGTAAGCTTGAGAGCACGGGCCACAGCCCTTTGAGCTGTTAATCAAATCATCATGAGAACTAGTCAGTAACACACACACACACACTCACAAAACATTCGGCAGTCCGTGGGGAGCACTTAAGTAGGATCTTTATCTTTCCTTTTAGCTTCAACCATGCAGCAGCAGTTCCCATGGCTTTGATAATGTAGTTCAAGCAAAAGGAGCAACAATTGCAGGTTTTCATGGGGCACTGAATGTAACTTGAGCTGCTGCAGCTTAAATAAACTGTAAATCCTGGACAACCAGACCCCCCGTCATCAGCGGTTATCACAGAGAGATTTACTGGCAATTTTACTTCTCTTACACTCAATATTTCACTCATGCACTCATAAATTCCCTCGACCAGTCATGACGGTTGTACCGTGTCACCCAACATTAATCCCACCGACTGTAACATCAAGCAGACTTGTAGGAAGATGAGCTTTATGGCAGTAAAGACAGTATCTCTACATCTGTGCCAAATTATTAACCAGCTAGAGCACGAGGGTTAGAGCAACACAGAACCGGAGCCACCTTGGTGAAAAGCCTCATGCTGCTTTTGAATACACAGCCATCCAGTCTCTCATGTTCCCCGGAGCACCGGGGGTCATTTCCCACCCTGCCGATCTGCTCTAAACAACTCAGAGGAAAAGAATCATTTACCCTGCCATTTCTGGAACGCAATTACAGCTCACAGGCAAACCGCAAGTGAGAACTGAAGCCACTCTAGCCACCAGCACGTACATTCACAGCAGTGCGAAGTGTCGCTTGCAGAGCCGATCGCGTACACCAAGCTTTACAGAGCAGAGCAAGATTTGAGCTCTGCTGTTGCCACCATCAGTTACATTTTCCTCAGGGAGGTGGCAGTGTTGGTCAAACTACACACAAAGTAGTAGCACAACGCAAACACACATGCTCAGCCTCACAGAAAATATCTTCAAAACAAAGATAGTTAATAAGAAAGTGTGTTTGTGTGAATGAGAAAGCGAGAGTGATGGAATTAAAGAGTGGGGGTGTTTGTGAGGGAGATAGATGGATAAAAAGCCCCAACAGCTGCTGTGTGTTAAGTGGAGTTTAAATCAGCGCTGTGGTCCCTTCCTCCCCCTTTGATGCCCAGGTACACACACCCACACACATACACAAGCACCATCAGCTTCCAATTCAGCCATATTAAGATAACCTCTGACCCCTCTCCAGTGTCTAATCTCCCTTTATCAGCGTGCACAGAGCCACCGAGTGAGAACGTCTCACTGGCTTCCCTCAGCAGCAGCAGGTTGGCGGCTGGCACTGGAACAAGTGCACTAACCTGCCCCGAGACATCACCCTCACATGTCGTGCTTTTATGAGGAGGCAGATGAACATCAAAGAACACACCCAGCTGTAAATCCATCGCACTGTGACACTCCGCATCATTAGGGCTCGGTACTAGGGAGGATTTCTGACTCATGCTGGCATCCCTCTGGTATTCCTCGTACCGTCACATGCCCGCACTATATTACACACACCTGTCAGTTTGCTGGTGTTACTGACGAGCACATCGTGAGTGTCAAACACAACTCACCCGTGAAGACAGATGAATGACATAATGTACACAGGATTGCCTATAAATGCCAAGTGTTGACAGACAAACTGTTTGCAAGGCTCTTGAGAATAAACACAGCTGTACACAGAAACTAATAAACTTGACAGTGCATACACAGATACAGAGAAGCAAAAAGAAGTCACATGCCAATCATCATTTGACTTACCTGATCTAAACTTGCTTCGTATCAGTATGGAGTGTTCAGAGCCCAGAAGAGTCATAATGCTTACAGTACAGTTCCAGTGTTCAAAAGTAGCAAAATAAAGTCACACACACTTCGACCCCCCTGGCCACCTCTGAGCGCCAGACTGAGATGAGATGGAGCCGACCCAGCCTGCCTCATCAACAGCTGTAGAAGAAAACTAGCGTAAGAAAAAATAAATAAAACACACACACAGGCTTTCTTGTTGTATCTCTCTCAGCCAGTGTGCACACTAGCAGCAGCCTTCTGCTCGCTGTGCGCTGCTTTCTCTTCCTGCCTCCTCTTTTCGGCTCTCTCTCCCCCAGGGGCTAATGTGGGAGTGCGTGAGTCTGCGGGAAGCTTTGGTCCCATCTAGCTGAGAGCTCTGAGCAGGGCCGGGGACAGCACAGAGAGATATGCCCTGCTCGGGGAGGGGCTGACCAGCCAGGGTTTCCTCTAAGCCCCGCCTGCCAGAGCCCGGAGGCTGGACAGGGCTTGGCTGATGACTTCTTCCTCCCTTGCCACCAGTGTAAATATATCTGCCTATCAGCCCTGCTGACTGTCATTAGAGAGGAGAGAGGGGGAGCTAGATAGGGAGAGAAAGATCAAGATATAGACACAGGCGCTGATAGTGGAGCAGCAGTACAGCCAGGAGGGAGAAAGTTGGAAAAGCAGGGATGGCAAAAAGTTTAACTTCTTGCCTTGTGACAGCTGATGAAAAAGAATATGTAAGCCTACATCTGCTTTCAATTCCATATATAATGTGTGTGATGTATAAACTTTGCATATGCTGCTGACACTGTGTACTGAGCTTTATTTCCAATGCTGTACCGAAAACAAATACAACTGACTCTGGTCGTGTGGCCACCAAAGTGAAGTGATACTGAGCTTCTGACAGGAATGTATTAGTCCAATCAGACTGGAAACACATATAACACTAGAAGACAGACTGGGTATCAGACAGTCATTTCTGAGCACCAAACTGAATGTTTTCTGAATGTGTAAATATGCAACTGTTTGCTAACATGTTAGCTATATCAAAGAAAATCACCTCATGCCACTGGTGCATTGCATCAATATCTAAGATCGCCCTATGAGATATATAGTTATAATATATTATGATTTTGTTTAATATTCATTGTTTTCTTACATAACCAGTTTGTAATCTCCTCTATCGACTGTTTTCCTTCTCTTTGTGCTTTGGCAACACAAATGTATTTACAGTACATGACATGCCAAGAAAGCAAACTGATATTAAAAAAATGAAAATGATATGAGCAAGATACTCATAAGAATTATTGGTCACCATGACAGTAAGAGTTTGTCCAAGTCCAAGCTTTCATCAAATGCAACATGCCATTAAAGTAATCAAAGTGAGATTCAAAAAACTGAGTAAGAGGTATGTGTACACCAAATCACAAAGTGCTTCTGTAAATGTAAAATGTAAAGAGTTGAAATAAAGTATATGGAGGGCTTTTTATGGGCCTTTTTAGCATCAAACTGATGCACACTGAGATGGGCATAATGTATTTCAAGAGCAGAATGGCATAAATGAATGTTTTGATTTTCACTTACACTACAACAAGTGATCAGCTGAGTGCAGTCAGTCACCCAGCAGCTGAGAGGCAGGAGGTTTATCTTATCATCCAGCCTGTATTCAACAAGGCATCCCTTCCTCCAGCTCCCACATACCAGGCGGACATTTGTCAGAGTTGAACTAAGCTCTGTGCCCTCCTTGGAGGGCGGCGTTAGCCGACTGCAGCTCCTATACATCGCAGAGCCTCACAGGACATCCATCACCACAGGAAGTCAGCTGGACACGTCGAGGCTTTCTCTGCAGTTTATTCCCAGGCTTGATTTGAACATTATAAAGTGGACTGCATTGCTGTCACACTAGTATCCCAAATATCTGTTAAAGGAATAGTTCAACACTTGGGGAAATAAGCTTATTCGCTTTCTCGCCAAGTTAGATATTTAGACTGATACCACTGTCGTGTCTGTACGCTAAGTATGGTGCTAGAGCCAGGATACAATTAGCTTAGCTTAGCATAAAGCCTGGAAGCACGGGGGAAACAGCTAGTCTGGCTCTGTCCAATTAAAAAAAATCCATCTACCAACACCTGTAAAGCTCACTAATTAACAAGTAGCATCACATTTGTTTGCAGCACATAACTAACGGAATCTTAGAAACTAGGCAAAATAACACAATTACTACTCTTTTTTTCTTTTGCTGAATTAAATAAAGATAGTCTTTAATGCAAAAAACATATCTAAGAAATAATTTTATATCTAGGTTTAGACCCTACTTGGACTTAAGGCAGATCGATGCACTGGTGTTAAGAAAATTCTTGAAAGAAGTTGAGTGAGCCTCTTTTAGAGGCTCCGTGGAAGACAAAGCTTGTATGTAACGGAATGTTTTCAGGTTAGACTCCAGAGACCAGGGTTCAGTTCCTGGCTGCAGCAGTTGCTGCGCTGACAACTAATACCTGCACAGAGGGGCATTGGATGAGTGGGCAGGAACAACTTGCCCGAAGAAATGAGGCTGTCTGAGTCAGTGTCTTCGTTTAAATCTCGTCTCAAAACACATTTTTATCTGAAAGCATATCCTGATTTTACCTGAACTGGCTGTTTATTTTACTGTTTATTTTATTGTTTTTCTGTATTTCATGTGTTTTATTTCTTTATATTTCGTCATTCACTGTGTTATTTTATTTTTCTTGTTGTGAAGCACTTTGTACTTTGTTTTGATAAGTGCTCTATAAATAAAGTTTTATTATTATTATTATTATAGTGTGAATATGTGTGTCATATCCTCCTGCTGAAGCTCCTCCCTATCAGGTACGAAGAAGCAGAAGAATTCATGTTTTAAGAATTCATCTCATTTCATCTTTAATTTTGAGAACCTTTCCCATGAATTTCTGAAGTTTCATGGCTTTTATCAAATCCTTATATTAGTTTTGAGGCCAGATAGTTTGTCATGGTGGCTTGATTTCTATGCTAGTTTCAAAAAGTCCTTTTTGTTTTCCCCACTGGCAGATTCTTTTTTAATGCTAGCATTTCTCTAGATTACAAAACATATTCTGCTTGTTCATACAATGGAATTTTTTGCAGCGCTCCCTCTCTGTCCTCATGTCATTCTTCCCTCCATTTGATCTCAGTGCCAGTCTTCTGTCCCTTTTTTTACCTTTTCTAACTACCTCGTTTATCCTCACGAGCCCCATCTCCGGCTAGACTTTGTCCTAAAGTTATTATTCTCTTAAAATGTCCACCAATTTCCTACCCTGCCACTTTACAGTTTGCTAAATAAAAAGAATACCAAAAAGAAGTGTGTGATTACTACAGGCCTTTTCTCCACATTGTGTAAAAACTGCAGCGACACAGCACTAATCAGTCATTGAGAGCTTTGTCCGGCAACAGCTCACTGCTTCTGCCTCGCCGCTATCCATTTTAATCTCTTCACACCATAAACACTGCTTGGCTTTTGTTGCCGAGGAGCCTCGACACACAGCAGCGAGATGCACACACCAAAACATATAATAATTTAATGTAATAAATGACACTGTCTATCTTTTGCTGCGGCCCATGTGCTGGAGTGAGCTCCAAAAACCCATACGATGCTCATGTCAATATTTACATAGAAGCTTCTTGGGCTGCAAATCTATCGCAGACATTCATGAGTATATCTGTCTTGTATGCGCTGTGAATGAACACACACACACACACACACACACACACACACAAAATTACACAGATGTACATGCACATACACACAACAGTCCTGCGTCTTAATTAGCAGGTGAAAGCGCTTAAAGGGAAGGTCTGTCAGAGGGTTTGACAGTGTACACACAGCGTCTCAGAGAGATTCCTAAAGAGGTCACCCAGCCCTGGCTTAATCCTCCCCTTTAATTGGGCCCTATGTCAACGGATGTGACAAGTCTCATCTGAACTGTCTGGAGCTGTACATGTGTATGTGTGTGTATTTGACTGTGTGTGTGATAAAAAGAAAAAGAGAGAGGAGATCACACTCATATACCAAGTAGACAGATTTGAGTGCACATTTAGTACATTTTTTACAATAAGCGTGCAGCAGGGTGTCATGGTACGGCTCTCTTCGCTCTACTCTATGATGCATATTGCATAACAATCCTCCTCTGATGCCATAAGTCATTGCATAGAGCATGTTAAAAACACACATTCCATAATGCAGCAACTGAGCGCATGTTTATTGGCCGACGGCGCAGACATCTAGATCAAAAAATGACTGTTAGTGGTTTGTGTGATTTCTTGTGTTTTAGAGAAAGCAGATGTGACTAGTTGAAATGCCCAAACTGCACAAAATATCATAAAAATTATGTTCAAATTCAGTGAGGGAATTACAAACACTTATTACATACGTCTGGAATTTGTTGTTAACAAGATCGCCATCACATCGCCGTTGCCATCAGTTCCAGTAAATGATGAATCAGTGGTATTTAGCTCCGCTAGCTGCTGATAGGAGCAGTCACGTATTTTAAATGCTTTAAATATCTCTGCTCATATGCCATCCGTGGAATCTAACTGTCCCTCGGCCATCTGCCTGAGAGAGTGTCACAAAAGGAAGTAGTAAGAATGGAACATGTGCTGGACACCATGGGAGCTGCCCTGTAGAGCATGCACTCAGCTATTTTACCGCAGGAAATGAGAGCAAACTTGAAGGTTTTATTTCCTTCATCTTTCTTCAAGTCTCTTGTCTCTCTCTTCCCATCTTTCCTGGCTGCTTCCATCATTGGAGGACAGAGACAGTCCTTCAAACCAGATTGAACCTAGCAGGGGCAAACTGGATTACTAAGTGGGCAACTACCCAATGGCACCAGATGCCCCCAAACCCCCAGGTTAACTGCATGTCAATCGGTTTGATTTGATTAACTGCAAATTTGGTTGTACATTTGCACCACTAGAGTACAAAATCAACTCAAGCAGGATTTGCATTATTACCTAATCTTGAGGCCCTGTGTTGTAGAAGGGCCCTGTGTCAAAACCTAGTTTTCAAATCTGGCATTATCTTCCTTATTGTCAACAAGTTCCATGAGAGGACCGAAACCAACCTACTGAAGACGAAAATCATTAAAAAAAGATCAACATATACGGTTTTCACTACTACTACTACTGAAAAGCTCAGTAGTTTCCTAATACACATTTGGTGTGCGCACCAGGACAGTGTATCTTAGTTCCAGACCTCATGATTTGTTAGATTCAAATAGGTTTGTTGTTGCACTTTTTTGATGGCTGTTTCTCCTGGCTGTGCAAACAATGAACCAATCAGAGGTTTGTAAGCAGGATTAAGAATGGTGACATCATCTTCCTACATAGCTCGCTGCATACAGAAAAAATGGCCACAAAAATGGGGAGATTGATGCAGCTGTACATGATGTTGTAAACTCAACCGACTTACACAAATGACAAATCTTAAAATGGCACATTTCTTTGACCGTCACCAAAAATATTGCAATGGCCTCACGCAGCTGAAATATATGATGTGCCGATATGTCACTTGCTACTGATTGATTATGTGGGACTGAGTAAAAAAACTACAGTGTGTGTGTTCATGGTAATGAAGAGCATGTCACCCAGTGCAACAATGTGGCTCACTGATGTGTTTTTAATAGTTCTTGGACAACAATGCGGCTCTATGGCTCAGAGGAAGATATATCAGGCTTTGATACACACACAATACTTGTTAGTAGATACATTCATTGTTGGTTTTTTGGTCTTTTTATTGAATTTGCTGAAAAATATATAAAAAAATATATAGAATATTGCCAGCCTTTTCCTTTCACGCCTTCATTATTTTAGGTTATATTGTGCTCACATGGTGCATATTCCTAAATAAAGTTGTGTTTAATCAAATTAGCACAACAACAACACTATACTGGTTGGTTTCTGGGTCTCAGGGCATATAACGACTCTGCCATGTGCAGTCAGCTGTGTGCTTAGTGTCCGGGGGGGTCAACTGGGGTCCCACAGCAAACTTTTGTCTGAGGCTACCTAACAGTTTAATCCAGCCATCCATAGGGGGAGGATTTGAGGAGAGAATGTAAAGGTAAAGCTATTAGAAAGAAAAGGATGGACTGGAGAGCTGGTAGGGAGGTGTGTGTGTATTTATGTGTGTGTGGTGAGGTTGGGATGAGGCAAGGGGGTTGCACTGGAGGAGGATGGAAGATAGAGTGCACAGGATATGGGTGGGGGGTTTTGGAGGGTGCTGTGTCTGTGCATTTGTGTTTATGTTCTTAAAGGGGCAGACATAGTGGTTTGGAGGGTGGTGTATTTTTGTATCACCAAAAATCAACAAAACCACAAGGAACGGCTTGAACAGTGTGTTTACCTGCACTAGCATTAGGTACAATTGTTAGCATGTTAAGCTAACTATCTTCAACTGTAGCAGTAACTGAGCGTTACTTCCAAGGCAAAGGAGCATATCATTAGCTAACTACGTTATTCTGGGCCATTACAGGTTACATAAAAATTTAAAAAAGCCCAGTTCACGATAACACATCCACTCTGTAGTACTTCCTCACTGTGTGGAAGCCGGTCTTGGATGCTGCTGTATCAGAGTTTAGTTTAGCGTTAGCAGCTCTGTCTTGCTCTTTTTGGATTTGGGACTGTTCAAAAATATGAACAAGTATCTAAGCTAAGCAGCCAAACTGGGTTTTAGGTTAGAATTAAATAACACATTTATTATTGATCATACTTATAATGTTAGGACAAATTAGCTCTACACTGTAATGAAAGAACAATGCTAATGCTAATTCCATGTCTGGTGAGGATGCTGACTTTTTGCCAAGGACAGCTTCAGCCTCAGTCTTTTAGCATGATATCACTCATGTAGCGTATTTAAGACACCTTTTTAAGTCCGAGACATCAATTTCAACCAACTCATGGCACCAAGGTTAGCTTAATTAGCTAGCTAGCTACAACTAATAAAATCTGCTGCCGACAGTTGTCATTTCAGGCGGCAAAATCGATAGTCACTGGCTAGAAGAGGCAGTACAGCTGATTTGGTTCCCTTCAGGTTCAACAGCTGTATGGGGAAGGACACCTTCCTGTACTCAGCTGACGTTCTGTGGAATGGGCTACCAATGACCACTAAGATGATTAACTCTATAGCTTTAAGTCCTCATTGAAAGAATGGCTGAGCCGTCTGCCCTCATAAATTAGCAGCATGGAGCGCTAGTTATTAGGCTGTTGTTCTAGGTATAGCACTTTATCGGCATTGTATATTGTTATGATTGTATGGATTCATTTTTATTTGATTAATTCTGTTATATATTGTATAGTGAATATTGTGATTGGGAGATTTGTGATAAAATATTTATTAGGATGATGTTCCAGGTAGTTTTTTAATTGAGGAATCTGGGACCAGTATTTTATCGGAACTGTATATTGGAATGTTTATGGATTTATATTGTTGTACACTGTATTTTGGTTGATCTTTCTTTTTAAATGAAATGATGTATGTTTAGAAACTGCTAGCAGCCTATTGGCTGCCTTTTAATGATGCTCCTACCCCCTACCTCCCGAAAGAGGACCACAATGGAAATAAGCCTTTTGGCTTTATTATGTTTTTATCCCTTTGATGATTTGTGTATCTGGGGCATCTCTGGCTAGAGGGGCCACATTTATATTAATGTTTAATAAAGAAGTTAAATCAATCAATCAAATCAGAAACCTGCTTTTGTCTACTTTTGTCTGAACCTGGACCAATTGCTTCAAAAATTACACACACAAAAAAATCGAATGATAAATATTCCACCATATCGTTGTAAACTGCATAGCCTATGTGCCGTCCCAGAACGAAAAGCTTGCAAGGCATAGCAACACTAAGGGGGGCAGGGCTTAGTGAATGGTCAATTGCCATTTGACTTTGATTTGTCTGAAAAATTCACTTCATCGTGCATTGTGTTTCCTTGATGTGTTTTGCTTCAGTGTTAAAGCGAACTTGAAGCTACGTTTTTGTTAGCCATCATTTATCATTTAGCTCCACTGTAAATAATTGAGGAGTGGAACAGGGTGAAACAAGGTTAGCTTATGGAAGTTGGATTGGTCAACAGAGAGAGTTGAAAGTGATTCAGTCCTTTATCAGTATCCAATCGGTCTTATCAGAAAACTGAGGGGTTTCTCACGACACAAGTCGGCTGTCTAAAAACAAAAAGATGTGAGAGAAAAGCAGAGATCATGTAACGCAAACAAAGTGAGTGAAATATAAAGAATATAAGAGGACAGAGAGAGAGAAAGAGGGCATGGTGTACGAAGAAGGGTGGAGGAGCCAGAAATATACTGAGAGAGGAGAAGAAGAGGTAAAGGAGGGTGGGAAAGAGAGAATGAGACGTGGCCGAAGCCAGACGTGGAGTCAGGTTCAGCGTTTCCCCTCTGCCTCTGAGCTGTGGTTTATAATGAAGAAGTTCCAGGGGGAGCGAGCCAAATCCAAACCAGAAGTGACAGAAAGTCGAGCCCGAGCCAACAACCTCCCCTCCTGTCTCCACTTACATCCCTCCTTTCTGCTCTCTCTCCATCTTTATCTGGTCTGTGGCTCGGTCACCTTCACTCTGCTTCCTCTCCTCAAGCCTCTGCGGGCCAGTGGGTCCGAGCGAAGCATGTCTGCCGCCGCGGTGGAAATGTCAGTGCGTTTGAGAGACAGCGGCGCTGCAACCAATCCGAATGGAATCCCAAAACACACCAAGAGCACGAGGGAGATAGATTGTCTCCACATCATGTAAAAACCAAAAACACAGAGGGAGATACTGTTTTGTGTTTTTGTCGTTGTTTAGATTTCGGCAATTGACTTTGCCTCCGCTGTAGTCTGCATGCGCTGGCGGGTGGCCACAGCAGTGTGGGCAGGAGGTGGGGGGGCTATGTCTGTGAGGCTTCAGCACAGAGACGGGCCTGCATCACCACAGCTTAACTCTAACTCCTGCCTATTACCAAGGGCTATGGGCTGGCTTTATGTGGTATTCCCAAAACTTCACTATCAGAAATTTAATAACTCAAAGTCTACTTTGTTGTTGTTAACGTGTGTGTCCGTGACTAACGGGCCAGATGAAAGACACATCGAGAGGAACAACCATCTATGCCAAGCAAACATCTTTGATCATGCTTGACAGAGTTATAAAGAGAAGCCATTTAAGTAAAAATTAGTAAAATTGAAATGACTGAATATTAGTTGAAATAAGTCCAGGACAAACAGTATGGATTAAACTGTGGCATGCCACGAGTCTGGTTAACTTATGGTACAGCAGCACTGCCTCAAACCTTTCTAGCAAGGAAACTGAACCAGATTCACAGCTGAGTGTGTCTTTATCTTTGAAGAACCCAGTGACAATAAAAAGATCATTCATGCACTCAGAAGATCTGGTTTATCCACATTATATATTAAGCATGCTACAATTAGGCCTGTCATGATAGCTACTTTTGTTGGATGATATATTGTCCCAGCAAAAATTGCGATAAACGATATTATTGTAATTTTAAGGGCATTTGCATGACATTCCATTACAATAATTTGCATAAAAGGATAGGGGTTGTGTCAGTTGCAGCAAGGGAGAGATAGAGAAATCTTTAGCCAAATAATCACAAATTCACTACAGGGACACTGTATATTTGAAGTAAAAAAGTTTTTAAAACATCTACAAAGGGAGGGAGAAGATCAAACAAACTATTTACATATTTATAAGATCAAACTGACTATTTACATATTTAAAAGCTATAGGAACACTATAATCCAGAGATCCGAGAGAGAAAGAGTGAGAGAGAAGCTCAAACCTGCTGCCCCACACGCCGCACCTACTGACTGTTTGCACACGGCGCAAGAGGAGAGGGAGAGACGAGACCCCGGCGCTGTTGGCAGAAAAGCCGAGGACTGCGACTTACTCTGAGCAGCATGCATGGGAATGAATTTCAATATAATACATGAATATATTTCTTGCCTTTTTCTGATAGTCTGAAAAGGTTGGTAAATTTGTCGCTAGTCGTTTTTTAGAAATAAAGTCGCTAAGAGGGTCTGAAAAGATGCTAAATCTAGCAAGAAAGTGGCCAAGTTGGTAACACTGTAGTGTGTGGAGGAGCTGCCTGAGCCCCGCCCATGGTGAAACTCCACACAGAGAGCAGACGACGAGAAGACAGAAGCAGCGCGACCATAAATTACAGCAAAATGTGTCTCAGCATAGTTTTTTCTGTTTGGCTTAGGCGCTGTGAAAAAACGCTTAAGCACTGCGCCCCAAGTCTTATAATGGTAAGGATAACCCTGCTGCTTATTCTGGCATTGTGTTGGCTAAAATGTTGGTGACATTCTTATGTAAACAAACACACATGTAAATATCGAGGTCAGCAAAAATGATCGAGGTCATGTCCATTTATTGTACACTAAGTCGATAATGTAATTACCGCGACAGGCCTAGCTACAATTTGTATGTAAAAGTAACTAGTAACTATAGCTGTCAAACTAATGTAGTGGAGTACAATATTTCATTCTGAAATGTAGTGGACAAGTAGAAACTTTCTTAAAAAGGACTAGCAGTACCAACAGAAACTGCTAATAGCTAATAAAAATTGAAAATTTACACACACAAAAAACAGGATTCAGGTGTAACCCACAACTAAATCACTAACTCCATGTTAACGTTACACTTCCTGTTTACATCTCCCAAAACACGATGAAGCATAATGAAAGCATGATGGGAACCCTAGTGGCAAGATCTCAAAAAATATTCATCTCACATGGAATTATGAAAAAAAAGGTAATTTTCACAGAATTTTGTAACTCCTATTGTTTTATATAAGTGACAAAATTGGCTTTTTTTTACATTTATTTTACACTGTACTTTTTTTTTTTTTCCTATCAGTATAGTTCTTATGTCCCTGGAACACTGACACTCTCTTCTATCTATTCATATCCACACATATACATTTGCTGTGTACTGAAAACCAGCAAAAAAATTCAACTATTTCGATTTGCAGCTTTTTTTCTAATAAACTGTCCTAGAACATGTACAATGCAACTGACATACCAAATTATGGCATTTCTAAGTAGCTTAACTTATTCTAAAAAAAATAAAACATATGTGTAGTGACTATCCCATAAGCCTGTAAATAAAGGGACTGAAAACTGAGCAAAAACATCCTAGGGTTCAAACAATTTATAGAATGGGACACTAGATCTGCATCTCCATCACATGACTTTAACAGGGAGTCACAGTGATGTAGGCCCACCACACACCATTACAGAACTGATGGAGGACATAAAGAAAATACCCAGTAGTGCAAATATTTAGCTATCTGGATCTCCCGAGCTGGTCCAGCACTTCCAAACGGCCTGGCTGAAATGGCCTGTCAGCCAGCACATTCTTTCTCTCAATGAGGACCGACCGGAGCCATGTTTTTGTTGGTATGACCCCACCCCATCCTCCCCACAACCCCTCCTTCCCCTACTGACGACTATTTGACATGCTGCTCCAGACGCTGATACCAGGTCAGATTTGTGTTCTTGCGTAAAAAACTGTTTCAAGGAGGTTCCACTGCTATGTAATCTGATCTGGGTACAGTGTTTGAGGCGGCTGACAGACAGAGAGCAGACACAGGGGTTGCCACGGGCCACAGACTGATCCCTGGGTACAGAGCTGGTATCTGCTGGGCTGGACTCCACTTGACCCCACAGGACCAAAGACTTATTTATAGGACTACGTCTCTGTGTGTGTATGTGTGTTTATCTGCCTATGTGTGCACGTGTGTCCTATGTGTTTGCACGTTCGCCCGAGGGGAGTACATCTTATCAGCACCACAGAGCATTCATCAGGGGTGACATTTTTTGCCATTCTGCGCTCAAACCAAACACATGGCCACATGTGCTATCTCCACTCTGCGGGATGTTGAGAGGCCTGACTTATGCGACTTGTCAGTAAGAAATTACGCTATCGCCGCGCCGACCCATTGATTCGGTACGTTGCCCTTTTTATTATTTTTCCTGTGATAGGTAATTTGGTCGGACAAACCTTTCTTTCTTCCTTGCCCGATTCTGAAAGCTGAAACAACAAAAGGGGCACTAACAGCTACACGGTCCTGCTTGCTTTTAACACCCCAGGGACGCTCAGTGGGTCATGATCGAATGTTGATCTAGGGTTCTGAAAGGGGCTGCATGCGTATATGTGTGTGTTTCTTGCTGTCTTTTTTCCCCCTATCTTTGCGATCTGTGTGTTAACCCCAGTACACCTTTCCAGGCTCGGTGGGTTTGGAAACTTTTAGAATTGTCGTGATTGAGAGTAATAGGATAAAGCGAAGCTGATGATGTTGACTCAGCTAACAAGATTGTGAATTGTGGAAAACTATTGCCTTTACCTCATTGGTTATGGCAATTTTCATGCCCTGGAGGCAGCCTGGGTTCGCAGTGGGCTGGGTCTACACTGAAGGCCAGAACTACATGAAACCAAACTGAAAGACCTCATCTTGCGGTCTTCCTCAGCGGATGGAGTTTGCTCAGAGACATCATCATATGACCCAAGTATAGATATACAGTATGACCACAATATACAACCCCATATATGACCACTTGTTATCATGATAGTGATGCAACTTCTGACTTTCTCTCCTGATACTGATTCTGACACGTAAACTCAGGGTATCTACCGATACCAAGCAACGGTTTGAAATTTGTATAACACTAGCTCACTGCACGGAGCTCACTGGGATCATTCTTTTCTTTTATAAATATTTTCTTATGCCTTCATAAGTAAGCAGACAGTAGAGAGATGACAGGAAATGAGGGGAAGAGAGAGAGGTGGGGAACGACATAACGCTTACAAATGTCCCCGACCAGACAAGAACAATAGACGCTGGTGTTCGTGGCAGATGCCTTAAAGGCCACTAGGTCGCCCCATTGGGATCATTCTTGTTTAAAGGTAACACAAGGCTGTAACTTCACATCACTTCTCAACTATGAGATATGGAGACAGTTTGCTGAGCTGCTCTTAGTTGAGCTGTATTATACTGTTTTGTGCAGGCAACGTTTCAAAATAACTACCCAAATAAAAGTGCAAACAATTGACTTTTTAATTGAAGTATAGTTATATCAAGTACATTTTTGATAACATTAGGGTTAGGGGTAGCATTGTCAACACTTCCGGTTTCACGGTAAAGGCCCGTCACTGCCCTCACATTCAAATGCATTTATTGTGACGCACATGCAGGAGGTTAGTATCAGCCATAGCTTAACGCATCATTGTTAGCTCAGCAGAAAACAACCAGGCTCCTGCTGAGACAGTGCTGTTTGAGTGACAGACTGATAATTAAGAAGATGCAACAGGGATTGACGAGGCACTGCAAATTTTGTCTGTGCCGTGACCAAATGAAGGCAACTGATGAACTAAACATTGATGAAGAAACTTTAATGAGGGTAGGTCACCTCTGGCCGATACCCGATCCACTTCAAAAGGTCAGTGTTGGAGCCGATTCCAATCCAGGGGATCAGATCAATGCATACCTATATCATATGACTGGACTTCCATACTCATGTATGGTCATGTGATGACAACTGAAAAAAACTCCTCCCACTGATGAAGACCTCAAGATGTGGTTGAAAGTTAGTGAGTGGGCCTTGAGCTAAGATTTTCAAGGTCAAGAACCAACGTTTCCGCTCAGGATTAAAACAGAACTCACGTTAATTGGGTGGCGTGAACATGTTTTTTCACAGGACAAGAACTGAATCTGTGCTCATTAATGGCACTTCCTAGCTCTGTCGGCTAACTTTATGGGAGCCGACAAAGTTTCTTTGAGCTCTTACACCCAACTGAGCTTTATTTCATTGCAGTGCAGACAGCTGAGAAACACAAAATGCTCCCATATCCTGTGATAATCACCCTGTGTACGGTCACAGTGTCCACAGTGTTTGCTCAGGACACCGTCTACGGATTTATTTTGTTGAAATGACAGCAGTTCTATTACAAATTATTTTAAATGTCACACAGATTAGAGATGAGCGGGTTGGCTCGTTTGTTATTTGCTTTTGTATATACATGCCCTGGTACAGAATGAAATGCTTCTCATGAAAAGAATCAGTTTTTAAAAAAAAATGTTTTTAATGTATGAATTCTCTTTTTAGAATGTGTTTTTCCTTCAGAGCATCAGGTGTAGATTATGTTTCGTAAAATGTATTGCAGAAAGCGTCAAACAGTTTAACTTTCCCAATGCTGCATTCAATACCATTTTAGTTTGCTTCTTTCGGTCCTTAGCAGAGTCTGGTGCTTAAGTATGATAATAACAAAGAAGAAAACAGAAAGGTCTTGCAGATAAAGGGCGCAGATCTTTGGATTACCAGTACAACACACACTCACAACCACAATTAGATCTGACTCAGAGCTCGAACTTGGTGGGTGAGACAGATAGTGTGTCACAGTGACCAGAGGTGTCACTTTCTGTCTCCCCCCCCCCCACAGACACACATATCCACGGTGAAGTATGATGTCATTGGCTGCCTGTCCGCTGAGTCGTGGACCAGCGCCATGATCACAGGCTGAACGACTCACAGGCTCCACACGAGCCGGGGGGACGAGGGGGAGACGAGGGAGAGTAAATGGCAGGAAAGAAGGCTAGAGACAACTCCACAGTGTCCTCGCCTGCGGAGACATGATGCTGGAATCTGGAGAGACTGCCAGTGATTCCTGTTCAACAGCGTCTAAGTGATATCATTCATCCATCCACCAGATGTGATTTCATGTTTTAGCCTGTTAACTATGAGTTCAGACGTGTACATTACATTACTACTCACCATTTTAATCAAACCCTGAAAGCAAAAAACAAGCCAACGTGTGAAAAGCATCATATAAAGTTGGATGTTTCTTCTTAAAAAGGGCCTGTCTTCAAAAAAGTCCTTGCTTACAACAGTGCCACATGATAGCAACACAGTGAAGAACTGTTCACTGTGAGGGATTGCCTCTCTCAACAACAGTTTGTATGTTTTGGATTTGGGTGTGCATGCTATGTGAGTTATCTATGTTTGACAAAATAATTATGATATGTTTTAGAAAATTGTCAGTGGCAATGTAAAGTTTAAGTCATTTTGTAAATGGACTAAATCTTACAACAAAATCATCCTGGTGGTTTAGGTCACTTTCAAAGTTCATTTGGCCTGTACAGACAGGAAACCCATTTCACTGGACAGTTTTGGTGAATGTTTCACTTTCTGATTGATAAGGGAAATGAAAACCACACTCATGTTCTAATGCACACACCTGTTACTATGGTTACCAAATACAGGCCGCTGCTTAACAGTTCCCATGATCAGCAGATGGATTTACTGGTAGTTTCGCTTTTGGTCTACTTTGCTTTCACACCACAGACAAACCGCACCAAACAGGCAAACACACCAGTTTAATTGAAGCGAACTAACAGTTAGGTGAGAAACCACCCATGCTCAGTTAAACTTTCTTTTTTATGATCTTTTTGCTGACAAGCACAAGCATAAAACTGACCTTGAAATTAAACAAATTCAAAGAACACAACCGGCAAAACGGGTGTAAACTACCAGCGTGAAGTCTTGAAGAAAAAAAACAAAACAACAACAATCATTTTCCAAACTAATCTCTACGATCTTTCAGTGATCTTGGAGAAAATGTCAATGTAAGTCTTTCCTGAATCCATCTTTGGGTCTCTGATCTAGTTTATTCTGTGTTCAGACTCATAGTCAGTTGTGTCATGTTAAATAATGAATAACACAATACCTGCATCTGAATCAACACAAATACAGGGAGTACAGAAAACATTCACATCTCCACCAGTCCTCCGATGGCAGCGCTGTAGGTGACAGCTGTCTGGATTAAACTCACAGATGCACACAGGCCTCCACTTACTGTATGTACACACACACACATCCTCACACACGCAGATCCCCGTCAGCCGTCTTCTGTGTTTGCGTGTGATGGGAGACACCTCAGCACTGTCCTGACAAGGAGGACTTTCACTCTGCATACTTCACACGAGCCTGCAAACTGTCCACCGCTCCCCTCAACTGTTCATCAGCTTGACTGACAGCTCTGAAATGTTTGGGCTCCTCGACATGTCCGAGGGCACGATTTGTCAGATAAACAACTCTCAGAAGCAGACAGCAACTGGCTTGTCGGACGAGGAGGCGGAAAACAGCAAATTGGAGAAACTGAATGCAACAGACAGGTCACTGGTGTTATCTCTGTCAGTGTGTCCGTTTCACTAATCAGGCCATTAGTGAAACAGATAACTTTCTCTCTCTCTGGGCTTCTGAGTGTTTTCAGCTTTTCACTTGCATGTCAAAATATAGCGTTTCCTTTTTTTGGTCTCTTTTTTAATGAAAACAACATTATTCCTTATGTTTCACCTTCACCGTGTTGTAAAACTTCGAAGTTAACCTGCAGGGACATGTGTGGGATGTCATGGATTCTACTGGGGAAAATGAGCAGACTGAATCTGGCGAGGGTGCCTTTTCTGAGTGTGACCTTGTATTGTACTGCAGGATTTGGCTGCTTGGTGATTGGGAACGTGCTGCCTGGCGACTCTTATCATTCCTGTCTGTCAGAGTCGGGAACACTCATGGCCTGTGGGGATGGCTGCCTGAAATTCTCTGGAGAGGTCTGCTGTTGGCTCAGACTCTGCAGGTCAGAGATCACATCGGCCACTGGCCACATACCAGGAAGACAGGAGACAGGATGGTAGAGGTTGTGGAGGAACTACCTCTACCATCCTGGTAAACCATAACTGTATTTATATGACTGATTAAAATGTAGTGGACAGGTGAAAGTATATCCTGGTGAATATCCAGTGATGAAGAGTGAATGTGGCCGGCACAAATAAAGGGTAGACGGGAGTAAGATAGACATGTGGGACAACCATGTGGAAAGTGAATAATATGATCATAAATTTGGAAAAAATAGTTGCATGTGGAGAAAGTAGCATGAGAGCCAGGAAACAAGTATGATTTACATTGACGTGCATTTGAAGCTAATTACATATGAACTTGAGGTATTGCAGGGTTGATTATCGGTGCCAGCTCAGTATCCCAAGGTATTATGTTCATATTGGACGATTCTGCGCCTAACTAATTTACATCCTGTGCCAACTTTCAGTGCCAGTGCGGGACGTATTGTGCCCTTTATGCAGAGAGTCGTAAAAGTAAGGGTATCAGTATGCTTTAAACAAAGTTGCTTGCTGGAGCGTATGACAGTATCTGAATCCCCCCACACCTCTCCCACCAACATTTTTTGCAACTATGGAAAATCAACAATCCAACAATTATGCCCACATTTGCCAGGTGGAGTTGTGATAGGCTAACAGTTACGTTCATTCAATTACGGTTGGCCGCCAACTCAGTTTTTAGTGCCACAGCAATGTCTGGCCTCATGTTACCTTACATAAAAAGGATTCCATTTTAGTCAGGGAAATAGGAAAAAGAGAGCACTGGTATTGGATCGGTACTCTGTTATCACCAGATACCCTGAGCTGATCATAATCGATACTGGGAGAGGAAAGGCTGGATTGGTGCATCCCTAGTATAAACCTTTGTCTTTAGGCTTTGTGTTTATGTATGCTGAACTCTTAAAGGGGAATTTTACACATCAAAGTCTGTTTACAGATCTTGGGGAGTACTACTGCATTTGTGAAAAAAGTTGTATAAATCCATTTGTGTCTCCAGAGAGAGCTGTATGAAGTCTGATAAATGTCCTTAAGTGATGCCACTTGAGTCTGCGTCGGTTGGGGCTGAAGACTGAGTTTGAAAATCTGGTGGTGTGGAGTTAGAAAGAAGTGAGCTTACCAGACCTCTGCAGCCCGCTCCTCAACTCTGCTTAAGGCTAGCAGCTCGAGGCTACATTAGCTGCTACTAGCACAACACCCAAATATCCGACTGAACTATTGGAGGGCGAGATGCATTGTGGGTAATATAGGCACCAGGTTTTGCAGGAGGATGGAGGAAGAATGCGTGGAATAAAAAATACGATAATTCTGTTTCAGCTGCATCAACTTTGATACTTTTTGTAGATGTCGCAAGTTTGACAGTGTTACAGAAGTCTAATGATAAATCAGTGGAGTACTCGTTTAAGGGTGTGAAGAGTAGGTGAATGGGCGTGTCGCGCATCTGACTTTATCAAACTTTTTTTTGGCATTTTATCTTTATTGGACAGTGACAGAGGGACATGCGGTAAAGGTCCCCAGCCAGAATCGAGCCAGGGCGCTGCAGGCATATTTTTACTTTCCTAACCTTAAACATACGTTAACCATAGCTTATTTGCCATGATCACAATGTTTCCCTACCCCTAACCATACTGTATTGTTTATAAAGAACTAATTTTTTTAATGTTGGCAGTGAACATAGAAAAAACTTGGGGTGGGTTTGCAGAATCGTCCGACATCAATGTTCCTGTTGGGCCATAGGGTTGACTGCACACAACCATTTTGTCAATATTGACAAAAGACAAGTATCATGAACAGGTTAAGACATAGACAGACAGATGGACAGAAGACACAAACGTTTGACAGTTGAGTGGACAATGTTGTGGATGTAAATAAGACAAACTGTCACCATGACAACGTGAAGTAATCATAAAGTAAAAATGTTGAAAGGTTCTAGATGAACAAGTAGAGCCCTCGCAGAAGAGAAGCATGGTGGGAAGGCCCTACTGAAAGAAAAGGTTTCTAACTTTTTCCTCAACAGATTCCATAAATAGACAAAGCAGATATAGTGTGACATAAGTACATATTTATTTTTCTGTATTAACATAAAATATAAAATCATTTCACCCCACTCTCCCCTTCTTATTAGATACAAAGTCTCCCTTAGCCCAGTCTTTCCAGTTTGCAGTTTCCCAGTAGAGCCAACTAGCACAATGCTCAGTATCATTCGACAGCCCTCTACATCAAACCAAAGCAAACAGTGGATCAAAAGCCAGATACCTGATGTAGCTCTTCTTCATTTTAATGAAATTTCCAAGGTGTATTGAAAATGAAGGACAATGTACATAAACAGAATGATCAGACTAGATTGCCGTCTTGAGCGTTAATTGAAGAACATCTGTAATGAACACATACTTGACCCTGATAGGATCTTCATGCAACTGGCTCGAGCGTGAGCTCAATATAAAAGTTGGTATCCTGTTATTTTTGCTGAAGCTGATTCCCATAGCTTCTGGTATGTCAGCTGAAACCTTTGAAAATATGGCCCTCAGTGCCATGTTATACTTGGCCTTTGGGATAGGCAGCATTTAGGAGACACTTGGAGGTAACATTTGATGGATTCTCTGCTCCACACTTGAAGAATGAACGTATCTACAACAGGGCAAAGGCCAGAATCTGAGCATTAGATAGTTAGGCTTATCAATCACAACACTCTGTGAATAAAGTAAACTATCGTGAGCTGGAATTATCTTTTGGTGCTGAGTTCCAGTGTGTTTCGATCACTACAGTTACATCATTGGTTGACATTGGTAGTTGGTGAAGTAAGGCTGCAACTTGTGCCTGTACAAAACCACACAATAGTCATCCCAGGACTGGTAAGTGTGAAAGCAGTTAGTTTCCTATACTTATCCTTAAAGCTCCACTAGTCAATATTTTTTAGAGAATCAAAAGACTACACGTAATGTGAAAGGTGTCACCCACAATGACTCAGAATCTACTGAGCTTTTTTAGCCTCTTTTAGCTAATTGTTTTATTTTTAACATTTACTGTATGGTTCAGTTGCAGCAGGCAGCTGTTGTCAGCTAAAAAGCTCTGATAAAGCCACCATACCCTACCTGCCCAGCACCAAAAAGCAAAAAGACAAAGTTGGCGAAGAAAGTAATACATGTAGCAGCTAGCATTTAGCAACACACCCAGATTTTTTCCTCAAGAGTTGCCGGAGACCAAACCAGAGCCACCTACATTGGTCAGGTGGCTGAAAACACGACTCCAAATGAATGCTAATGTGTCTGCTGAATGTGCAAATAGGCAACTGTTTGCTAACAAGTTGGCTAAAGTCATATGTCAGGGCTGTGTGTCTGTCAGCTTGTTGTAAAGTTCCCATGCCCCCAAGTGACCAAAAAAAAATAAAAATACATAAATAATTAATGAAGCTTTAAGAGCCCACTGGTCAATTTACCTTTCACTATAGATACTGAGTTCATTACCAGCAAAATCCTCCTTTAGCTTTTGGAAATACTGTACACCTGAGAAAAATCACCTCTAAAGATAAGGCTGAAATGTTTTTAAACAATGTGCAGCTATATAGGAAATACATTAAATTTGATTTTAAGTTCATCAAGTACCATTCTTAAGAAGGTGGTGAGAAATTGTGTTACCCAATGAATGTTATGTTATCCTACTTCTGTAACTTAGAGTTACTATATATATAGATTCACAACATACAGATTCAAGGCCTCAACTTGCTTTGTCTGCAATGATTTGAAAATATGAAACCCAACCTCACCAATTGTGTTCAAACTTTCCAAATTTTCCAAAACCTATGACAAACTAAGCCTTCGCACAAGTGACCACAACCAATACAGCCAAGACAAGTGGAGGAACACTGAAGTCAGTGACGTTTTTCTGCAGTCTAAACGTTCCACCACTAAATGTAATTATAAGGTACTTAAAGTACCAGGTTTCATCACATTGGATCCCCCCCCCGTACACACACACACACACACACACACACATTAAACCCAACACAACACATACTTGAACAGCTACAGAGCAGATCTTCTTGACTGTCATCCTGGTAAAATGCTAGTTCACTGCAGTGCACCCTTGCTGGCTTCTGCTCCAAACAGCACTGTCAAGAGAGCTGGTGATCAGAGTGGCGTACAGTAGAGGAAGCAGTAATTTCCACTGTGGTTCAGGTACATCTGACCTGGCAAGCATTCCACACAACTGTGTGTTGGTTTTGTGGATCTTCAATTTCATCACTGGGCTGAAAAGTTACACTTGATGGGACATTAATGTGACTTCAGAGTTTCTTTTCTTTTTCTGAGAAGGGCTCACAGGTTGCACTGGTTTCTACACGTTTTCCATCACCTTTCTCCTTTTTTTCATCACAGTTAGGTTGACAGTCAATGTATGCCCTGAAGCCTCTGTTCAATTATGGACGAATGTGGATGATTTTGCTATCTTCTCATTACTCATCAAGCCAACATTCCAAAAATGTTGCATAGTCCTTAAATACCTGGCTTGATGACTTGTCATTGTAAACTAATTATTTGACACTAAGTAGCTTGTTCTCTTTTCCCCCCCATTTAGCTTTTTAGCAGCTGTACTTTATATTTCTGCATTGTCTAGGGCTACAAAACAAAAATCTTAACAAAAAGCTGATGTTTGACAAAACAGTTTTTTTCTACATTTTTTATTTCCAACACCTGTTAAAGGTTTGGCTCTGACAAAAACCTGAAATGAATAACACCTCGAAAACACTGCGCTGTAAGCTCTGTCCAGGCCTCTACCAGAGAAGAGAAGAACTCTGTGCTCAAACAAGCCCACATACTGAGAAGGAAGTAGTAAAATAAATTACATTATAATTTATAGAAAATTCGTTCTTTGTGCGGAGATTCTGTCCTGTCCATCACCACACTGATCTGCTCATAAACACGGCATATGTGTCCTCAGTAAGCCTGTCCATCAGCCTGTTCATTAAAATGAATCCTTTAGATCTTAGAAATGTTTTTATTCTGATTTGAGCCAGTGTTGTCCTGTCCATTGTGCTCTCCCCGAGTACAGCCCAGTGTGTGTTTCTATCATCCGCAGCATGGCCCTAATCACAACCAGGTGCCTCCCATTCAAATTAACATATGGTTCTAACTTTCCCCCTATTTTGACAAATGCATACCTGGGTTGCTGACTAGTAAAACCGTAAAATGAATTCTTCTTTTTTATTATTCACAACACATGAGGATGGTTGGGAGAGCAAGGTGGAACAGAGCTGAGAATGATTTCACCTTGCATGCAACCCTCCTCCGCTGGTATTGTGTACCTTGACTGGGATCACAGTTATTAGAAGCAGGACCTATTGTACTTGGCTGATCCAAATTCTTTTTTTTCTCATTTGTACGTTATTTTGGTTATTGGTTGTATTTGAAAAGCGCAATAACACGTGAGAAGAAAGGCTTTAATGTGATATTTTCGTGCTCCGCCATTGCAGTTAAACAGATACGTTAACAAAAAGTCTTTATTTTTGCACTTCAGCAGCTGCAAATGGCACTGAGGGGTGAAAGTTTGAATGTCAACGCAGATGTAATGTGGCTACAGAGATGGAAAGAATACTAGAATATTACACTCAATTTTACTCAAGTAAAAGGAAAAGTACTTGTGTAAAAAAAGCAGGTCAGTTAAAATGTACTCTGAGTGAACATTACTGTGTTACATTTTTTAAAAATGGGGTGATGATGATATATGACACTACTGTTAAATTAAAGAACACCTTTAGGCTACAAAATAAATTGCATTAAAAGTCAACGTATACACTAGTGGAACAACATCACACCACTGTGCCCTGATGTCCAAACCAACAATCCATTTCTATAGACGGCACTTTGCAGCCTGTGCATACAGCTGATTATCAATTATAAATATACAGCCGCCTTCCTCTGTATAGAATATGTACTAGAATTAACCAGAAAAGAGGACAAAACTCAGACAATTACCAAAATGGCCGACAATAAATAAAGAGTCTATGGACACCACAGAGAGTGCAACAAGCATAGAGCCACATACATTAACACTGACACTGCTTATAGAATCAGCACTGAATAAAACATCATCGAGGCAGAAAACACGGACATGTATAAACAATATAAACTTTCACACACTGTGTGGCGCACACACAAAATGCTATGTTGCTAGGCAACGCAGTGATTGTTGAAGGTGTTATCTGTACAGTGAGTTACAACAATCAGAGTGAGTTTGTTATTTACTCACCTCTCTGAACGGCTTTCTGTGAGCCATGAAGTCCTCCACTATAACCCGTCCACTCAGCCTCTCTGTCCCAGCATCACCAGTCCACTCAGCCTCTGTCCCACTAAAACCAGTCCACTCAGCCTCTCTGTCCCACTAAAACCAGTCCACTCAGCCTCTCTGTCCCAGTATCACCAGTCCACTCAGCCTCTGTCCCACTAAAACCAGTCCACTCAGCCTCTCTGTCCCACTAAAACCAGTCCACTCAGCCTCTCTGTCCCAGTATCACCAGTCCACTCAGCCTCTCTGTCCCACTAAAACCAGTCCACTCAGCCTCTCTGTCCCACTAAAACCAGTCCACTCAGCCTCGGTCCCACTAAAACCAGTCCACTCAGCCTCTCTGTCCCACTATAACCAGTCCACTCAGCCTCTCTGTCCCACTAAAACCAGTCCACTCAGCCTCTCTGTCTCACTATAACCAGTCCACTCAGCCTCTCTGTCCCAGTATAACCAGTCCACTCAGCCTCTCTGTCCCACTAAAACCAGTCCACTCAGCCTCTCTGTCTCACTATAACCAGTCCACTCAGCCTCTCTGTCCCAGTATCACCAGTCCACTCAGCCTCTCTGTCCCACTAAAATCAGTCCACTCAGCCTCTCTGTCCCAGTATAACCAGTCCACTCAGCCTCTGTCCCACTAAAACCAGTCCACTCAGCCTCTCTGTCCCAGTAAAACCAGTCCATTCAGCCTCTCTGTCCCACTAAAACCAGTCCACTCAGCCTCTCTGTCCCAGTATCACCAGTACACTCAGCCTCCCTGTCCCAGTATCACCAGTCCACTCAGCCTCTGTCCCAGTATCACCAGTCCACTCAGCCTCTCTGTCCCAGTATCACCAGTGCACTCAGCCTCCCTGTCCCAGTATCACCAGTCCACTCAGCCTCCCTGTCCCAGTATCACCAGTCCACTCAGCCTCTCTGTCCCACTGCGCTCCTCACAGTCTTTAACACTGAATGAGCTCTCTGTGACAGGGATTATTGTTGAAAACAGCACAACGGCCTCACACACCTCACTGAGGGTAAAAGTCACTGCTGGAGGATCCACCATGAGCATTTTAGCATTTAGCATTTAGCCAGACCCAGCATGCACCTGTCGGTCACGCAACACTGTGGGTGTGTTTGATTTGGGCCACTTGGCATGCTTGCAGGGTGGTGCATTAAACCAGTGATTCATTAATGTAGATTCAACCTTTTTAACTATACCGAGGAATAATAATGCTAACTATAACTATAACCCATAATAATTTTATTGCACGCACCCCCTGACACTCGGCCAGTGAACGTACAAAATCAACATGTATCTGTTAGATTGTCAGCTGAGTGCAAAGTGGCACCTCTCTGGACATGGAGCTCTGCCCTCCTGCAGCCTCAGGCACATCTGCTGCTGCAGCAGGCTCCTTTCTTCTGTTCCAGTCTCACACTGTTTCAGGACTTTTTCATGTGACTTCACATGTGTGATAAAAAGTACTTAAGTAAAAGTAAAATTGCAGATTTTTAAATAGACTGTGGCATCAGTGCACTGCACACAGCAGGCTTTTGTTCATCAGTCCTACATACTAGAGATGGGACAATGTCAGTATTTTGCAAGTCACAGGTAAGTCTCTAGTCTTGGCCCAAGTCAAGAGAGTTAAGTCCTGAGTCAAGTCCCAAGTTAAGACAGTTACATCTCAAGTCTAGTCCCAAGTCAAGACGGTTAAGTCCCGAGTCATCTCCCCGGTCAAGTCCAAAACTTTGTGTTTCAAGTCCTAAACAAGTTAAGTATAGAGCCCTATAGTACCCTTAGTATAGTAAACTTACAGAAATTTGTATTAATTACTTTCAAATAAACTTTATAAAATTTGAAATCAACATGATCAGGTGTGTGATGGTATGTTATTCCTGTCACTAGGGTTCGGGCTTGATAACACCTTTCAAGTCTCTAATCGAATATATTTGGATTCACCTTTCAACATTTGTAACAAAAAAAAAAAAATGATTAAAACAATTAAAATAACTCAAACTTAGTTTTAAATTAGTTAAACAATGATTCTTTTGAGACTGAGTTTTGTTGGTGGAGAGGGGAAAAACACAACAATTTTGAGCGGTAACCTCATTAATGTCCACGTATTATCATGTATTAATTAATATCATATTGATTATGATATGAATTAAAGTTTTAACTGGGAGGTTTTGACAACTGATTGGCAGCTGTCAAAAATATATTTTTTCCCTTTTAGTCATTCCAAGTCAAAAGGCTAAAGTTGAGTTGCAAGTCTTTTTTTTTTTGAGTCTATTTAGACTTAAGTTCACACCTCTCCTTTACACTCAAGAAAGAAATTGGCAAACTAAGTCTAGCTGAGCTGGATGCAGCAGTAACTCAAATCTGTTTAGTTTGTTTTTCAGTCTTTCAATGATTAGTCTCTTTAAACTACTGCCAATATGAGGTCGATTTGTAGGGATTAGCCACTTTTCACTGTTGCATAAAAATCAAAAATGCATGCGGCAGCTTTAAGCTGGGCCAATGAAAGCAACAGTAGATGACTAACAGCCCATTATAGGATGGACTAAGATGTCTCTTTTATTGGTATTTATGTCAGGACGACAGACAGTTATTAAAAGGTTTGAAGGGGAAAGCGGTTGTGAAAACCAGTAAAAAAACTTTTTAACAAACTCAAATAGCTCCCGTGGGAATATATGGCACAACTATCTCGAGCCCCCATTCACATAAATGCCATACATGTGATCGATATCAGACAATGATCCGGATCTGTCTTTTCTCGTTTCTTTCTCTCAGGCCTGGAATGCGCTCCTGCTCTCGCATCTGAGCCATGAGCCGGATCAGAGCTGTATATTGTGTTACTGTTTTCATTTCTACCGTGAGGATTTCTCCCCTTGGTAAAAATTCACCGCCCAAAGCTCTTGTATCCACAATACAACACCTGGAAAAAGAAACTCTTCATTAATCTCCACAGCCCCTAAGATTCTGTGGTTTTAAGCACTCCTGTTTCCAAACCACATGTGAGACAGCACAGCGGCTGGTCGGCAGAGCCTTTGTTTTAGAATAACTCTGGGTTATTTTCAGGTCACTGTGGGCGAGTGGTTTCTTAATTGAATTTCTAAGCGTTTTGTTTAATATGCCACCCTTAAAGGGCTCTAAAAATAGCCCGATGGATGCAATGACCTAATCTTTTCCGGAGTTTTGGAGAGCTAGATAATCCTAGATGGTCTTTATCTCTCCGACTAACAGCTGATGAATGAATTATTACAGAGGACCACAGATTAGATCACTGTCAGTGTTGTTCTTAACTTTAGAGTGCTAAATCATGTGGTACTGCACTGATTACTGATACCTCTGAGGACAAATAGTCCATATGATAAACTGTATAGACTTTCTTCTTCCTGTCTGTTACTGTATCCACATTAATTCCAGGGAAGCTTTTAAAGCTTTTATAATAAATATGACTGGTATCTGTGGTGACAGATGATAGAGGGCACTCCTTTAATTGCCTGCCTTCATGAAGACTCTAACGAATAATGAAAACTTTGAATGGAAGCTTCTGAAGTAAGCCCTTTAATTCCCTCTATATTACATTTGTCCTTGCTCATATCCACAGCGCATATTAGCGACAATCACGGAAAGTTTAATAGCCGCCCAGCTGAGTTTTTGTTTCCAGTGGACAGTAGCTTCAAATCTGAAAATCCTTTTCATATTAATAAAAGCCATGAAATCATAATAACATCTATTTCCCCTCCCAAAAACTGTCCAAATGTGAGTCAGCCAATGAGATTATACAATGTCATTTCTCCTGCTGCCTAAATATGAAGCCCCAATGTATTTAATATTAAATAAATAATCACATTAATAAATTGTATGCAATATACAAATGCACCAGTAATTTGTGAAATAATTTGGCAAATTATTAAAACTCAATTTATTACTATGAACTGTTATTTCAGCATTCGGATTTTCAGAAAATTTTTGTTATTGTACAGTATACATACACTAACTACACCCCTACCTTTTATTTATCTTAAAACAAAGCGTATGCTATCTACTTAGCCAGCTAACTATCTAGGCCAGTTTGTGAGCTTGGACTATTAGCCAGCATCAAAGTGAAGAGCCAGTGTTAGCAGTGTTAGCTAGAGCAACCACAGAGAAAGCCTCTGTCTTGTTGCTCTTCACAGAGCTGTGTCTTTCTCTGAGGAACATCTTTAGAATCAAAAATGCATTCGAGGCATTAACCAGCTAGCTGCTGCTGTTGTACCTGCATGCACATGCTACGTAGCGTATTAAGCTAAATAAAAAGAAGTCAGTTGCTATGTGTGTGTACAGTGTTAATTTACATCAGCAGCTTCTTTTTGGTTGATTCACAACTACTGGGCATTGCTGTTGCTCTAGCTAACAGGGGCTTACTGGCCAAATTTGATAGCAGTCGAGCTTGCTAGCCTAAACTTGCAATAACTTCTATAACTGTTTTGGCCACTTGGGGGCAGCAGAAACAAGCTATGAACACAACTGACATATTATCAATTATCATCTTTTAAGGTGATGGCGAACGTGTTACCAAACAGTTGTTGGCAACATTAGCATTCATTAGGAGTCGGGTTTCTGGCTTCATGTTGAATGTAAGTCCAATATTCCTCTCTTTTAGCTCTGTTTTTGGTCTCTAACAACGCTTGAGGGAAATATCTTGAGGGAAATAGCTTTAGCTAAATGCTCCACTACGTTCAACAGCCGGTCGATAACTTTGTCTGTCTGCTGTTTGGTGTGGCAGGTAGTGTGCAGTGGGCTTTTAGAGTGTTTTCGCCAAAATCAGCTGCCTGCTGCAGCCAAAAACAATGCTATGAGAGTGGTGAGAGTGAACCAAAACAATTAGCTTAAAGTCGCTATAAAGCAACATAGAGCTGAGGGAAACTGCAGAGTCGGGTTATAATTCTCTGTGGGCTCATTACTACGAGTGACCCCTTTCACATACAAGTAGTCTTGTGATCCATTGTTAACATAAAGATAGTGATTATAGCCGCTTTAAGTGAGGCAGGGGGCATGTGGCTAGTAACACCACTGTCATGGAAAGTGACATTATGAAATAAAATGTGACATGAGATGAAAGCATTAATGGGTAAAATGCCATTATGAAATAAAACACACTTGAACTCTTAAACTTAAAATGAACTCCAATAAAAGACTGTTGTGAAAATAAGAATTATGAAATTACATTTCAGAATGATGTGCCGAGTTTTAATAACATCCCTTTGAAAGTGTATAAATAGAACCGAATGATCGGTTTGTCATCGGGGGTGGCAGACACAGTGATGTGTTCTCAATGGTGACCTCATATTCTTAATTACTTGTCAGTGATCGAGGGCAGGAGCAGAACACACACTCACTTACAGATTTATCAACATAAAAGCTAACACGACCACCTTTTACTTCACTGGAAGAGCCCGTGACTAAGAGTTGCTTGCACTCCACACAAGGGCCTGCCATCTCTCTGCACTACAACAGCCGTGGCCTGTATTTATGTTAGCTGCAAAGCAATTTTAACTGTACATTCCAGATAGGTGAACAGCACTTGGCCCAGGCAGGCAAATATTTCAAAGCTTACAACAAAAAAAAAACAAAAAATCAGCAATCAATGTCCAGTCAACAGAGCACTTGGCATGAGGAGGTGCGCAGAATTTTTGCAACAAAGGTAACAAAGATTTATTTATGTGTCTGAGCTCACAGAACCCTGGTATACCTTTCAATAAGTTTTACTGTAGTATAACTAAATATGAAACCAATTACAAACTTGGGTCGGCACTACAAACACAGTCCCTGGGTTTATATTTTCTTTAACCTTCCTATTGAGTACACATATTTATTTCATGCTCTCCCATTTGGTTTTTCATCACGTCACACAGACTGGTTTGATAAATAATAAATCTGTTTACTGCCCATGTGCACTGAGGTAATATTTGCCCTCAGAAATGTTCTATCCATCAACTGATTCTCGTCTCGGGGGCCTGTTGCTCTCGGCTTCGCTCGGATGATGAATGAACATGTGAGTAATTTCATGGATGAATTAGGAGCTAAAAACAACAGCAGGAAAAATGCATCGGCACACATTCCACCTGTTGCTTAAAGCAAAAAAAAATGCAGGTTTTTGTTATGGTGTTGAGGTTTAATACTGATCGTGGCTAAGATAGAACACCTGGCAGGTCTGCAGAAAATGCTTTTGATAATGAGGATAGAAAGGTAAACATTTTTGTCTCTCTGTATTTACAGAACAGGCGGTTCTTATCATGTCTAGAGTAATATCTGTTCATTACATTCATTTAAAATATTTTTTCTACTGAACTAAAAGTTCAAATTGTAATCACAGGCATGGACTTGAAGCTATTGCACAGTGCATGATTGTCTATAATCAGAAAGCTAAGTTAATTTCCCCTGATGAAAACGAATCAGTCAGTTTAGGGGCACGGCGCTACATAAACAAGCGAGCTGTGTAGAGCCGATGTTAAACTGCAAGAAATGATGAAGTGTTGGGCTGATCATGTCTATCAGCATCACTGACTAATCTCCTCCAGATGAGAGTAATCTCCCCAACTCCGGCCACCATCAAATCAGTGTGGAATCCACTCGGCTTGCAAAGGAAAGGTGCTGCACGAAAAGCCAGACTGGAACAATAAGATTTGTTTTTACTGCAGGTGTTAGGGAGTCCTAAGCTGCCAAACAACCTTCTTACCCACTGAGACCTCTCCCCCACTCGTATTTGACTAAATTAAAAGACCGTTGCCCAGATTTGTATCAGGTAAAGTGAAGAATTACAGTGGTGTTTGGGCCACCTTCAACTGAGTAATCGGAACGCTACCCAATCAACATCTCTGATGTGAGGCCAATGAAGTCTGATTCCATGTTTACTGCGTGTTGTTCATTAAAAACATTTTAGACCAAAAGCCGATCACAGACTTAGTCAATTTCTTCTCTGCCTCTCTATTCCTGCCTGTTCCTATGACGGTAAATAAAGATGATTTTTACTGGAAATTATTTTCAAAGGAATTTTTGCTATTGTGTCTAAAACAAGACATGGACGTGGAAATATGAAAGCAAAGGTGAAAGAAAAATGTTATTGGGCAGCAGGCCCATTCCAAAAGGAGCAGGCCCTGTGTAAGTGTAAGTGGGCAGCAATACACTCGTAGCACCTCGAATGGCAAAATTGTGTTACTGATGCCATCATGTGGACTCTTACAAGGCTCTAGGAATCTTATAGCGAGGAGATGTATTGTCATTATCACCGGTTACTAAAGTATATGATTGTTCATATACTTTTGTAACCGGTGATAATGACAATAAAAATCTGAATCTGAAAAATCTGAATCTCTTGCCCGTTGCACATTTCATTCTTCTGGCTCTCTCAGGAGGCAGTTTATTTTAAAGTTACAACACTGTGGTGACTACTGAAACAGGGATTCATTCATTTGAAGCACCCCGGACAGAAAACATCACTGTGATGAGATACCAGCGCTCAACGTTTACTTCTGGCAAAGAACCAAATTTGAAACTCTTCTGTGCTCAATGTGAACTCACCCGCTGTTTCTGTCCCGAAGTCCCCTCATCTCTCTCTCTCTTACACACACACACACACTCACAAAGACACACACACAGGTTGTGAAGGCTTTGAACGTTCTAAGTAATGCTGCTGAAAAGCTTGTTCTAAGGCTGGCAGTAGAACAGTTGATATTATCAGATGATTTTAGTTTATATATAAAGCATCAGTGCATATGTTGGCCAATAAGCAACGAGAAAGTACAGAAATGTCAAAGATACGTTTTGATCGGAGTTGAATCTGTTGACATAAACGAAGCGAAGCCTCCAGGCTAGCCAACATGACTCCGCCGCTACACTCACATGGCTAACACATCTAACTGTAATATACAATATATCCATCGCACGTTTTACATTATGGCTGTGTACATGAGCCCTCAGTGCTCTGCTCACTCTTCTGCTGCCATACCACTCACCTGAAAGCTATGCTGTCATTTGCACATGGCATTTCATGAGCCCCACCTCCACCGCAGCATGTTCCTGAGTCTCCACATCAGCGTCAAAGCTAAGACGCCAATGATCTGCGGCGTACATATTCTACATTCACAGCTGAGTGGGCTGACTGGCATAAAGGTTTGAAAAAGCTTTGCTGTAGCTTGTATCACATTGTGAAGGATAAATTAATACATAAAAATGAATATGTCATTGATGACGGGCTTACCCACATCAAACTCAGGGCAGTAGCCAGGATTGTAGAAATACTTATTTCATGAGTCCACGTCATATTTTCTGTACATTTTATTTCACAATATGTAAGTCTAAATGGAGGTTGAACGTCCTCTCCACACTGCCTGCAATAGAATTATTTTGATCTATTTATCTATTTGTGTTCACCTAAAATAGTCAAATTTGAATATATTGAGTCTAAAAATACTGGAATTAGCCTATGAAATACCCACCATGTATAATTCTGTAACTGCAGAACCTCCCCCAGGTTGCTAAAACCCCCCAAATCCACAAAACATCCCATGGTCTATATACATGACCTACCTGTACGGTAGCTACTGTGTGGCCCTAACCGCACACTGTTTTATTACGTTTTATGGACTGCATTTTTTCACAACATTTTTCTTCGCTCAACTTTATTATAGTTTTGTTCTACATGTGTTGTTGGTCACATTTAGTGATATCAATTTCATTTCCAGTGATTTTACGGTTTAAAAATTCTGCTGTATTTCTTACAGACTGTTAATGTTATGCTTTAGACAAGGTTATTTTCCATCAATAAAATGTTACTACTGAGTACATATCTTTCATATTCTTAATAATTCAACTTCAAAAATCATTATTAATGATAGGGAGTAGGGGTTATATTGGGATTTGTTGTGTGTGTGTGTGTGTGTGGGGGGGGCTCTGTGGGTTCGGGGGTTGCCATGGACGCAAAATCTGATTGACAAACTGTAAAATAAAATATAACAAGGGGAGACAACCCTCTGCTCTGAACACTAAAACACTTATCAAAGCCATTCTAGATACTGTTGGCAGTGTTGTGAGCAAAACTACAGAAAAATTGTATATATAAAATATAACACTGAGCTTTTGGCTCTGCTGCCTGGTAATTAGTCCAGTCCTCACAATATTATACAATTAGCTTTGGCATACAATGTACATCAGCCTCTAGCCTGTGGCTTCAACCTGTACAGCTGTGTGGCTCCCCAGACTTCCTTTTATACATTTTCAAATATAAAATACTATTTATACTATAACTTTGCCAATATTATTTAGTGTGAGATGTGCATCCATATTGCCCAGTATGCAGCTAATCAACATTTTAAATTCAATATTTAATCAACAGTCAATATCAGTCCATTGCTTTCCATCTTGCATTGGTCCAGAGTTGTAACTGAACCTTGACTGCGAGACTAAATAATCATTGTCTTCTTTTAAAATGATGTGAGGAGCACCATATGAACGCACGTTCACGCGCGAGGCGGTTATCTTTATCAAACGTAATAAGTAGTTGTATTTTACTCGCACTTCTGTCAGGCACAAAGCCCCTGAAAGTGGCTGGCAAGCGAGCAAGACACAGACAGGCGAAGAGATGCGCTGCCCAGCTAACGTTAGCAAAACAGATTAGACAGAGATGCGCTGCGAGCTAGCACTTCAACTTTACGGTACTGTTGTTAGCTCACTTCGAGTTTACCTGGTTGCTGTTCCCGCACTTCACTCTCATGGTGTTTTTTTTTTCTCTTTTCGTGACCAGAAGAATAGTTTAGCTTCAAAATCTCGTGAAGTTGTAAATATTGACACGGGAGGGGGCCTTGCGTAATTTGCGGGGTCCTACGCAACTTGCGTAGTGAGCGTATAGGGCGGCCCGGCTCGGCCTGATGACACAGGAGCCTATGTGCCCGATTTAACCACTGATAGGGAGGGACTGTAAAAAATAAACTGAGGGAAGGTGAACTGTCAGAAAAGGGGAAGGGTTTTGTAATTTTTCTTTTGGCTGAAGGGAAGGTAGTCTGAGCAGAGGCAAGAGTTTTATTTTTTTCCTCAGGTCTGATTTATATTTTTTTGTACCCTTCCCTTGCAACATTATTACATTTTATCACAAAAATAGAATAAATAAATGGAAGGACCCTTGGAACTTGACTTAGAACAAAGTCAAAGGGGAGGGTCCAAAGGAAATATTAATAACACTAGGGAGGAACATAAGACTCAGCCCAGCTCACCCCACTAACTTTCAGACAGTCCCTAGTGTTTTTATATTTAAAAACAAATATTGTACGATATGTGTCATTTATATATCAGGATTTTTGTTTCAAACTTAAACTTTAAAACTTTAATATTGTTATCGGCCTGAAAAATCCAGTAGTCGGGCTCTAATAGATAGATAAAATGATAAAATGACGACCTTCTGTTGACTTAATGAGCTGTTCGTTAGGTTTGAACAGGATACTGTGTTCCTACTGTATCTGTAAGCAGTAAATGAGGAAAAGGTCACAGTGTGGGCTCCTCAGTTGTTTTGTTTCTCTTGTCCCTGACTTCTACAGGCTGATAAGAATAAGAAGAATAAGGTGATTAAATGAATGGCTGAATTTGAGGAGATTCCAGTTTATGTTCATCTGCCTCCTCAATTACTCTCACTCCCCCACCACACATGACATCATGGAAAACTTTGTCGGGTCTAGGAGTGCAGAGGGAAACGCTGTGTTGCTCTCACTATTCTGAGAGTCCGTGGGGATACATCTGTCTAAAAATACCGATTTAAATCACAGGATTCCTCGGATGCTTTCACCTTCAGCCCTGTGATGCGAGCGGCATTTAAGCCAGGTTGATTTGGGCTGTGAAGCTGAAAAGCAGAGATATTTCAGAATGGATTAATCATCACATGGACTCAATAAAATGTTCAAACAACCTTGTTTTATCTGGCCCGAAGACTTTCTTGGCAAAGATGTGTGACTTGCATACTTACCTATTTACCTGCTGTATGTACGTTGGCTGAAACAATACTTGTGATTTGCTTTTTAAAAACTCCTAATGCAATTTTCTAAAGTTTCTAAAGATAATAAAACGATAATGTCCGAATAAAATTGAGGTGAGCTTCTTTCTGTTTGACTTTTTTTCAGTTGATTTAGTCAACTTCATCAATCATTTGAAGGCCACTGTTGTCCTCGAATCTAAATGTCCAAGACATCAACGAGTCCTTATGCCTAAAGAGTGCAGCCTATTTGTAGCTAGCTGGACAACGACCAAGCTATTTGAAGGTGAACAGCAAACATGAACTAATTTTCTTATACAATTGATTCCTTTCCTTAGAGGTACCAATGGAAAAAATTGTACTAAAATTACTGAGAAATCATCAAAATCGTATAGAATAAGGTATGCAATAAAATGAAATTACGACAATTAAAATAAATATATGAAGGTACTTATGACACAATCCATACTATTTTTACTCCAGCATTCTTTGCACTCCCTACCACTCTTGCACTATTTGTATCCCTGTATACACAGCCTGCAGTAACAGTTTGACCTGTATATAGACTTTATGTTGTGGTCATTTGTTGCTTATATACTGTATGTATCTTTTTTCCTCCTACCTACTTGTCTGTACGTTTTTGTTTGCTTATCTCTGTTTTTTTTGCTGCAGCAGTGTGTCTACGGTATGTGTATCTTCCTGAACACTGTTTCTGGCATTGTGTGTGAGTACTTTCTGACCACTGGAGACTTCTCTCTGATTTTCTTTCTGAAAAGAGGCCATCCAAATTTTGTTTGAGATAATCAAACAAAAGTTTGTCATTGTTGTCAGGGTATTGGAAACAGAAAATATGGTAATTGGTTTTTATTAAAACGCTAAAATGTATGAAATGTTTGACAAAAAAAATCTTTCCCGCTGTTTCCATTGTGAAGAATGAACTTTTGCACAATTGTATAAAGTTGGATTGAAATAAATCTGTTTGCTTTAGTTATATTTGAGTCAGTTTGATCAATGTAGTAAGTTTGATCAGTTAACTCACATTGCTGGAAGTTTAAGATCAAAATTAACAATTGAATCTCAAAAATGGAATCTGCTTTATGAGAGATTTTGACTGGGTTTTCTTGCATATTTAAAATATGCTTTAATTACCCTGAAAATGATTTTTTTTAAATCCTCTGTATTTCTCTGTAACATTGAATTTCCATCACTAAATAAGCAACAATCAAAGTTACAGCTCAGAGAAAAAAACCCATATTATTTATTAAAAGTGTGTGTGTCACTCCAAAACTCAGCTACTTTGCTTTATCAGGACAGTGTGGCTGTGGTTTGATCAGATTTGATTGACAGTGTCTGGCAACATAAGCTAACAAGCCCACAACTACCATCAGATTTTGTTTCGAGCATTGCTAAACACACTGCAAACCAGTTAGAGGAGCTCAGAGAAAAACACAAACACAATATCCCTCAAGCAAAACAACTAAAACTGTTCTAAATTTGGCAGAAAATTGTGTGTTGATGTAGGAGCCCATCGCTCAGAGTGAGACCCTTTAAATGAACTACAGTGCAGCTGTGGTACAAATGTAGCTTTCTGTAGCCTCACTGTCATGGGAGCGAATCATGAGTACTCATATGATCAGCACTCAGCCAGTCATATGGGAGCTAATGGTGGGTTTGTCTCTCTATAATACTTCTTTAAAGATTAACATATGACATGAATTTTAAGTGGCTAACATCACAGCCACATTTGAAAGGACAGCTCCGTGGATGCTTGGATTCAAAATGAAAAGATATCACCTGTTGATGGCAGCTGCTTCTTCAGTACATGGTTTGTCCTCTCCATCAGCTGTCCAGCGTCTCCATGACCCTGTGTAGCCCTCTGCAGGTGTCCAGGACACTGTCTGTCCTCTGGACCATTGACCAGGACCTCAGGGCATTCCACAGCATTCATGGCCCACACGTCACTCCCCGGTAGATGACATCTCTTCTCAGGTCACCTCAACTCCCCTTTCAAAGAGAATAAGACACAATGAAAGAGCGTACTGTGTGCACATCACAGTGAGAGCACTTGACTCTGACTGCTACCTCAGTCAGCTGTAACAGTTTGAGAGCCGACATTAATTGAGTTTGAACTAGCATGAAAGACACAGCAAACAGTCATTTGAATGTTTGCATTTGAAAAATTCTCTGTGGTGCCGCGAGCTGGAGTAAAGCCATGTTAGTGTTTGCAGAATACAACACAAGTTCCAGATTTTGCATTGTTTCTTTTCAGAGGTCCATTTCGGCCCAGGCAGACGGCAGAGCACGCGTCTGTTTGTTTACAGAGCTTTAAGCCCACTTTCAACCTCACGGCTGCATCCCTCCATCAGTCGCCACTATCCTCCGCTGCTGCCAACTTATCAATTTACACAATTTACAAAGTGCAGACCTTCCTACCTCCTGAACAAATACTAAACACATCTACTCTGTGGATTCAGTAGCTTAGAGAGCCCCCACAAGGTGTCGATGTGAAAAATGAGCCTCTTACTCAGATCCCAGACAAGCCAAGTCTTCTGTGCGGCCTGTCTACACTCCATACGCTACATCACATCCTGAGGCCTGCACCGTAGGGCACCACAAACATACATTTCTGTTTTCTTTAATAACCTCTGTTTGGAGAACCGCTCATATGCTTACAGGACAATAAAACTTTATATTATAAAACTTTATTATAAAAATAGCAAGTTTTCATAAAGGCTCCTTCAGTAAGTTGGGATATTGTCAAAGTTAGTTTTACTGTAGAATCTTTGCAACAAGAAAAATTGTATTTTGGGATCAAACAGCATAGATTTATACTTAATATTTACACAGAAACGTGCTGAGGGCATCCTGGGTCAATTAAGATCCCAGCAAAGCTGGTACCAATGCAAAGCAAATGAGAATCAAAGCTAAAAAGTCACTTCATATTTTCTTCAGCCAGACATACAGAGGTTACAGTTCAGTTACATCACAGACGTACAAACCACTGCTGTGTACAGGCTGTATAGAGCCAGGCTAGGAAAAGAAAGCAACAACCATGTTGTAAGCCTGTCTCCTATAAATTACATTTACATACATGATTTGGAATAACAATTTACCATAACCAAGTGGTTTTAGTTGCCTGAACTTCATCAAACCTTAATCCTGCCTTCACAAGTGGATAATATCCAGAAAACAAGAAAAAACATTTACAGTGAACATTTTGCAGACATGTTCATTATCAACATTTTGCAGATCTGCAAACATTGGTATTGAATATTATTTTTCTCCACCTGCATATAACTTTGAGGAGAAATTGTTGTTGTTGTTCAGAATCTTTACATTATATTACAGCACGTAGCCGTAGCTTGACAGAAGCTCAATTCCCTTCTGATAGACAGGTAACTAAACAGCAGGCAAAACAACCAATGATGTTTAATTCATGTTTAAATGTGACTAGTAGCCTGTACAAATGTTCAGTCATACTTAAAGGTGACCTGTAGAGTTTTCTTTTAAACAAACAGAAGTTGTGTTTACATTCAAAATGTGAATGTACGTGTATATCAAATCTGTGTGTATCCTTGACCGTGGGTATGCATTTCCTTCCTCGTAAAACATTTGCAAAGACGATTTCTTTTTAACATTTTGAAACCTGCAGTGTTTACATCCATGTTGGCCCATTACTGCCACCAGTATCAGTGGAATAATGTAAAACCATTGGCAGGACTGTGTATTGGGTCACCCACACGCACATGCACAAAATGCACAATACAAAACGGGGACCCACTCATTAAAAAAACTGCTCCATGGCGCTACTATAGGTCAAAAACTCCACAGGGTACCTTTAATAGTAAGCAACTGTGATTGTTAGCTGACCAGATGCTATGGTTGGATACAAATGGAAAGCTAGCTCAAAATTAATCACATGTGGCAAACTCCCTCCTGGGTTCCCTGTCATAACAGCAGCCATCGGCCAAGTTACTGATGTTCAGTAATTACATAGTATATAGTCACTAATCCCAGTAACGCTCTGACATTTGGGGTTTGACTTGTTTGCTGTCTTACTGGGAGTTTGATGGAGGGTTAATATCAGTTTGGTCTCTCTGCAGTCAGTGGACAGTCTGCTCCAGGACGTGTTAGCTTGGCGAAGGGGCTGGAGGTGGGGGGGGGGCGGTTAGCCTCTACCAGAAGAGGAGAAATGCAACTCCTGGTAATCCCAAAGTTGTCTTATTTACATGTTCTTGGCTGGCTTGTTAACGTCAGCCACAGGTAAGTGCACATTCAGCAGTCACCTAGTTGTGTTTAGAGTTGCAGGCTGTGTGAATCCCACAGCTGAGGGCGGGACTGCTGGAGAGCTGTGTGCAGTCACCGAGGCTAAGCTAGCTGTTGATGGTCTGTAAATCCCTCCAAATTGTAGGGCTGCCTGCTTGTTAAACCACAATGTCTCATTTTCTATTTCTACACATGTTAAATACAAAAGATGTGACGTGTGGGTGTGGAGGATTTGGAGTTATTTAAAGGCATCTTTGACGGAGCTGGGCTGAGTAACCAACATTACACTCTTGGGTATCATGCTGTGACCCATTTAGCCTTACATCCATTACAAAAGACATACCTGAAAGACTATAAAGGCAATTTCCTGAGCATCACACACATTCACAAATGACTCTGAATTATCACACTTTGAACCTTTAGGTCCAGTGTATTGTGAAAGCCACCAAGATCCATTTCAAAATATCATTTCCTGTCATTCATAGAAATGATGTCATAACGGAGCCCGGCTCAGCCACACAGGGACTGCCGTGCACGCAATAAGGGCATGGAAGTTGAAAGAGATACATTTTTTCACTGAATGCCCTAGGTGTGCAGTTTTAATTGGATTGAATTGACCACCGTGTATACCTCATCCAATGTCTTTTACTGTACATACTGTACTGCAAATGGTAAGTGGTTGAAGAAGCAGTACCATTAATATCCACTACAAAAAGTCAATGCATTTCTCTTGATTGAGAGAGGTATCTCAGACCATAAACCTCAGCCAAAGTGATTATTGCTTCCTCGTCCCTTCTTCACCCTGGCTCCACTCGCTTCTCAGCTAGCCAAAATGTTATGGCCCAACAGCAGCCTGAATCTGTTGACTCATGATGAATGATACACTAGAATCTGCCAAACTGGGCTGATTCCACAGGCCAAACACTAGCTTGAGTGTTGCTAACTCGAGGTGATTTTCTGTCCACCAAAAAACCTAGCCGAATCTGGCAGCCACATGTAGGCCAAAGGCAGCCCAGACTCAGCAGGCTACCTGGGTATCTGCCCACATTCGTAATGTCTTTCTCCATTAATTGCCAAGATGGTGGTAAACCCAAATCTAGAATTCAAAACTTCCTTCTATATCTATGAGTGAGTCACATTTTTCTACAGTCTTTGGTCAAAACCAGTAGAGAAGTCAACTACAGTATGTCCATTCAAATGTCTATAAAGCTGAGCACATTTAGAAACAACCAGCTGTTCGCTGCCCGTGTTGCCAAAGCCCTTCAACATGGCTGCCAAAGGGTGTGTTATCACCTGAAAGCCCTCAGTTATCTTTGAACCCTCGCAGGATATGAATTTGAACAAATTTATTTATGTGGCATGTTCTGCTGTAAAAACTTGCCTCTTCTGGGAAACAATATTGAAGACACTGCATCTTCTCAGGCCATATCTTGACACACAGATTACATGTAGTGTGGTTGAAGGAACAAAAAGGGGTTGCACACTATACTGTACATAAACACCAGCCAGGGCAAACAATAACAAACCCGTACAATTACCTCAGAAACAAGACAACAGTAACAGTAAATCATGCCTGGTAAAAGCGTGGAGCATCAGGAGGAACCTTTTTAATGAAGCCTTAACTGATGGGCCTGGCTTAAAAGCCCACCCAGAGCCCACCCAGGGACTGATAGGGCCCACTCTGACAATTTATACCACAGTGACAACCCCCAACTGAGAATAGGTGGAGATAGGCAGAGGAAAACACTGCCTCAAAGACAAAGACAGGACATCAATAATGCCCAAGTTCAACTTGATGTTTCATATTAGTTTCATGCTATGAGTTATCAGTGTTATCAATGAAGTTGACAGTGGTAAGACACAAGACTGACTAAGGAAAAATGCCCATTTACTGAAAGGCTGGAAGGGAAAAGTGAGGATGGAAAAAAGAGAAAAGGCTGTCTTCAAAAGAACCAGGTTATAGTCTGATGCTATCTGAGGCAGTGCTGAGTGAATGGTGGCCTGTATCTCTGTGTCAACACAATAAGAGCCAAGACACGTGGCACTTGGAGCTCCATCAAGATGAGCTCTGAACAGTTGTCCCCTTATTGATTGCCTTGGCCGGGCCAAATGCTTGTTGTATTATCTGCCCTTCTCTCTAATGACTCACAGATTAAGGAGTGACTGGAAGGGTAGACAGTCACTCGCCTCGGGATGTTTACAACCCCTCCTATATCTTCTGCATGGTCGGATGTTAATCTTTATTACCTGGCAGTGTCTAAGTTATTGGTCACAGAACTTGCTTGTGTGATGCAACACTTAAAGACGCCATGTTGACATTGTAACTTTTCCAATTCTAATATATCATTTAGTGTTGAAAATGGATTGATTTTCATTTCATTTCATTCCTTTTTGCTAAGAAATCAGCATCAGTCTTTGTTGTTTGTTTTAACTTGTGTTCTTATTTGTTCAAAATTGTAAATACCAAAAAGAAGAAATTAAAGTGCCACCCACATTAGCGTTCTCCAGGGGCATGAATTTTTTTAATGACGACAATGTTGGTACTGGTATTTTCATGTATTTGCAAGTGGGAGGAGCTATTTCGAGTGCCCCTGGGTTCTGGAAGTAAAAGTCCCATTAACATTTCTCATAGACAATGTTTTGGTTCTTTCTGTGTACACAAAAACGTCAGGGGAAAGTTAACTACGACTCCCAAGGTGCATTTTGGCAAGAAACATCCAATCACCCAGCTTCAAATTCGGTTACGTGCTTCGCTAACGGCAAGCTGAAGCTAAAGATTACACTGTTGAGAAAACTGAAAACAGAATCTGCTGCTTAAATTAATTCAGTTTTGGATTCTGGAACAATTTTTGATGAATTTAGCAAATATGGCAACGCACTTTGAATTTCGCCCTACTGACTGGCCTCCTCTCCATAGCGATGGCAGTCGATGCTCATGGGTATTGTAGTATTTAGAGCCGCCTGCCATGCCGAAGTGACAGACATAACAGAAACAAAGCTGAAACGAAACTGTTGGCCGTAACATAAACCTGTATGGTTTAGAATCCCGTGTTTCTATTTCAAGTAATATTGAAATATAGATATAAAATTCAAGCAATATCTACTGTATGTGGTCGGGTACAAAAAATTGTTCGCAATATCACGTCAGCTCCAATGGCCACACAGGCAGTTGGTCAGGACTACCACTGCTGTGCGTTTTGACAGTCTTGTCATTTGCCATCACCACTACCAGACCCAGGAAAGACAGATGGCTAAAAATAGCCAGACCCCGTCCTCCATGTGGGACGAACACAGCTCTGTGAGTGTGCAGCAGCTGCCGATGACTTAGCAGATGTTGAAAGAACTAACAAGCTACCTTTTTTCAAAGCTAGTTTGCCACTTGGAGGCTTACATATTCGGAAAGCGGCACATATCCACAAGTGGAATACAAACTTGTACAAACTTACAAAGTTGAATGTTACAAAGGGACAGACGTCTTAAATTGCTAACGATACCAACACTATGTGGGCTTGATGAAAAACGAGTAAAAAACCCAATCTTGTATCAATGTTCATAGGCTATACAGGGCTATAATATGCTCCAGTCAGTAGTGTACCACAGAAGTTAAGCTGGACTTTAAGTGCTGCTGAATTAAAGACGAAAAAAAGACAAAAAGTATTTCTGGCACCAGAAAGCACTGAGGTTATCGCATCTCATTCATTTAACAATGACATAGTTAGGAAAAATATGGGAACTACATTTAAATTACATGAACACCAAAGGTGGGCTGTTGGTTACTAGTAGTCTACTTCCTATTATAGTATGCTTATGCACTAATAATGTCATTACACAATTTCTCGTGGCATTCATGAGCAGCTTTACTGTAATCGAGCACTTGTTTTATTTAACTTGGACTAAAAGCGCAGATTGCAGTATTTCATGGTGAATTATAATGCACTTTCTATTTCTAGGTTTTTATATTTTGAGCCAAAGATTCACACATTTAGCCTTTAGTGAATCTCTTCATCAGTCCTGGTCGTCTTTCATTGATAAATGATTCAGTCGGGTGGTCACATCTGGTATGTTTTCTTTCCTTTTGTCTCTTTCCTGCTTCTCTCACACTCTCCGGGGCTTGCAGGCGACCACCAGCCGAGCTGAAGCCGAGCCAAATTTACGGGAGGCTTTCATGGCCTGTAATATTTACGTTGGGGTTAGTCCAGGATTTCCAACTGATGATTGTGAATTTATGTTGCAATCAATATGGGGATCCTCCAGCTGAGCTCATTATGATAATTCCATCTTGAGTTCTGCTTAATAACATTTGTTTTTACACATTTTGATGGGAGCACCATAATTGGCTGTTTCCAGCTTTGCTGAAGTGCTGTTATAATACAGGTCCACTTGTTTATGACTTCCACCGAAGGTTTAACTGACCAAACACTCTTTACTGGAATGCTTTTATCTTAAAGGCTTTTCTCCAAGACTGAACTCTTCCTCACACCATCATCAGGCCAAATGGTAATCTCCAATAATGTCAGCATCCAATACTGTACAGCGCATCCTCATGTCTCATGCTGCTCTAATCCAGCAGCATGATAATACTTAGCAGAGTGGAATGTGAGCCTGTATCTGTGATGGGTGACAAACTGTATTTGAACAAGACAATGCGCCTCTCAACAGGCCAGAGGTATGCTTTTATCCTCCTTTGAATGTAGCAAAAGTTGGAGTAAGCAGCCAACATTTTCAGTCTATGGCTTGTGCAATGCTCTGCTTTAACCTGAGCCTTTACTCGCACTGCTGTTGAAACAGGTGGTGTTTCTGGATTTGTTTGAAACTAAATAGACTTGCGAATAATGAAAAGGAATCAGCTCTATGTACATGGCGCTTCACTTTAGACAAGTTGTTATTAAATGATTTTTTAACAGAGGATTTGGCAAGATTTAGAACTTTTGCCATTCTATAATAAACAATGGCATGGTCATAATGAAAATATTTACTTAATTCTCTAAAGTGACTTATGGCAACTTTGGCCACTAAACAGAGTGTCATGAGTGTTATGGCGTCAGGTGCCACAGTCTGTATAAATACTGCCTGTACACTTGTTTATAGGAAAACCCCCATCTGGCTTCAGCCAACACAGTCAGACACACTGGTGACCCCTAGGATTTCTCAAATGGAAAATATAACAGGACTGTTTGCTAAGCAGGGGGAGAGCTGTACGGCAGTCAACTGTCAAGTGACAGACAAGACAACGTTGTAAAAGTCTGCAGGCTCCACATCCCTGAGCCCAGCCCTTTCTCAACCTGTAAACACAGAGCAGGGTTTTTGAAGAGCTCTCCAAAAAAGCCCAGTGGCCTTTTTTCATCCCCCATTTACGGGATTTATAAACGATGACAGTGTTATAGTGCTGTGCAAAGTTCAAGTAGGTAATAAATGAAAGAATTTGCAAAAAAATATCTCCAAAAAGAATACACCAACGGCAAGGAATTAAAAAAAAATAACAATCAGCCGCTCAGCAATCCAAGCAAGCAAGAATGTAAACAAAACAATAAGACATGAAGATAAAATGACGTGCGCTCTCACTGCACCTTTTCAGCCTCAGCTCATTCTTGGATTTATTATAGGTCCTGGGATTATTAAGCTTTTTCATTTGAAACTGTATTAAACAAGCTTAACATTTTTTCTTACTTTTACCTATTTTATGACCAATGTGGTTTAGTCTAGAAGGCCCCTAAAAGCAGCGGGTGACAGTTGATGCATACACAGAGCTGCTGTAACTTATGGCAGATAGAGCGTTGGAGAAAGTTGAAAGGTCAGATGCTTCAAATAAACAAGGGAAGGCTACAATAACTGTTTGTGCTGCACATTGTGAAAGAGCGGCAACAAGAAAGAGGAGTTTGGTGTAATGTCCCAGCTTCTCTTGATTACTTAGAACAGTTTTAATTAATCAATTGAGGGATTTCCATACAGTGCCCATATTGTGCAGTATAATGAGGCATCATTGTTTTTGTTTTGTTTTTAATCTGGAAATGTATCTGTGTTTATTTTGAATATTAAAAAAAAACTGTTCTAAAAATCAATAACACAAAAGTCATTTGTGTTTTAATAACACCGTATACCTGACCAGGAGCTCATTTGCTTTTTTCCCCCCTCATTTCTCTTCACTTTTTTTATCGTAAAGGACCTTGTTTACTGTAACACAGGAGCTTTTAGGTGCATGGTAACAAAATCCAGGTGATAATCACATGAAACTCTGGCAAAAAATCTGGGTATTTTTGAGTAAAAATCAGTAAAAACTGAACAAGTCTTAGGCAAGAACTGCAGTGCATTATTGCAACACCACAGTTTGGTTACATACGATAAGCTGTTGAGACAGTTATGACAGAAATAAGCTTAGCAAGGTTCATTTGTAATCTGTTCCATTAAACAGGTAAATTCTTCAAATATTGCTCCATTGCATCCATTCTAATGTGCACTTACAATAAATACGTCTTAAGTCTCTGTTATTAAGTTCTGAATCAGGTCCCAAGTTAAGACCAAATCCTAAACTTTGTGTTTCAAGTCCTTAACACATCATTAAGCGCCTTCACCAAATGTAATGGAATTTTAAACAGAGTAAGAGTTAATGCAGTGAATTTACAGAAATATTTCAATGTGTATTATTTTCAAATAAGCTTTATAATATTTAAAAGAAAACTAATTAAGTGTGTCATGGTGGGTCACCCCTGTGACACAGTTACAATAATTTGTCATTTCTGAACTGAATGTTGTTTTTGTTGACCACAGCAGGCTTTGCTTTCAAATGTGAAAATCCAAGGCATCATCTGCTGTCTGTCTGCTGGTCTGCACTGACAAACGCACCTTCAACGAAGAGTTGATGCACTGCGCACTTTTTAATCTTTAGGATATCAGTTCATTCCATGTCAAAAAGTTAAAAATGAAGTCACGATTCATTGGTGTTAAAGTCAAAGCCCAGTTGCAAGTCTTTTTGATTTTGTTGAGTAAAGTGATCAAATTCATGACAAATTCAGCCTCACTTGAATCTAAGTCATCTGACTGCCTGACCTGTGTCAGAAAGGCTCTGATTGATAGATTTGACAGATTGTTGTCAAATCCATTTTTGCCCAATGAAAAACCAAGAAAAGACTAGTTTCACCCTGCAGTGCACTACAATAAATGTAATACATCATTTCATACATCATACATTATGCTGAGAAGCTGAGAGAACTGCTTCCACTGTCAAAGGATTTGCTTACAGCAGCTCTGTTCAGTTTGGAACATTGGTGGCCCCAAATATCAGTCAGTAACAACATCATCTTTAGGACTTAAACACTGGACTGCCTTAAGTCGCAGCGAAGGTTAAACGGTCCAGATTCTGAACATCTTAAGCACTTTATTACACAGAAGTCATGCCACGTGACATCAGTAAACTACACACATCATTGCCCTCTTGTTGTGTATTTGGGCTGGCTGGTGTTTTCTATTGCTTAGGAGAAAGTTTTTGCATTTAGCTCTAAAGTTGTATGTCATTTTGTCTCTTTATGTGGAGAATTGTCCAAATCAGATACCAGAAACCCATGTGTGCAAACACAGCATGTCGGCAGGGCCTCAGTTTCATGATGTATATTTCTTTGTTGCATTGCTACTTTGAGATTCAGACTGATAATTTCTGTTTATTTTCCCCTAAAAATCTTGCTTAGCGTGGCTCCAACACATCTTCCAAGCTTCTGTCAAATGGCTGCAGTAAGTGTGTGAAATTAGTGATTAGTATGAGAGGGTAAGTGAGGAGCTGCAGTCAGCCTGACATGTTTCTACTCTTGTCAATGCAGCTGGGCTTCTAGTATTCCCCTCCTTCAAACTGTTTAGCTTGACGGCCTTTATCCACATCAATCACGAGGAATCGAGCCCTGGGCGTTTCATCAACACATTTCACAGTGAAAACAGTGGAAGATGTCCCAGACCCACTTACGCACACAGAAATGAACTGGAATGGTGTGCAGCGGCAGGGGCTTGCGTCGTGTCTTGTCTGGTCGCACATGCCAAAAGAGATTAAGATATTCCAGAGAAGAAGATCCGTTAATATTTTACAGTTCACCAGATGTGTCCAGAGTGTTATGAAAAACACGCTTTCTATGAATCCATCATCTTCCAATCCTGCCCGGCCCTCAGAACTCATCAAATACTTCACAGGCAGTGGCACGTGGTGAATGAGGAAATATTACTTCAACATTAAGAGCCCTGAGCAGATTCCCCCTCCATGTCACTCGCACCCTGGTGCCAAAAGATGTTACAGCACCCAGCTGAGCTGCAGAGGAAGGCAGCCTGAGGAGGTCAAAGGTCTAAATACATCAAATATCAATATTGGAATTCCCACATTCACACGCACCAAGACACAAAAACAGACATGCAGAGAGTTAAATGGTCTGCGTTTGAAATGTTTTGACACAGCCAAACTATGTGCATGTTTAAACATTTTATTACCACCATAAAAAAAGAGTAGTAAGATGACGTTTGATATAAGTAGTCAGACAAAACAGTATGATTAGAATTCATCGCATTCTTTGCCTTTCTTTAACTAAGAGAGACTAAAAACACAGGGAATAGATACTGGTACAAGGAGGAGGAGTGACCATGACCTCGACTGAACTGGGCCAAAGCTGATCCAACTCACAGGAACACAGAGGACCAATTTGAGGCTTTTGCAGGAAGTAATGTTCGAGGTAACAGAGTTATCACCCGGAAACTGGAACTTGTCATCAATAAAATATGCCGGCCAATTAATATGGTGGCCTGCTGTCTGGACCTTGAGAAATTTGGAGGAATCTTTATTTCACGTTTAATTATTAATTATGCGTGACGTATCATTTCATCAACACAGCCTGACACTGGCAGAGCGTAGGGGGTTGCGGCCGCAAAAAGGCCACTGTTGTTTGCAGCTCGTTAACAGTAAGTGTTACAGTTTATTCAAAAGATGTATTTGTACCATCGACTCCTGTCTCATAACTCGATCCTCTTTTTTGGAGCACCATGAGTTTCCATGAGGAAACTCCATAAATCGCCGAGAGTTGAGGCAGAGCAGCCGAAGGACATCAGAGGGAAAACCAGAACATATTTTCTCCATAAAATATGATCCAATTTTTATAAAAGTTGTGTGTTTTTGTACAGTAAGCAGTGAGGCCAGGCCCCCAGTCTATCGTTTTTTATATCTATTGCCAGGTCTGTGTGACGAAACCAGCCCAGTGGCCAATCAAAACCAGCCCAATACCAAAACTTAAAATATGCCCCTGCCAAACCATATACACTGCTTTTAAAGTCCAACAGCATTGCTATCATTGCCAAATATATTGTAATATTTACAGAGTAACACCATAAATGTTTAGTGTACCAGCATTAAATGCAGTTTTCCCTAAACAGTTCTTTCACCTAGGTGCTAAAATGGCCTTGTGCAATTAGATACAGTACAGTATAATAAATAAAATATAGCTCTGTGAACGTGTAGACGCACAAACTAGCCTGTTGCTTTGTCTTTTCCCTGGATGTATCCCCTCTTCCTCCCTGCCTGGACAACATGAATGGGCAGTGGGTGGAGAGCACGTTAGGCACGTTGTGTGTGTGTGTGTGTGTGTGTGTGTGTGTGTGTGTGTGTGGGCATGACGTGTCCCATGTCCATGTGTGTACATGCTTATCTGGAGTCCATTTGGTAGGATTTGGGTATAAATAAATGATGTCATTTAAAATATGGATTTTAGATTTTAGATGTTAGTCATGTAATTTGCATGCACAATAGGTCTACCCAACCAGTGGCCAAAAAAATTCAACCCGCGGCAACACTTAGTAGCCCAACACCAGCGCTCACAGCACGGGGTGTATAAAGAGAACTGGCTACATTGGGAAATTGGCCAATCAGAAGAAAGTGGGCTTTTAGGGACAGGAGCTAAAACGGCTTGTTTCAGACAGAGGATGAACTGAGGGTCTGCATAAAGGGCCAGTATAAGTTAAAAAAGGATTTTGTAAAACTGTGAATCATGCAGTGCTACTCTAGTGGAATCTCAAAATAGAAAAACAGAGCTGGAAATGAGCAAAATCCTGTATAAATAAAAGTGGATAATGCAACACAGCTAAGCTACGAGGCTTCCTCTGTTTTAGACTCTCCTGCTCTCGGTTCCTCCAAAGGTCAGGACTGTCAGGACAGCTTACTATTGGTCAACAGGGCACAGTTGTGTGTAAAGGCTGGCGGTTCAGGCCAGTATTATTTTACCTTGGCAGAGGTGGCATCGACCTCAATCAGTCACCAATTTAATGCATCACCCAGTGAGCATGCTAAGTCACCCAAATCGAAGACACTAACAATGATGTGCGACCAACAAGTGCACGCTGGGTCTGGCTAAAATGATCATAGTGGATCTTTCAGTGGTGACTTCTACCTTCGGTGAGGTCTGCACAACCTTTCTGTCATTTTTGACAATCCATGTCACAGTTGCGGCTGTTAAGGGCTCATTCTCCAAGCTCAAAATTCTTAAAAGCTATTTGAAGAGTGCAGTGGGACAGTAGAGGCTGAGTGGGCTATTCGTATTTCTCCCGGGCCACACCGACTACCTCTACCTGTGCGTGGCGGCTGCCTCGCTGAACTGCTGCGGCGACAACTGCCAGCCTTTAAGATTAAGAAGCAAAATATTTTTGTATTTTTTTCATGTCTGTGACATTCTACAGATATAGACATTGAAACTCTAGTGAAAGGTGTAACGTGACTAACAAAATGATTATCAACAAATCATTTTCACTGTCTATTTTTGTCGAGAACCGCAGGCGCCACACGGAAATGAAAAGCAAGGGGTTCTGCGACGCACACGCTGCTCAGGTAGCCGGTGTGGCCCGGGCGTTTTGCATTCCGGCTGCAACAATTAGTCGATCAAAAGAAAATGAATCTGCCATTATTTTAATAACTTTTTCAGTAAATTTCCAAGCTAAAATCCCAAACATTTGCTGGTTCTAACTCTGTTGGTCAGATAAAACACGCAATTTTAAGATATCACTTTGGGCTCTGGAACATTGTGATGCCCATTTGACACTATTGTTTGACTATTTTCCACTGTTTCTATGGACTAAACGATTCATTGAGAAAATAATCAGAAGATTACCTGATAATGAACATAATCATTAGTTGCAGCCCTGTTATCTACTGAGACTGAAAAAGAAGCTGGGCAGATTATGTAAGACTTTGTGGTGCGCAGAGCTCACACAGTGCCATTCAAAGAACGCGAGTGCGGTGACACACTCACTGATTCTCTCCAGAAGAGAACAAACATCAGTGTTGTGGTCTGGCACAATGCAATGAGCAAAACTTGTGCAAGCTCTCTCTTTTATGGGTATGTGTTTGTGGGCTGCACCTTCTGTGGTGTTTATGTTTATTGTATCTTCGTGTTGACTGCCTTACTGATGTTTAATTCTGCACCTGCAACTTAATTGTGTAAGTTTTGTCCTTTTCTAGTTATTACTAGTCAGGCTGTACAGAAACAAGGTGTCTGTATACTTTTAAGTGGTAGTCTGTTGTATGCATAGGCTGCAAAGTGCACATTTATAGAAAAGTAATTACTACCTGCCTGGTTTGAACATGAGGGCTGGCTGGTGTACAGTAGCGAGTTGTCGCCTCTGCAAGAAATCAAATCAGCTTAGATCATTCATTGATCTAATTATTTATTCATTTTACAAGTGACGATGCTAATTGCCTAAATTCAGCGCTTGTTAGTGAGTAAGTGACGTTCAGAGATAAGACTGCAAACACTCTACCTATCCTCCAATAACCTATCCTGACATCACTGCTCCTCAGCCCAGAAGCCTCCCTGCTGCTGAACAGGCTCCCTGCTGGCATCATGAATAATGGCCTGTGTGTTTAACTTGCTCAATACAAAGAAGCCATGTAATCTAAATACATAAGGTAATATAAATACAAAGGAACCGTATAATCTAACACTCCGTGGTTGTGGACTCCGAGTGTGTGCCGACTGTGTGTGTGTGTGTGTGACTGTGACATTTTGGCTGTGCCTCCCGCTCCGTCTCTGGTTGGGTAGGCTGGCACTCTCTGTGTTTAAAAAGCTCCCGGAAAGTTTACAGAGAGTGTACTTCTGCTGGGCTTTGTGTGACAAGCTTTAACGCAGCATACCCGTCAGCAGCAAAACAGCCACAGACCTCCCTGGAATCCACTCTGCCACTTTCCATTCAAGCATTTCCATGCATTCCCAGCTTCCTTTAGTGTCCTGTCTCAAAAAAAACCAAAAAAAAAAAAAAAACCTGTTGACAATTAATACTGGCTTTGTTTGTCAGGCTGCAAGCTAAGAGGCTACTGTGTGTTTACCTCGCTTTTGTCCTGTCGTGTGTCACCATGTACAATAGGCCTAATCGAAGGTGGAAAAGAAGACACAATTTCCGATGCAACAGTCAAGTCAAGCCTCCATTATAAACGAAAAGGCTCTCCGGTCTCTCAATGACCATTCTGAAAAGCTATGTCCCCTAACTAGCTATGCTGGTGTTAAACTTGTGCACTGACCTAGACTGCCAGCAAACATTTACATTTATCACTCTCAATTCATTGCCAACAATATTGATAATTGATCGGTTGAACAATTATCAAGCAAAAATGCCAAACAGTTGCTGGTTCCAGCATCTCAAACTTATGTGACTGCAACTGTGTGGAGAGATTTCCTAGACAATTCATTTATCAATGGAAGAAGTAATCAATCGATTGTTCCCCCCCCCTCCCTCTCTCTCTCTCTCTCTCTCTCTCTCTCTCTCTCTCTCTCTCTCTCTCTCGGCAGCCAGTGGCTTCATTTTTGTGTGACATTAAAGAATCGGTTCACCCAACAAACATTCCAAAAAATATACCGCAAGGAATCAAGGTAATTTATTGCACAATGAAATGTTAGTTGTAGCCCCTTCATGCAACGCACACACAGAACATATATACAAATATTTAAACGTAGATAAACAAAACAATATTTGCAGTTATTTACATACAAATGCAGTCTACCTATACACCCAAAAAGAAAGGATTCTGCAGTGCATTTTTTGAATTTGCGTCTGGAGGAATGTAAACAGCAGCAATAAGATGTTGTGTTGATAGAAGTGTTGATAATATGGTCAGCATCTCAACATTGAACTCGTCATCTGAGAAACATTGTCCATCAGCTTACTACCTTTGAATACCAAGCATCATTGATGTAAACGCAGAGTCCGCCTCCCCTCGTCTTCCGCTTTGATCCGGGATGTTGTGATGGAGCCGGGTCTCTGTAAGATGTGGGCACAACAGTCTCTGATTTCCCGTTGCTGGGTTAGCCTGAGTCCCATTTTGTCCATGCCATTTTCCTGCGACCAGACATTAGCGGGAAGCAGGCTGGGTAGTGGAGCAGCCTTAGGTCGAAGCTGAGTTAGCTTAGCTCTTATTCCGGCTCTCTTCCCTCTCTTCCTAGGGCAGATGTACAGCCCACGGCCAGAAATCAGGCTGGGTGGTCAAAATGTCGTTGTCAGTGATCGTCCCAGGGTCTGCTGCACTTAACCCAATCCCTGCCCTTTCTTTTCCAATGCCATAGGTGGGCTAAGGTGGAAAAAATAACAAATCCAAGCAAAAATGTAGCGAAGCTTTAAGGAGCTACTGACCGCTGCATCTGCGGATGTCTGGATATCAGGGTATCCAGACATGTAGACAGTTTTGGTTTTATTTGCCCAGGTTTTGTCTGTCTTTGAGATTTCCCGCTTTCACCCCAATATAATTGAGGTGAATGGAATTTCATGTGTGGTGCTCACAGCATTGAAAATTACATCCGGAAAAAGTATCAGTCAAGCTTTGGGCACCACAAGCAAAATTCCATCCACCTCCACTGTATTGGGGTCACTGCAGAAATCTCAGGGACAGATATCTCAAAATCTGGACAAATAAAACCAAAACTATCTGCACGGCTAGATACCATTAGAGGTAAGTGAGAAGATGTGGGGTTTTATTTGTAATTTGGGTGAAGTGACTCTTTAAAGTATGCAAGCCATTGTGAGCCATTACTCCCCTTCATTTGACATGAAAACATGGTTGCCCTGAAGGTAGGAAAAACACATAAAATGTAAAAAAAAAAAAAAAACCCAGCATGCTTTTAAAAATGGCCATCACCAACAGAACCTATATGATGCTCCTTCAAACTTCGCTACCTTTTTGTTTTAATCACAATCTGTAAACACCTTTAAAATTAATCTTAAGACATGCCCTTTTAGCTTAGCGTTCCCTTAATCCATTTATTATATTTCATTGAATTGTTGTATTTCAGTGTATTCTTAAGCACCTTGTGTTGCTATTTTGCACAAAAGGCATTACATAAATAAAACATGATTTGATTTGATTTGTAGTAAATGGGCTAAACATGTGAAACTCAGGTATGGTGCTTAAATTCCCAATTAATATACTGTAAGGTAGCTCTGTCTCTCTTCTCAGGCCTTAATCTTCTTTGGGTGGTGCCAGTGTGAGAAGCCAGAACTAATATCTGTGTTTGTGAATTGATTTGGTAGGTAAGTCTTTTTATTTCCTATGACAATTAATGACATAAGACATACCTCTTATAAGAAACTGAGTAAGACCTTAGAATGTACTATATATACTGTATATGACTGTATAACTGTAAAGAGCCACACAGGGAGATTTGGAGGTTTTAAGTAACTACATATTTTATCAATACTATAATATACATATAAAGCATATATACAACACACAGTTCTTTGTTGTTGTTTGTTATTATATTGCTCTGTATATCTATAAGAGTCAGGAGTGATACAGAAATACAGTGTTATCTTACAAATTTCAAGCTTCAGTTTTTGTCTCTTTCAGCTAATATTTTAAGAAAGTGCACTACTAGCCAAAACTGTCATATTCCAAGACACTGGCTATTTCATTTAACATTTGTATTACTTCAGGAATGATAATAACAAGATTTTGCTGTTCAAATACATTTTTTTGTGTGAAGTAAATGATATTGATGTTCTTTTTTGGAAGTGAAATAGCTCAAAAATGCCCCATGTGCACTCTGTGACCAGAATAAACAGACGTAGTAGTATCGCTCAGAGTATGAGAGAAGATAGCACATCATCGATCTGTTATGTTAACTCATCGCAGATATTGCTAATAATAACGTGTCTCCATGATGTCAGTTCTAGGAAGCCACATGCCTCAGAAGCAATATTTACATTACACTAGGTGCTTGGGAGTCAAAAAGTATTCTGGGCAATGCTCGCAGTAGCTTTGTCACTGCAGGAAAACAGCTGGGGTTAAAGGAGAAACATGAAAATATCATCTGACTACATACAGATTTGGGTTACCAGTCAAAAACATCCATATTTCATGTATTTCATAAGTGGATTTTTGATTGTATACTTACTCGCTCATACACTCCTGGATTATGTAATCTCCATATTGAGAACACACACTTTTAACACTAGAAGCTTAACATTTAAGTCTATTTATCCTCCTAGAATTCTTGTTTTTGCTAAGAACTCCTACATTTTGACTGACAGCGGGGTGAAATATTGCAAGTGCAGCCCTTTGAGCATGGAAAGAAATGAAAAACGTTGAAATCGCAGTCATAATGTAAACATCTGCTTTATGTCAACTGTAGTCTATAACATAGTGACACCCTTATAACAACCATGGTAGCAGCTGATGTTTTATGAGAATGGAGGTTTCCCTATTTCATGCCAATTTTCGATATCCATTTAGCCGCACTAATATGAAATGTCATTCTGACCTCGGTGCGTTCATTCAATCACTTCTGCTACACGAAACGCGTGTCGTGCAGATTCCTCGAGGCACTGAGCGCTGATGTAACACTCCTCTGAAATGCATTTAGTAGAGAAACAAAATGAAGTGGTCCAGGAAACGGCAGCGGTGGGGGTGACAGTAATTATGAGTGGCAGTGAACACACTTGCCGCCTGCTCAGGTCCCCCCATGCTAAGACCCGACTCCAATATGAGCTCCAAAATGAGACCTGGCAACTCCACGGGAGCTCACCAGCCATTACCTCACTGCTTTACGTAGCTCTCAGAAGTTGTCTCCAAGACAATCTCATTTTTCCCAAAAAGTTAATTCTAAGGTCGTTTTACTCAAAAATGGTTGACCTCTATTGATTTTGGGAACGACTCTGAAATACGTCATGCTTATATGAAATATGAACATTGTAAAAAAATCTTGCACGAAGAACACTGAAATGATCACTGTCACACTGTTTCTTAATTGCTACATGCATCTGTTAAGTAAACTGAAACTGCGTTTAAGTTAATGTTTAACTTACGTTTGAGCCATTAGCATAAATACGAGAAGATTGAGATCCTCTACCACCTTCAACACTATACAGTTTACACAGTGTTCCAGTGGACTGAGCTTTGGAAATCTGCTCAATTGCAGCACAAAGGGAGTTTGTTTTACTACACAAAATAGAAAGAGGACACTTTTCCTCCAATAGAAATGAAATAAAAAATCAGGGTACTGTCAATCAAGATACTGGTTACGTAAAACTTCGGTCTTCTGTTTGTAATTTCTACCAATTCTGATGGCATGTACTCACCAAAGTAATCGCCGAGATCTGGGAATATGGTGACAAAGTCAGACAGGGCATGAAATGAGCAGTCCGATGATCAGACAGGTTGCAAACACGCAACACAGTTTAGCCAGATTATCTTAACCCCTTTATTTTGGTGGAAATTAAAGTGGAAGCAGAAAAGTCAGTCTGTAAATTCTGATGAATGTTCACAACGGACAGTTGTTTTTTCTCTTCTAAAGGTTGGTTAAACTGATGGTTTGTTCTGATTGTCGGACTACTCGTATTTCTGCCATGTCCAACTTATTTTTAGCGACGTTGCTGAGTTCCCAGATCTCAGCAATGAAATTATGGAAAAAACTATGAAAATCAGGCCAAAGTTGTAATAAATCAGAATTATCCTTTAATTTAAAGAGCTAGTGTAAATACTGCTGGAGTAATGGCTGGTCACACTAGCATTATGACAGTGATATCTGGCACAGAGACGATAAAAGGAGGTTAGCCATTCAATGCAGAAAAGTGAGAAAATTGAATCTGCTCAATAAGTGCATAAAATGAAATACTTAAAGTCACAAAAAACAAAAGAAAGGCTTGGCCTCAGGTTCTCATCTCTTTTCCAGAATATCCCTGAAGTCAGTCCTGCAGCTACCCAAACGTGTGGGGGGGCTAGCCCTCCCTAACTTTATGCAGTACTTCTGGGCAGTCAACATTCAAAAACTCCCATACTGGATGGGCAGCAATGCTGACAATCTACCTGCTTGGGTTTTCGTAAATATGCTACACTATGCTCCCAGCTCCCCCTCCCTTCCACATCTGTTAACACCAATCCAGTTGTGACTAACTCTCTCAAAATATGGATCCAATTTAGAAAACACTGGCCTACACAGACCTTCTAATCTTGCTCCAGTACTCAACTTTTCAAACCTTCAAGTGCAGACTCAGCATTCTGAATTTGGTTCAATAATGGCAGAGGAACTATTAAGGATTTGTATGAAGATGGGATTTTCTCATCTTTTGCTGAGCTTTCATCAAAATATCACTTACCTAACTCTCACCTCTTTCTTTTTTTGGAAATTAGAGATTTTGTCAAAACAGTTTCCTCATCCCCCCCCCCCCCCCCAAAAAAGGGCATCTCCATGGGCTTCGCCAATTCAAGCCTTATCCAAAACCAAAAACGCCTGGGAACAGGATTTGGGAACAGACCTATCTAATGAACAGTGGGACCATATTCTAGACCTGGTCCATTCCTCTTCCATATGTGCCCGTCACAGGCTAATTCAATGCAAAATTCTACACAGAATCCACTGTACTAATGCCAGATTGGCCAAAATATATCCTAATGTCAGTGATGCCTGCAATCAGCGCTAACAATCCCCTGCCAATCATTCACATGTTCTGGTCTTGTCCCAAGTTAATAACCTTCTGGTCAAACATATTTGAAATTACAAGACAGGCTTATGATGTGGTCATTGCCCTTCTTTTTCTGCCATCTTTGGCGCTCCACCTGATATCGGCCTTGCTGTTGCTACATGGCTCAACTAGCTTGATAGATAATGTAAACGTATGCAAACTAATTTGTATAAAGTGCCATCCAACCACATCTAAAAGCAAAAGCGTAAGATGACACACCTTTTCTGACAGACACTGTTCGACCATCCAACAAGCACTCCGTTTGAAGCACACTGACACCTTAATAGCTAGCTTCTACTATTGCCTATAAGCTCAATGAAACAGTGTGAAATTCTGGTGAAACAAGGCCCTATAACACCCTACCAAACATCTCCACCATGATCCCATTTGTCTACATAAATAACATAAGATATTTGACAATGATAAATTGATGTATCCTCATGTGGACCCATTCCCATGAAGTTGGAAAGTAGCATGACAACCTGAGCATTTTATGACAAAGTGTCCCATTCCACTGTGACCATCAGTGGAGCGGCAGACACACAGAGCAGAAGAGATGCACACCAGCACATTCCTCCACCCAAACATTCGAACGTGACACGCTGCAGGAGCGCCTCACCACGACGCCACTCTGTGTAGCTGCTTTGACGAGGGCCATGTGTGTTTTTTTGCCTAATGTCCTTTTCTTTCAGGAGGTTATGAATAGATGTATATCTGTAAATGGTCAAAAAAAAAAAAAAAAGAACTGATGGGTCCTGTTCCTGGAGCACAGCGTGTCTCTGAGATCTGGGCCTGCGCTGGCCTCATCAGACATGGAAAGCTTAAAGGAGACTAGCAAGATGCTGTTCTTGTTTAATAGGTGTCACATCAGCTTCAAAACACTAGAAACAGACAGCCAAGAGGGGTTTTTCCATTCCCGAGGCTCCAGATCAATGTAGCCTGTGTACTTTCACTGTTTTATAAAAGCACAGACTGTAAGAGAAACATGTAGAAAAAGTCTTTTGATGTGGTGTGTATGAGTGTATGAGCTGATGTGCCTAGCTGTTTAGTATTTAGTGCATGCCTTCACATATCCAAATAGTTCAAAATACAAACCCTCATAGACTGCATCGCTTTGTTATATTTATTCAAGAGGAAATAATTCTGCATCTCTGAGTGTTTAGAGAGATCTAATGCAGATAAGTGCAGTAGGAATTTCTAATCAATGATGTCATCTAAATTGAAGCCTGCTGTTTCAATTGTATGTTGCTAATATAATAAATAGCTGTACTTTGGACAGAGCTTGAAAAATATCTATTTGTGATGAGTGCAGATACTTGAGGACTAATATGGTGATTGTGTTTTGTCTAATTGGCAAGGCTCAAAGATTCGCAAACTGTAAAATATGTGCTTCTTTCCCTCTGTTCTTTTATGCTGTGTGCTTTAAAAATGTCCCACTATCTCTCCAAAAGACTGCAGATAGTTGTGCAGTGGTGATACCAACCTGGTTGCAGGGTGTGAAGAAAGACCTCATTTCATGAAAGAAACCCATAAAAACAAAGGAGGGCCTGACACGCTGTCACACATGTTTAATGCTATTTGGAAAATAAAAGAGAGGTTCTGACGCGTGTAACATCTTATCTCCTTTGCTCTTTTCCTTTGTGATTTCTGTTGTATTTCCAAGACAAGCAAAGCCAGCGCCAGCGGAATTTGATGCAACTTGGATGGACCCTCTTGAGAAGCAGCACCCAAATAAGCCCTGCGAGCCTTGAGATGGTAGGAGTTTGGCCCCCGGGATGGAAGGGGAGGGCGACAAGGGAGAAAATGAGGGGAGAGAAGAGAAGAAAGGGTGGGAGGAAAAGATGAGACAAGAGCGATCAGATGAAGTGGTGAAATTAAGGGAGAGCTGTTATCTGGCTGTACGGAGTTGTAATGAGATGTGGCGATGATATTTAGGATGTGAGAAAGAAATTCCCCTGTTGTGTTTTATTGATATGAAAGGATAAACGCACTGAAAAGTAACCAGAGTTCGATAATTAGAGTCTGACAACAGATGAGAAATTACAGTCATTTACAAAAGAGGAATGTTTCTGGGATTACTGTCGTTTTGAGAATCAATTCAATAATTTTTATTTTGAATTGAGATTTGAATAAAAACAGATTGAAAGTACTGACTAAAACATTGTGTGTCTTACGTATAATTACCCTCACTTAGTTATTTAGTTGTTACTTGTGTCATGCACATACAAGTGTCCAGCCCACGTGGATTTATAAGCTACTAAAAAGACAAGACCTAACTCCTTAATATAACATTACACTGCAAACAAAGAACTCTGTGTCCCGTCCAGAGCTCCACACATAAATTCTGCCACAAACAGGTACCCTCCCTGAAACAACCTCATTTTTACATCTTCTTTTTTTATCCCACACATTCTTCCTCCTTGCCACTTGACCGCCAGCAGCTGACAGCCAAGTGACATCACTTGACGACATTTATCAGACTTCACGCAGCTCCCTCTGGAGTCACAAAGGCTTTATACAACTTTTTTCAGATATGCAGAAGCACTCCCCAATACCTGTAAACAGACTGGGATGTGACGGTGTAGTCCCTCATTCGTCCAGGAGTGTTCTATCGTAGAAAAGGTTTCAGTCGTAGTCATCTGGACACTGTTTTCAGAATCAAGACGTTTCGGCTCCCATCCGGAAGTCATTCTCAATTGTGAAAAAATTGGACGGGAACTGGAAATTTAAGCTAATCTGAGTTACATAAACCCTGCCCTCAGGAGGGAATCTGCCTGAGTATCTGTTAATAGCTAGTTACACTCAGGATTACAGAGCGCCGTGCATTTGCATTTAAAAGCTACAAACCACACATTTGAAGACAGCGAGGTGAAGCTTCTTAGTAGAGAGAAGAGTTGGTTTGAACGGGGTGTCAAGGAAGCCATTTTTGTGAAGAAAGAGAACCCCTCTTTGAACAGAAATGGTGGTCTGAGATTTAATCTGCCCAAAGTCTATCAGAGTGTATTATCACCTTGGTCACGCCTATCACATGCTAATCAGGCACTTAACAGTGATGAAGTAGATGCAGCCAGAGAACAATAGGCCTGATTACTGATCACTGGGCCATCTTGAAACTATTAGGTCAGTTTCAGGTGTAACTAGCTATTAACAGATACTCAGGCAGATTCCCTCCTGAGGGCGGGGCTTATGGAACTCAGATTAGCTTAAATTTCCAGTTCCCGTCCAATTTTTTCACTATTGAGAATGACTTCCGGATGGGAGCCGAAACGTCTTGATTCTGAAAACAGTGTCCAGATGACTAAGACTGGGATGTGTAAAATGGGTGGAGTTCCCCTTTAAATTTGCCTGTTTGCCATTGCAGCCACGCTGTGTGTGTCGATGCCGATGTGGAGTGTTTTGAATCTTCTGCCCACTCTGGTCAGCTTTTACTACTGCAGTGACACACAAACATCTCTCCCCTGTTATCTGGAAACTGACAGTCCCTATAATATTATATGCTGCTGATATCATGTGAGAAAAATATAGTAAAGTCACTGTTAAGTAGCTGCAACCAAACACGTTACTACGTGATATGTTAAATTGAAACTGAAGACAAATGTGGATACAATTCACAGTAAGCAGGGCTTGAAATTATAAGCTTTTTCTTTCCTTTTTTAAAAATGAGCCAGCATTTGTTGATAGTGTTTCCAAACCACATTAAATAATATATATAGGCTAGCTGTTATTTTGCATACAAACAGAAATGGAGATGAAGGAACAAATGTTTCTTCTTCAATGACTTCATAATATCAGTAGCTCATTTGGCTGGAAGAGGGGCCACCCACGCAGGTAATCATTTTTAAGCAGCTGCACCTTTTCAATCTTGTTGCCACTGGCTTTAAACATATTGTTGTACCACACCACTATAAAACTAGAGGCCACTAAGTTACATTATGTTTGGTTTATTTGGTAGAGCACTGTTTATTCTCTGCAGGCCCTCATTGATTCAGATGCAGACACTTGCTGCTGGGGAGTGTCAAGAATGATCTCAGTTTGAACAGTGCTCCTGCAGAACTCTTCAGTCGAATCTTCTTCCGAGAATCCGTTTTGAATCTTTATGTTGTTTATTACTCACATGTCCTTCAATACTGCGGCTGTTCTGTTAAAGTTCAGATGGTTCAAAAATAAAGGGTTATAAATAAAGGTTATTATTTTATAATCTGATTAAGTTGTAATCAGTGTTACTTACAAATATGAAAGAAAAATAAGTGAATAGACAAATTAATATTGCCTGGAAAGATCATATAACACCGGTCTTATTGGAATAAGTTAAATCTAAGCTTTCCTGTTGGATTTATCCCGTTTGAATCCACTGGGCATATTAAGCCACACTAAGCACTTCTCTTCTGCGTGTGTGTGTGTGTGCATGTGTGTGTGTGCGTGCGTGTGTGTGTGTCATGTGAAGAACCTCTGTGTTTACAGGGCCAGTGAGCAGCGATCCACAGCATAACCATGGATACTGGTGCGGGGTCATATGGGTGCTGCACACTCACCAGCAGGAAACAAACACTGGGGTGTCACGCTGAAACCTCAGCTTTCTAATTGGCTGCTAATTAGCAAACGAGTCTGACCTGCTGCTTCTCATTCTGCTGTAAGAGCCCTGTCAAAGACGGCTGAGACATTTTCATAGCCACAACAATTTGCACAAATGTAGCTGAGTGCAGGGAAATATATGAATACTACAAATAATACAGCAACATAAATAGACAAAAAAAAATAAATCTGTTTAGATTCACAAGCTTTGTATGTAAGGCTGAAGAGTGAAAAATAAAAACCCCTGTTTGGGACGCAGCATTTCAACAACTTCATTGCTCTGCCTCTGCTGTCCCAATGTTAAAAAGCAAAAATTATTTAAAAAAACAGCGTACACATAGTTCTACGTGGAAGAATGTTGTGTATAACATTCTAGTGTTGAGATTCCTCCGAGGCAGGCCAGCGAGAGAGAGAGAGAGAGAGAGAGAGAGAGAGAGAGAGAGAAATTGACTGGTCTTGATGTGTTCACATGAATTCAGAAAGTTAAACACAGAGACAACAAAATCAGTCTACAACACGTTCAAATCAAAGGAGATATTTTTGTCTGGAAGGTGTGAGAGCTGAAGAGAGTGTTTGAAGACACGCTCATCTGTCTTTGCAGCACTCAACACAAACAGACAGGCCGCCTTTTGTCACCTTATTTTTCACAGGAAAGCTCTTTTCTCCAAAGAAAAAGTTTGGATGATCTATCTGTGTTGTATCTGTGGGGCTGTGTGAAGTGCTGAAGTGTGTTCCCTGTCTGGCCTGGCCTGCATCTCAGCAGCACTTCTGAAACACGTTCAGATCGTCATCCAAAGGCAGACAAAGCGTTTGTTGACTTTAGTGTAAACCAGTTTGATTCCTGCATTTCTGAAAGTTCACTTTTTGAATACATTCAGCTCAAATAAAATAGTTTCTGAGCGTCACTCTGTACTAAGAAGTGGACTTATTGTTGTAAACATGCCAACCTATATGATTTGGCAAAAATAAAGATTGTTATTTGTTAGGAAACATAAATTATTAGCATTTAAAGGAAACACCAGCAATCTTAGCTAGCTTCTTGTTTCAGTAACGGATGGGCTACACTGCCTACCTGAGCAGCGTGTGTGCGTCGCCGAACCTCTTGCTTTTCATTTCGGCACTCTTGCTAATAGATTAGAGCAGCCACACATTTCATCTACAGAGTCGGGCTCTCTCGGGTTCTGAGCAAAAATAGACGGTGAAAATGATCTGTTCATAGTCATATCGACATCATATCAGCAAAACTTACACCTTTCACTACAGTTTCGATGTCTGTATTTGAAAAAAAGATCCATTTTTTTATTTTTTTAATCGATATACCTCCTCTCAGATTAAAGGCCCTCTAGCGTTCCTGATGACAGAATCCCTGCATTTGTTAACAAGGCTTTTATTGTATTGTATTTATTAAAGGCAAGCTCAATGTAGAAAGACAGGGCTGGCAGCAGCAGCGCTGTCTGTGTGGACACCACACGCGTGCGAGCCGCAGCGACGCAGCCGCCACGCACAGGTAGAGGTCGGCAGCGTGGCCCAGGCGTAAGGAAGAATCTTTAGCTGTTTATTACAAAGTCATGAAGTTCTGTTAACATGTGTTCTTCAGTTGGGCCAGTTTTTCAATTTACACCATGTTTACTTTATACCAGACTTTTTTACACTGTCTGGTATAAGTCAACCGTTCTTTTATCAATGACTTGATGTAATTACGGTTGAAGGTTGTCAGGCCTTATTTGCCTCACATCATTACACACATAAACAGGATTTCAGAGACAGGGTTGGACAAATCATGATTATAAAAAGCAGAATTGGAATCAAGCCTAAATCGAAACAGTAAATTCAAAAAAGCAGCACAACGTATCGTTTTTAGCTTAATTTAGAGTCAATTAACAGAAGTGAAAATTCTAAGGGTAAAATTATAGCTTACCCCAACTTAGGGTGAGTTAATAAAAGTAAAAATTGGAAACTCAAAATTGTTAAAAGTTTTCCCAACTTTCCCATTTTTACAGTCTATGTGAAAATGATCTACATGATCCAGGTTCAAATGTCTACCATTCCCCTACTGTACTGTAGGTTCAGAGCGGATCAAAAAATGCCAACGATCATAATAATATATTAACATATATTTATGTCCAAAGCTGCCATGTAACAATGTAATCTGTGCTGCTGTAGGTTCTGGGACAGTGGAAGTGAAAAGCAACAGTTCGGTCTTTGATTAATGTTCCGTTACAATGTTTGATTTCTCTGATTCTGCATAACTAAATAAACAGCACTGCTGCACTTCATAAGAGATGTTTTTTTTTTACTGTGAGACTTGATTCAATGCACACGTCAGTCAGTATTTAGCGAGCATACTGTAGCTCTTTGTGTGTTTGGAAATCGGGAGAAAGAAAACTAAAGATGTTGCCTGATCTCAACATCTGTAAATAGCTGAATAATTGCGCCATTCTGGCCTTTCTTTACCGCTCCCATACCTGTCAGTCAACTCTTTTGTTTTCGAAAAGAATTACAAAAACAAACCCTGATAAACAAAATTATCACATTCTTACAAACAGTGAGTTAATGATTATTATTATGATTATTGAGCTTCATTGCTGTTTGCTCTGGAGCAATCATGAGGTTCTTCACACAAGATTAAAAGTCAATATTAATTCCCACTATCAGCTCAAACTTTTGTCATTAAATCTACTTCTGTAGAAAATACGAGCAGACACTTTCTTGGATTGTATTTCTTAGCTCTACCACATCTGCTACAGTTGGCTACATCATTCAGAATTCTTAGTGATATAGTAATACAGTGCTTCCAGATATACAGCTATCCAGCTATTGCTCATGTTACACAGACAACGATCAGCTTAATTTTTTTTTCTCCTTACTTCTACAGAAAGGAAATTACAGCTGCCTTTTTTTGATGAAGCCGTTTCATAAAGTCCAAATTGGCCCAGTCGCTTTAAAAATAAAGACATAAGATGAGTATTGGTGCAATGAAGTGATGTGTTAGGGACCAACACAGGCACAGAGACACAGTGCAGTCTGAATGTCCACATTTCAACAGATCACTTTAACTTAAATACGAACACATTTAACAGGGCAAAAGAATGCATCCTTTGAACTGGGGTCCAAATCAGAAATTGAGCATGAGGCATAAGTGATGAGCACACTGAGAGACTGACTGACAAAGATGAAAAGGGGGGGGACAAGGCAACATACTATACATTATATTAAAGTAGCATTAACTGTGAATAGTTTTAATCCACAATATTACTTTGCTTGGTATAATTGGAAAACAGAATTCACAGTGAATAACACATGAAGTTGAGCTTCCTCAGGAATCCTGATAAGTTGGTTCTGATCAATTGCCACCAGCTAAATCAACGCCTTAGGCTGTAACGTCTGTTGGAGGAATGCCACATCAGAACACAGGCAACAAACAGGATTAAAACTAAGGCAACAGGAAAAAATTTGATATTATTTAATTATATTTATTAGTTTTTTCAGTACTTCCCAGCAGTATTCAACAATAATTCCTAATGATACGATTAATTAAATTAACGCAACCTGGACCCGGATAAGCGACAGAAAATGGATGAAATGAATGAACTAACCAATGAAAAATTATTCATTCATTTAAGTTCATTTACGTTTTTGCTAAACTTTGAATATCTTCCAATACCTAATATCTTTTTAAGGAAACTAAATTTAATGCTTTCCAACACTTGCAGATACCCTGTTTTCGGCCTCGAGTTGTACATTTGATTGATTAGAAATGAAGCTGGCATTGTTAGCTTTCACTGTACCTAAAAAACATGTCAGCTTTCTGATTCTGTATGTAAACGCAGCAGGCGAGGTAAAAACACTGTTTACAATGTCTGAACTCTAACCAAAGCAAGGAGACGGATGAAAGATGAGGAAAATGGAGCTCAAACAGCCCCAGGGTAAGTGATGTGTGTTTAGCACCATTTTACAGCCCATAATACACTGTTGCTGTCCCTCCATTCCTGCGGCTCATCGTGACACTTGTGTTTTGACGGAGTACACCGAAGCCTGCTGCCTGGTTAATCCCAGATTTCCTATGGCACAGCTCTGAGCTTAGCAGAGGGCTTGACTAATAGCTTTCTTTTCAAATGATCGCTTTGCTACACGACTTCAGAAGAAGGCAGCAAGCGTGAAATTCAATTATGGCGCACACGCTCCGCAGCCCCGTCCAGAGCTGTCCACTTTAATCCCTCGTTTGCCTTCAAGGATTCTCAACCTCTTTCGGCTGGACTTCTTCAAGTTCTCTCCTGCCTCCTGGACTTGTGTTGCGTGCTCTGTACATCGTGTATTTTCCTCCTTCAGCCTTGCGGTGGGCTGCTTCAAACTTTAGAAGCTCCCACCCTTTGGGTCTTTCCCATCACCACCCCGCTGCTCTGCTGCATGTTCTACCTTTCCTGACCTTTTGCTAGTACATCCCCCCTTACCCGCGTTACCCTTTCCCTTGTCTCTCCTAGGCCTTCTTCACTTTTATTGTCTCACAGTAAAAGAAACATGAGACTGTCCTCCCGAGAAAAAACGACAGTATCAGTCATTTGCAAATGTCTAAATATGAATTAGACATATGTTTTCCTGACATGGACCTCTAGGGGCCATGTAAATTATGACCCATCTGTCAGGAGCAAAGCTGTTCGTTGTTATATACCCTTGAAACTTAGTAAGGAGGACGTCAGGGTGGATGGATTTGTCAACAAAACATTAGACTTTTACATGGGAGACCGCTTTGTTTCCTGTTTCCTACCTAACAGTCAACCTTTCTTCCCCAAACGTTCCCTTACCTTAATGAAATTGATGTTTTTAACCCAAACCTTAATGAAAAGTGACAAGTGACAGAATATAGGTGTGAAATACAAAACTTAATCAAGAGTAAGCAAGCACTCTTTCCCGATGAAGCTGAAACTGATGCAAAAACACTTTTCTCCGACTGGCAACCACAAATCTAAGTCTGAAAGGTCTTAAATGGTGTTCTATACAAATTATGTAACATTGGCTGATTAAACAAATGCCACATTAACCCGGATACTTTTATGTGGTGTACAGCAGACTACATCAGGACTATGTACTGGCCATTCCTAAACTCTCCAGTCTCCTTCTTACCCCTCTCCCTCTACCATCCCTCTCTCCCCCCTCCCACCCTCTGATCTGCTCTATCTCTGTATTTTGGTCTGAGAAGAAGGTCACTTCAAGTGAAAGCGGGGGTGGCAAACCACATATTCCATCCCGAGGCCCCATTAACCACAATCTCTGACATATTTTGGTCACTACGCATTCCTAACATCCCTTACAGTCAGAGTGACAGTGGGACAAAGGGAATGTTGTGAACTGATATAAGCAGTCAACATGTGCAACTGATTTTCACAAGGAAGACCCCAGTTGACACCTATTAGCCACTGAGTTGCATTTAAGTTGGCAGTCAAAACACATGTAGATGTGTTAATACTGTCAAAACCAAAAACAAAATATGATTAGAAAAGCCTGGGCTACACTTTGTCAAGCCAAAGTGGAGAATAGATCTGGACAGGTTATTTATCCACTGAGACATATGGGGTTGACTAAACCCACTCCCGCATAGAAATGATCCAATCAACTCAGCAAGGGTAACTAGGCAGCACAGTTCTGTCAAGTTTCTCAACGTGTCAAAGCGGTGTGTATGGGGCACCAGTAGGAGTGATACTCTCATTAAAAGGCTGAAAAAGCCCCGTTCAGAATTAGCATTATGTCAGAGTTTATGTTAACGTTCTTGGCTCCGTGGTGCTTTTAGTTGGATTTGGGGAAGTTTACCTGAGACGTTTTCCAGACTCATCAGTTAGTCTTTATCTTGTAAAAGTGAAAATACAAATAACAACGCATAACTCTCACCTTTATTTTGCCTGACATATCTATCACGAGCTGGTGAAGTTACGCAGTAAAATGATATGAAACCAAACAGCTGGAAACAAAAAGTCAGCCAGGGAGACGCAGTTTTCAACTAACTCTGGGAGTTTACGCTTGCTAGCTACAGCTGATAAAATCTACTAGCAACAGTAGTCAGTTCAGATGGCAAAACTGATGGTTGTCCTTCGTCCTACTTCTGTCTCAAATCAAAGACCCATTGTTTCAAAACCTGCTGTGAATTTCGAGTGGCAAATCTAACACAGTTCTGATTGTAAACTGCATATGTGCCAAGTGCGAATGGAAAGCTTACAGTATAGCAACAGTAACTAAAGAGGCAGGCCTTAGCAAACCGTCAGTTGTAACACTGAAATTCCAAATCTAAATCACATCTTATTGCCCTCACTTTGTCTCCCCTTCCTCTCAGCCTCTCAGCCTCTCATGTCTCATTTCTAGAGTAAAAATACGACTCAAGGTCAACCCCTGTAACAAAGACAAGACATGCTGTGGTCTCTAAGCCTGGGGTCTGCGGGGGCAAGGTTTGAGGTGGGCCAACACCAGACGGACTGAGCAGCCAGGACCGCCAGGAAATGCAGGGGAGGTTTCCTGCCCCGGATCCTGGGCTGGGAACACAGTATCCCATATGCCTCTCCCATCCCCAGACCCCCTAGAGGACGAGAGACAGAGGGGGGAATCACACTGTGTTCCTATACTCAAAATACCTCCACTTAGCCTGCTGGCTCCACTCCTGAACCTCTCTGCTGCTGGATTTCATGTCTTCTTCTTCTCTGTCCGAATCTGACCCTCTGGCTCTTGTTCGTTGCCTTGGACTTTCACTCTCACTTCACTTCTTATTTCTGCCTTTTCCTCACTCCCTCCCTTTGCTGTGACACTTTTTCCACTTCTTTTCCTGTCTTCTGTGTGTGGGGGTGTGTGCGTGTGAGTCTCGGAGGGGTCGACTGGAGGCAGCAGTTGTGGTCTGGCCTGTGGTCAGGCACTGATTTACTGATTTGCAAAGCATAATGACATAATACTATGATTTGTGGTACAAATTGTTGAATGGCAATAATGTTCCCAAGAGTGATTTTAATTTTGATATATGTCACAATCTGAGGTTCTGGTGCCTTTAGACTGCAACATTCAGCTGAAGCCAAGAGCTAAAACAGCAATAGAGACAGAAAACTCTTGACACATCATTCCAGTCAAGAGCCTATTCTATTATTCTTCTAATATAATTACATGAGAGACAACATCATAGATCTTAGGCTTCACTGAGTCAGTTCACACAAATCTGAGAAGGAGGAAAAAGTATTGAGACACTCTATGGTTGATAAGGGACATTACTATTCCCTTATCAGATCTGCTGCTAACACAGCCTGATGAATGTATGGGAAATCCCATGCTTTCTGCCTCAACAGACAGTGACTGTGTCATGAGGGCCGAGAGGCTGGGGACCCACAAATCACTTCTGTGAGTATCAGCCCTCTAAATTCAATATGATGTCCAGTGGCTCCACGTGAACTTTCACACTGTCTGTTTACTTGGCTCTAGAAGTCTCTGGCTCATCCAATTATTAGTTTAGGATTATGTGACGGCCAGTAATTATTTAAAAAAAGCTAAACAAAATGCTTCTGGGCCTATGCCAAAATGAGGGGCTCCCAGGGGCTGCTGGTGTGAGGACAGTGAATGGAAATAGCCATCCGGCCGCGGGGAAAGCCCCTGTAAATTCTGGGACAGTGACCGCAGGCCTGCCTGATGGACACACAGCTGTAGTAGCGGCGGTTGTTGTAGGAGTGACGTTAAGTGATAGGCCTTTTGGCAGCACTATGCAACATATTTTGTTTGGTTCTGTTTGTGGCCCAGAAGATGGGAAACAAGCTGGGCCCATGTTCTCGAGAGGTCCTGGGGGAGCAGAGGACCAGAGGGAGGCGATTCTGCCAAAATGCCAGGTTGGCTTGGCATGAATGCGGCGATGACACACACCCTACGCCATGCTAGTTCTGCGCAAGGGGACTGACTTTGTCAACAGAGGTCAATGAAAGGCCACATTTTGACATCAGAGTCATAGCTCACATAGCTACATAAGGTCATAGTGGCACATACTGGCCAACAGCACAAATAAACAACAGCAAACACAAAGTGACACTATCAGTTTCTATTGAACTAAAGGAAAATTTTAAGCACATTTTTGAAATATCACACAAACAAAATAAACATTGCTTGTATTTCTAATCTTGACTAAACAGGCCAGTCTGGCGTAATGCTCTACTGCACACTTAATTATGGATGTTAGACAAATTCTGGACATCATCATCGAAAACAATTCACCATTGCCGGAGTATTAACTGCAGCACAAAAGAGCAATGATTTGCAGACATGTATTAGACCGGAGTTGAGGGTACAAATATGTTTTTTGAATATACCGTGTGAACTTATTGTCCAGTTAGCGACCAAGCTACGCTGATCAGCTAACGCTGTGCTAAATGAACATCAGCAAGCTCATTAGCTTGGAGTGCTTTATTTTCATCCAATACAATAACTTTTTATTTAACAAAATGATGTACAATGGTAAACAAAATACCAGCAGGAGTAACACTAGTGAGAAAATACAGAGAATCTCTTGGCCGGCTAGCAAGTTAGCGGTTAACCAAGCTTCAAGAACCAAATATTTTGCAAAGACGCGCAGATTAATTTTGCTGTATCACTTCTGGTGTGACCAGGCCTTTAAGGGGTTACACTGTACCTGCGTGCGACTGTGTGCGCAGGCACGGGTACAGGACCGAAAATCATTTAAAAACACACTGTATTTGCTGTATTTATCAAGATTTGTTGCAACCTTTCCAACAATACCCAGGATTCATTGTGAACACAGACCAAACCCACACATCCATGCCATGTCGTCACCCAGCTGCATGCTTCTCTATAATATAATGTGATCGAAAGAACAGGACAAAAACTGACAGAATGCAAAGCACCGTGTAACAAGTTCATAACAGCCTTTAGTTGTGCTGTGCTAAGCACCTAGGGTCAGATGTATAAACCAGCGTACCAGTATGAAAAAAATGCAAATGCCATTTCCCACACAAATACTTGTAGCGTGAATAAAAAATGAGGTGAGAGAAAATCTAATATTATTTCTTTTAGATTGTTTAGTTTAGTTTAGGATTGTTTGCAGTCTGACCATATATATATATCTAATGATATGACATGCATTTACAAACATTATTTTGTGCTCAGTTTTAATATTGTTTCGAGTCTGCTTTTGGTGTTCTACACATCATTTAATTTACCTGTCTTTATGTTCTTTTCCTTTTATCCTTTATTGTGAAACTGTAAATTCGGTTTTCATGACTGATATAACCTAAATCATCATTGATTACCTTTCTGTTGTTGATGATTCTGAGATCTCACTGCTAGAATTGGAATTACAGGTGCGTGTGTGATGAAATAATGAACATGTGGGTGCTATAAATAGCCCCAACTGTTTGTAATGTTAAGAAGGAGAGCTCTGATGTTGTTGGACAGTTTTACCAATGGAACACATAAGGGTGAAGTTGCTCTTCTTCTTTGCTGTTCTGAATGGTCTACAGACTGGTTTAGCAGATAGAGGTATTTATGTACAAACAGTATATCTATGTTCATTTATGGCTTAGTGTGGGAGTAGATGACAGGTTTGTGCAGTGCATATGCATATTTCTGCCTTTGTGTGTACACAATTTTTAGTTTTATGCATCTGGTACCTGGTGTCACATAATTGATTAAAGAACTGATCTGCATGACTGCATAGATAAACAGTGCCACCCATGGCCAAGAAAAAAAAAAATGCTATTGGGCCCCAGTTTACCCCCCACAGGGCACAGACAACGCAGCTTCATCAGCCCAGAGATCCTTAAACCAACCAGTGCTCCTATGCTGGAACACTACCTAGCCCCAGGTTTTCTGTGTATCATTTGTGCTAATTTTATTAAACACAACTTCATTCAGGGACCACATGAGCACAATGCAAACTAAAATAGTGAAGGAATTAAAGCAGATTTAGAAACAGCTGGTATTGTAGCCTTGGTACCACCGTCAATAACTCTGAATGATAAGGGATCTCTGGAAGGCAGTGGAAAAGCAACTAAGACACAGCAATTCTTTCTACAACAGGCAACCCTCTGTGGGTAACTTGTGTGTATCAAACACGGTGAAATTTAGTTCAGTCATTTAATATAAACAAACAGGCTTGATTTAATGCCTAATTGCATTCACTATTTCTGTGTAGCATGGGGCAGCACTGTATACAAACTGAACATGCAGGCCAAGTACACCTGTTCCTATGGCAACAGCATCTAGAATAGGTAATTTTTCATAATATGAGACCATGTTATCTGATAATTCCCACAGTACCGCATGTACAGAACCACAGGCTGCAGACAACATATGTAGAATATAACCAAGTGCAATAAACATGAGCAAAATGATGGAAAGCATGTTCGTGACCCTAAAATATAGAGGATCTAATGAAAAATGAAATGTCTCCATCATCCTGAGAAAGTTACAAATATCAGCACGATCAGTTCTTCGATGCTCTGTGAATTTGAGTAAAAGGAGGGAGCGACCAATATATTTTGAGCAGCCTTGTTAAAAAAAAAAAAAAGCGCTGGTCATGCCATGTGGAGCTGGTAGTACCATAAACAAACATCGTGCCCGTCACTGAGCTATGAATCATAAGTAGGGGGAAGTTTGCAGACAGAAGCCCTTGTGAATGTGAATGTGATGGTGTGGATATAGCTCCGGTCATGTCAGACTGTGTGGGAAAAACAAAGAGGGGCAGGCCGAGTCACATGGGTCGTCCTGCTCCCAAAGACAGGACTCGCTTTCCTTTTAATCTCTCACTCATTCCTTCTCTCACTGGCAGGCCCATCCTTACTTCTGTCTATCTGTCTCTCACACTCTATTTATGCTGTATTGCCTTTATGCTAGTGCCTTGCAGTGGTGGAATGTAATTAAGTACATTAACTCAAGTACTGTATTTAAGTACAAATTTGAGGTACTTTACTTAAGTGTTTTGTTTTCATGCCACTTTCTACTAGATAAATGTTGTACTTTCTACTCCACTGCAATTATTTGACAGATTTAGTTAATAGTTAGTTTACAAATTACAACCCAACAGTATATACAAGTAGAACTGAAGCGATTAGTCGATTGATCGATAAGTCGACTGACAGAAAATTAATTGCAGACTATTTTGATAATCGTCCTTTTTCATGCAAAAATGCCAAACAAAACATTTCATGGTTCCAGCTTCCCAAATGTAAGGATTTGCTGCTTTTCCTTAAGTATCTTAATAATTGAAATTTATTTTTTAGAATTTTGAGGTTTGGACTATTGGTTGAAAAAAAAAAAGGACTGTGAAGTTGTCACTTTGGGCTCTGGATAATTGTGACAGCATTTATCAATATTTTCAGATATTTTACAAACCAAAGAATGAACCTATTAATTGAGGAAATACTCATAATAGAAACAATGAATAGTTGCAGTCCTATACAAAATGTGTGTGAAATTAGTTCGACCTCAACCAACTACAGCAGTAAAATGCTGCTTACACATTAATGCATGAGTAATAGTATTCCAATTATATAATATAGAATAATATATAAGTCACAGCAGCCATTTTTCTGAGTACCTTTACTGTTAATACTTTAAGTAACATTTTTAATGCAAGACTTTTTCTTGTAATGGAGTATTATTACAGTGTGGTATTAGTACTTTTACTTAACTAAAGGGTCTGAATACTTCCTGCACCACTGGTGCCTTTTTTGCCTTTTAATAATGTCTTAAGACATCATTCTTATGTATTTCCTTTATTATGCACAATACACTTTTATTATTAGCTTGTTGGTGTCAACCTTATTGTGCATTAGGTTGTAGTCAGTACGTGTATAGATGTGGCTGAAGATTGTGTGCCTTGTGTGTGTGAGCTGTGTCTGTTCAACATGCACCTGAAATGATTATGTAACAGTCTGCTGTATGTAGGAGTATGATGGAATGTGTGCTTGCGAGTACAGTACATGTGCGGGGTACGTACTGTATGCATACAAGTTAATATATGTGGGCCTATGTTTGTATGAGTGTGTATGCATGTGTTTAAAACAGTTTGTATATATGTACCCCATGCAACTCCGTGTGTATTTCAATTTTAATCTCTATCTTTTACGTATGTTATCTTTTATTTTTATGACTAAAATTAAGTGAATTGACTGATTGATTGTGCATATGCATCCCATTCAGAATGAGAGGTTTAGAATAAGCAACAGTAGTTATAGTTAGACAGTTATATATACAGGACATACTAGAACATGCCTGGCCGTATTTCTCTATTTTAAAGCTGTCAGTCATTTGAGAGGGCAAAGTGACCTCTGTTCTTTTCAGTAATAATGAAAAAACAACAACTCATAAATACACATATGCAGGTGTATTTACATTTGCTGGGTCAGTGCACAGATTGTACACATCTTTGTGCAGTTGATTACCAATTGATGGGTTGGGACCTCCAGGTGGTCTCAAGATAAATCCAGAAGGTTACAAGATGTTAAGATGTAAAGAAAAAAATATATATTTCTGTTGCAAAAATGTATCTTTTGTCAAATATTTGCTTGCTTTTTCTGGTGAAATACTGCAGACTTTCATCTCTTCAAGCCTGTCTTCAAGTGTCACAAGTGAAGATGGTTGGGGACCACTGCTTTTTTGCATGCAGGTATGTACACCCATTCACTGATCATTATTTATTTGACAGTTTACTTTATTTGCTGTTAATTTTAGGAAAACAAAATTATTGTTCATAACTACTCGCAGTTTTTAGTTCTACCAGACTAGGTTAACAATTTAAGCATTTAAGATGTATATTGTATAATTTACAAATCACAGTACAGAACTATTACCTTAATAAAAAGTGTATTTGTTGTTGCTAAAGGCTTTATTAATGATTGAAAAAAACCCATTTACTAATACTTTACAGATCCATTAATAACTTTTGGGTTGCCAGGTTTTGAAAAAAATCCCTTTGGCTGGTGTTTATTTCTATTTGGTAACATTGCATTTATAACTGCAAGTAATCCATTAATAAATGTCCATGGGTTCCATAATTTTTAATAATTCATCCAGTCTGCAGTTATTAATTTGTTATTAGAAAATGGATTTTGGTCCAGGTCCTCCAGCACTTTTCATGGAAGCGGCCTTACTGATGAATTGAACAGAAGACAAAGCAAGTGTTTTTCTTATTACTTATAACTGCTCTATAAAGCATTAGTAAATCATTTATTGACCATTAATCAGTCATTGGCTCCAACTTACATACCCTTTATAAAGGGTGCCTTATTAGAAAGTGGAACTGCAAATCACATTATACAGCTGATGTAAAATGACAATGTTCTGCGGCTGTAACAAGTCCCCTGACATACATTAAAGCTATATGCGAATAATGCATCCATAGAGAAAACCATAGGACCCCCCACCCTCTACTCTACTCGCTTAAACAGAAACCAAAAAAACAAAAGCATATATGAAACTGTTGGGTAAAAACAAAGCTATTTTAAATATCCTTCTGGTCACATTGCACCTGTTAACCAACCACTGGCACTGTTTTCTGAAGCTGAAAGGAAAAGTTCTTGAAATAGCTTTCCCATGAGTCTCTAGTCTAAAATAAAATAAAGGGGCTGGCAGGAGCCGCCCACCGCGCTGTTGGGACCCTGTCATGGGAACCATGCTCAACTGTCTGTGGAGATTTGAGCAGAATAAATGAAACAGCCAGAGTATCTCTATTTACATTGCTAATGCAAATGCTCATTTATCTTTAGCAAATATTAAATACACAAGAGAACGGAGGCTACTTCTATGTGTGTATGCTTGTCTGCGTGTTTGCATGTGTGCCAGCGCTTGCACGCAGGTTCGACATGTGCTCGTGCTTGTGAAGGTGCCTTGTTGACTTGTCTCAGACGCGATGAGAAGAGGAATAAGCAGATCACATTAAAAGTGTGGGGAGTGAAGAGCCAATAAGACCTGTAAACAAAAAAGGGCATGCGAGCCATTATCGCCAAAGTAAACACATGCACACGCAGCACGCTTCAACAAAAACATTTCCATTAAACACCACACAAAAGACCATTTATTAAAAGAAAACAATAATGCTTCACAACTTACAAAGCTGAAGCATCTCTGAAAACCCAAACAGGCTATATCCACCAAAGAAAAGTGAGGATTCCACTGAAATGAATCAGGTTTTTGAGGGGCGCTGAAGCAGAATCGGCTTAAGTGAAGCACACCAACCAGTGCCGTTCACCTTTCTCTGCTTCATTCTCAGACTGCACTCTATTTTAGGGACCTCTGATGACTCCGTCTTGGCCACATCTCCCTTTTTCCACTGCAGAAAAAAGTTATTCATAATCCTCCCAATAACTCAACACTGTTTGTCCAGTGTGATAAAGCAAAGGGAGCGCTCACAATCTAAATTTGCATTCTTCAGAAGTGAATGGCTTTGTCAGCTGGAGTAATACAGTTTGCAGCGTCTGCCTCCTCCCGCTGCAGGGAGGCTGTTTACATGGGGACAGCTCAGAGATCCAGAGAGGAGACAACGCTCCTGGCTTCTCCCCACAAGAAAGGCCTCCGTGGGTGGGCAGCGTTTCACCCGCTGATGCTCCAAGATCATCCCCGAGACGCACAAGAAGACAGATTTTGTGCCAAATAGTCCATTTTATGACACAGCCCTCCTCTCGGCTGCATTATCTGGACTTTAGTGTCTGTCACTTTTCAGGGGAAAGTTGAAAAATGAACAGAGATTATCCTCAAAATAGCAACAAAATAGAAACGGTCGCCGACGGAGGGAATCCCCTTTAATCTCGTCAGCAGTTTTGTTTAGGGTGCAGGTCAAGACCAAGAGACCAGAGGATAGAGGTGGGGCAACTGATCTGAGGGGTCACGGGACGGGACCTCAGATCTTGTACTGCTCACTGCTATCTTGGCTTAAAGTAATCAAAAACACAAGCTGGAGTGATTCCCAGAGTGTATTCCCAGATAATACAAGTGAGAAAGCTTTGGCAGGCAGATAACATGGAGAAACGGTCACAGTTTGGCCTTTTAGTGTGATGCACAACTTGTTTTTTGTTGTGTTCTTAGGGCCAACAAACGGTTTATTTGAAGTCCAGAGTGTTACGATGTTCTAATATTGGGCCAAGTGGAAGCAATTTTCACTAAAACTTGGGTGGCCATAGATACCTGCACCTGAGAGGCCTAAAAATGCAGTTGTTAGTCCTTTAAAAAAAAAGTTGATGCCTCTATTCAGCTATTTCTTCCTGTTCAACTGGCCCAAAGTATGGAGCCCCAAACAAAAGTCAAAGCAGTAAAAGATTGTCAGATGAAATATAACTGAAAACATTAATACAGTTAGCTTAATAATCAAACTGGAGTGTAAAAGAATTATAAAGCATTATACTAACCTCCAATCAGTTGATAAAATAAATCAAAACTAGCTAAACACACTGAGCACCAGCCTTTCAGCTACATACCTAGCTGCAGCTAATGTTTACCAGAAAACTACACCAGTGCAGATTATTGATTGACTGATTACTCTGCTCTGCTGTAGTGTCACTGTATCTACTCTTGCAACAGTAGCTAACGCAAACAGTTAGCTAGCTAACTCTAATTACCGTAGAAGTTTTTAGTTTATTTGACATTATGAGAAAGGAGACATTAAACCACACACATCTACAAAGTGTCATGGATGACATAATAAAGTCCGCGGTTGTCATTGTGGTTCTTGATGAAGAGAAGAAAAATGCACGCAGAAAATGTCTTCCTAAAGTTTCTTCCTAACCATTTATGCACACTAAACTGCTAATATCATTGTCTTGCTTGTTAGCTTACAGAAACTTGTGTCTATGAACCTTTAATTAGCGTTAGCAGCTAACTCTCTCTGTTTGTGATTGCTTACAGAGTTTTTATTTCATTTAATACTACATTTTAATTATTTAACTAACTATGTATTCAGTTATATTTTTGACTTGGCTGATAATACTTTACTGCCTTTTGTCGGTTCTGAGGCTCCATAGCTATGAACACCACGGACAGAGAAAATTATGGCAACACAAAGTCATGTTTAGCTCAAGTTACGCTGTGTGGAATAGAGAGACTCTCTAAACTAAACATGGAGAAGATGGTTCAGTTTTTATGCACGATATATCTGGAACAAACTCCCAGAAAACTGCAGGTCTGCTGCAACTCTCAGTTCTTTCAAATCAAAGCTGAAGACTTTTATGTTTGCCGCTGCTTTTTATTAAATCAAATTTGAGGCTTTTGATTAATATCTTACACTCGCACTCTAACTTTTACTCTCCTGTTTTATCTTATTTTTATTTTCTATTTAACTCTTTTTAATTGTATTTAAATGTATTTTTATATTGCCTTATGTTGCTTTTACATTTTGTCTTGATGCCTTTTATATTTTATGTAAAGCACTTTGAATTGCCTTGTTGTTGAAATGTGCTATACAATCAAACTCTCTCTGCCACCAAACTCCGGGATAAAAAACAACATTAACACTGTGATTGCATGCTGAGTGGAATCCAGAGCTGTTTGAGGATCACCTGCCAGTACAGCATCTTATCGCCTCGCTCTGACTAAGCTGAACTTCTGCATGACTTTTCCTTTCAACAGGGAATTTACAGGCATCAAACCGAAACACTATGTTCTACACTCAGCCTCCAGTCTCTGTTTTCTCCCACAGCCTAGAGGCGGTACAAGAAGCGGGGCTTGATCCTACCATCTGAACTTCATTACTTTGCTCGCTCATGACTAGGTATGTCTTGTATCTTTACATAATTCATGGGTCACAAAGTCAGGTTTGAACCTGTGTTCACCCAAGACTCTTGACTGGTACTGAGGGTTGTTCTGTTATACTTATCATATACAATGTAAAAAAACAACAACTTTCATCTGACTCATCATACATACATTTTCCCTGAACAAGAATGTTCCAGAGCTATATTTTGGGTTCTGTATTAGTCCCAACTGGTAAATATAGAGAAACAACTTGCGTTTTATGTCTCCATCTTATTTATAAGCTTGTATATTTTACTCCTCCAATCCAAAATGTTACAGCTCAACAAAACACAAAAACTAGCTTCTAGCTAGCCATGAATTCCTTTTGAGTATTAATAAATGCGATATTACAAAAGAATGTTTCTAATGTATGGACATAATTTAATCTGTAAGTGAAAGAAGCAGTTGAAGTTTCCATATATGGAGCTATATAGACACATTTTAACCAGAAAAGACATTGGTAAAGATTCCTAAATCATTTCTCTGATCTCTTGGACCCATTCCTCTATTATTCCCTCCGACCACAATAACATAAAATGCTGTGCACATGGGCATCGCGGACAGCAAAGTCCTCCCCTCCATCATAGGTCAAGCAATTCACCCCGAGCAAAGGAATTAAAGGAAGCAGAGATATCATCAGATGATAATCCCCTCTAAGATTCGGAGATGATGTGATCTCATGACATGCACTGGCCATTTTTCTAAATTTGCTATTCGAAAGAATCTAGCTGCATGGCTTGACATATATAGCTTTGGAAAGAGCATTGTGACCTCTGTTTGACCTCTGTGTTCACCTTTGACCCAGAGGAAGTTGTTAAAGAAGAGTAATCTGCTGTCAGTAAAAGGCATTAACTGTTCTGAGGTCATGAAACAACGCTGGTATGAGACCCAAAGTGCCTCTAAACCGACAGCATCAAGGTGCCACGAGATGAGGTAAGATTGGGTGGTCATGTAGGGTGTGTATGTGTTTCTCATGCATACTGCTTATCTGTGAGGCATCTTTCCTGGAAAATGAAATTGAAAAAGCGCTAACATAAAATACATGTACAGAAACCAGAGGGATGTTTGAGTGACACTAGTTTGATGTTGCAGGTCTCCTGACACACAAGGCCGTTTGGAAATAAGCCCTACGTTGCAGAGGCTAGACAGTAAAAAGGCCCCATGAGCTTCCCTGTGACAGGCTGTAAAAAATGTCACAACCGCAAACTCTTTCTCATGCAGACAAAAGGCACACCATAGAGCAGGTAACACATACAGTTGGCCTGCAAAATTGCTACTGAGAGTCAAACTAAAACAGCTCCTGGAGATTGATACATATGATGTTATTTTGGGAGGGAACTTTTATGGGAGGGAACGATGTACATAGTCACTTTTCATGAGGGCCAGTAATGTTTAAATCCCTGCAGACAAGCTATAAAATCATCATTCTGAGACTTTATGTGAGTGTCAGGACTTTTTTTCTATATTACTCTTACTGTATTTGGGACCGAATGTAAAAAACGAAAATCTCTGGTACCTACAGTGTAGTGGTCACTATGGGAAAGCAAGATAATGTCTGGGTAATCAAGTTGTTTCCAATGAGAGTTAGGATCTTAATGGGAGGTTTAAGTATTAAAATGAGAGCATTACAGAACTGTGAGCTCAAGATGGAGCGATTGAAAGCTGAGAGGTAGTTCTATCAGTCTACCTGTCAGGAAAAACTCCTGAAATACCTGAAATAAACACCAAGAAATACCAAAGTGTCTTTCTAAGTTTAATTCTTTGCAAAGAAGGTCAGACAATCATACAGAGCACTGTAGGTCTGCAGTGAGTGAGACAGAGAAGTACCGTTTGCTCAGACTATTTAAAGGAAATGTGTATGCGTTCAGTATGAGGGGGGGACAGAAAAACATCTTAAAATATCTTACACTCATCATTACAGCTAGTCTCGCAGGGTCAAACTACATCTGGCCAGCTCAGTTTCACAGTGACATTTAAGTCTGGAAAACATCTGCTTGACAATCGATTCAGCTCCATCTGATACATATTGGATGGCCCAGTTAACATTAAGTTGATGACATGATCCTCCAAAAACCTATTAAAACTAGGTGTTACACACATAAAATCAGTAACGATTCTTCCACTCATGGTGGATTTATTCTAGAAACTAATTTTGGTGGTAAACAAAAAATTTTACAATGTTTCCACAATAATTTTAAAACTTTATGTTGATGTCTGAACAAAGAGAACTATCAATCATCTACTATACAGCCAACTTGAAATCACATCTGTCTCAAACTAATCCTTGCCCCTGGCAGACCATAATGAGCAAAGCAAAAGTTGTTGGATGGCTTTGCCAGGATACTTCACAACATCACTTGCTAATAAATTTCATTTTAATCAGTGGGGTGATGGGTGGTGTTAGTAACTGGCCCAGGATTATGCCTGTCTGATTTAATGCTAATTCATTCAAAGTAGACATGCTCAAAGTTATTATGTCTTTCTTCACCCAGCCCCATTTGTGAACTCAGCACTCCCCTGTTTAAATCCAAGATTTCCATAGATACAAAAATGATTTCCCCTGAAGTTTGTGCAGGGAATGCTATGTGATGTTGATGTCATAAATGAGGCTAGTCTTCACCTAGAATCTTGTATGAAAATGATTGTATAGTTGTCTTAAATCAAAGAATTAGCTGACGTTTAGACCGAAAATAGTAGTGTTTAAAAAAAAATAAAAAATTCAAGGGGCTGCGTTGGTGTGGGGTGAGATAAGAGCCAGGAAGTCCAGTTTGAGTGCTACATACATTCATTTTAAAGATTATAAGATGCCAAAACACCACACAGTAACAGTATAAGACTAATTTTACAACTCTGTAAAGCTATTTTGGTGAAAATCATTTTATCCTCCGTCTTACCAGTTGAGAGGTATGCAGTAGAAAAATGGCTTTTATGTTATTACAAAGTAATCTACCATGAAAGAGTGTACATATGTAATTGGCCAGCGCAGTGCGCTGCAGGATGACGACGTGTGCCCGCCATTCCGACGCAGCTCTCTCACTGAAATACAGGAGGAGGCTGCATTTTTTCTTTAATGCATTACTGTTGGAGGTCTGAACGAAGCCATACAAGTTACTGGATCTGTTGACCCTGAGTTAAGTATGATGACTTTTGGCTCCAAAGTCTTTTCAGTAATTCTCATCTAAGACAAACGGCTATTGAACAAATGTGAGACTGACAGAAATCCTACCTGTTGGTTGTCACTTGGCATTCCTGTTTCAAGCTACAGCCTGGTGTCCTCCACCTGTTAGAGAGAGATACAATGATAATGCTAAACATGATAAACATACACTCACTCTACAGGTACACCTGTACAGTCTAATGCAATCCAACACAACTGTTATGCCATAAAGTCTACTTTTATGATGGCAATAAGGTTTGTCACTGAGGTATTAATTCAATTGTGTTTTTTAGCAGTGAGGTCGTAGTTAGTATTGGTGTTATACTGGACTGCCTCCCCTCGTGTGTGTAAACAGGGAGGACAAAAAGGTCGAAACACCTCCCAAAACAATGCAGTTCAGCACAACACCTCCTTTCACTATGCCCTCAGTAATAAACGTACTTAAATTTACACATTTCCGACAATGTCAACAAAAACTGAACATTAGAAACTTTGTACAGGTAGAATTTGTGGCAGAGCTGTTGTATGGAATTGCAATAGATTGCACAGGGGTACCTAATAAAGTGGGCACTGAATCATTTGTCATGCACAAAATTGTGATTGAAATAAAACTACCACCATCAGCATCAACAACTTCATCTTCAACCTCATCTTTCATCATCAGCATCATTGGTCAGAATTGCTGGAGTGGGATTTAAAAACAGCCTCCATCTGTTTAGTTTCTGCCTTTGATTGACAGCGCATCAAAGCCATGAAGCGCAAGCCCTGAAAGCTCCAACTATCCCCGCAGATCATGACGCTTGGACGCGCTCTCCTCTCCTGGCAGCGGCAACAAACTGCCAAGTAAACACGCATGTAATCAAGCAGCCAATAAATACACCAGAATAGCACGACAAGAATGTTCACACAGTTAATGTGGATCCCACAGAGCGCCAATGGCTCTGCCAGTCCCAGTGGGATCTGGGAGAGGGTACAACAGGGAAAGGGCCACGTCCCAGTTAATTGAAGATGACCTGATTTCTGCACGTTCGACGTTTGAAGCTGGTGCAGAGTGATATCAGACAATTAGAGAGAGGAAACAAAGGAGGGCCCTGCTAGCTAGAGGCCAGCTTGTTTGCAGAGGCGCGAACTTAATTGCTTGAGGGCTTTGCAAGCCATCTGATTTTACTATCTTGCACAAGCAAACACAAAAACACACCAGACTAAAGACACCCGCACACACTCTCACCATGCACATTCTTTTATGTATCTTGAAAGAGTGAACAAGAGGTCAGCAGATGTAAATCTTTCAATAAGCCAAGAGACTGAGATGAATTAAGAGCTAGTGTTTTTCAACAGCTGTATTCTGGTTTCACATCAAATCACCCTGATTGAATGGCACAATAATAACCTGTATTGCATGATGTATAGTACTAAGTTGCTGAATTACTGAAAAAACAAGGCTAGCCTGCATGGTTTAATAGAGCATGTAAACATAATTCTTTCCCATGTGATAAGAGGACTACAAAACCTTTCCAGGGAAATGACGCTAACATGAAGTCATGCCATTTCTCTCAGCTATTCTAATGACAGCACCAAGTATTTTGTTAGGAGAAACAGCCAACAACAACAGCAATAACCTCTCATTTTCATTATCTCTATTGAGAGCATCTTTTGTAACCTAAAGGGTGAGAAGGAAATTATTCTTCAGCTTTATTATCAATACTCCCAAAATGGTGACACAGAACTTTTTTTTAAAAGGACTGATTTGTGTGTTTTTGGAATCATACGCATCCTTTCCACCTTGAGTGATGGATTCAGTGTAACATCTGTTTCAGGATACAAACAACAAGGCCATAACCCAGTGGAGGAATTCACAGCCTCGTCCATATCCATTCATCCACACCAGTGCCCATTCTTGACAGTTTCACTTTGGTCTTTTTCAGCCCTGTTGTTTTGATCTATGCATGCAGGCTGCTTAAGGCAAAGTTGCACTCAGAGGATTCAAACCAGAAGAACCCAAGAACTCTTCCCACTTAGATTGTTATTACAGTCACATCATGTACCCAAACATGACAAGTCTCCCATTACAACAGAACAATCTTATTCTGGTATTTTTGCCCAGGGGATTTCTGGTAGGGTTCTGTCTCTCATCTGAACATGCTGATGTGTGTGTGTTGTGGATGCAGTCATTTAATTACTCCTCTTCCTTTGAGTGTGGTGATTGTGTGTAGTCCTGCTGAATGTATTATCTCTCAACTCTTGGTCTTTTTCACAGACCTTTTGCAAAGGGACACTGTTCTTCTGTTGAAGCATACTGGTGCTTTAATGAGTGAATTCATTCTTGACCTTGGAAAAAGTAGTTTTGTCAACTCAAGGTCCACTTACTAGCTTTTTCCAGGGCTTTAAAACACATTTAAGAGCATTCATCGGCAGATGGAGTTTGAGAAGAAGATCCAAATGCAGACAATGAGGCAGAGCAGGTGGACTTAAGGGACTTTACTAGAGTCAAGGATCAGTTAATAGGCTTACATTTCGGCAACTAGAAGGCAAATCAAACAGCCAAACAAATCCTGCCTCTCTGCTTATACAAAGGTACAGGCAGACAGATAACAGGCACAACTTCTGAAACAGGTGAAACAGAACAGGCAGGAATGGCAGATAGGCACCATAGACAACCTGGCCAGTGGGAATAGAAAAGTAGCTGCTATTTATGCATTGAGGCTTAATGAGGGAATGAGGCACAGGCATGCAGGGAGGAGCAGAATCAGGTGACTGGCAAAGGGTGGGGAAACTCTGAGGGCATCTGGTGGACAGGTGGGGGATTGCAATGTGTGGAAATGTTCATGAAAGTGTAGGGGCTTTGGGAACAGAGAGGTAGTGAGGCTGAGAGAGAAGGAAAGGTGCTGCTGCTGTGCTTGGATTTTTATACCGAGCAACAACAATATGATGATCCATGTCATGTATTTCTAACTGAAAGACAAAAGTTAAAATTAAGGTAAAAACAAGGCTGTTGGTTTGTTAGGCCAGAATATTTTCTTAGTCATCAAAAATCTTCAGTCAGATTTTTCATTCTCAGTCACAGTAGTTAACATAAAAAGATACACAATGCCTCTGGGCAAAACAATTCTTCACTGTCATTCTCTCCAATGACACTTTGAGGAAACATGTAACTCATCACGGTTCACAACCAGTGTCACAGAAGTGCTGCTCAATTACCACTCTTAGTGGCAGGGGAAGCGACCAACCATGAAGGCGACCACAAAAGATCCAGGTAGCATTCAACAGGAAACATCACCTCGGCCAATTACCCATGAGCTCATATGTTGCCAAAACAGCCATTAATCCGAGTGGTGAGCACACGGAGGGCTGGTGCAGCTTCCAAACCCTCTGGGGTCCCAAGGGTGAGAGGACTCACAGGGAGAAAGACAAAGGAGGAGGTGTGTGATATGGCAAACAGATGAATTGATCATTTATCATGGGTTACTGGGGCGCTAATTCGGTATGTCTTACGACATATTACAAAACACTGCTGACTTGAAACTACATAAAAGGTGCAAAACGTATCAATAAGATTTGGTAAGCTATGAAAGAGCAACAAACTATCAACTATTAAACAGACTTTCCAGAAACTTACACCTCTGTCTTTCTCCGAACTGTTGTCATATTAAGACCCAAATAATACAAACCAGTTACGAGAAGAGAGCATGACATGTTCGTTCTAAAGGTATGTGTAAGATGATGAATGATGAAGGCTTATACATATAAAAATGAACAGTATACACAAGTGAAACCAGACTTCTAGGAGACTCATACCACACTTCACTGTATAGAGCACTGGAATAATGGTAGAAACACCACTTGTGTCACAAATCTCCTGGGAGCAACGTGTCCTGTCATCATAGAGGTCAAATGGAGAACTGGCTGAGCACAAATAATGTCTAAAGATATAACAACCAGACAACTGAGTAAGTTGTGTTTGTGGTATGGAAGACCAGAGTGACATGTTATCTTGACTTATTTTTTTGTGTGTGTAGCATGAAGAGACTATAGCTTGCATTTCATTGTACAACCGAGTGTTGTACAAATAATGATAAATAAATTACCCTTGAACCTTGAACAACAGTAAATGTAGGTGATGACTGAAAATGTTTCATACATTGAGAGAGTCAGCTATAATTTAACCAATGGTTGTCCAGTTATGACGGCCGCCATGTTCACTGGCACAAGTAGCTCACAGGATTTAAAAGATAAGGGGCTATGTAGGCTACTCTTTGGCTAAAGTTTCTGCTGTTTACTGAAGTCTCTGTACTGTCTGGGAGGCTCAGGCCAGTGAAAACAGCTTCAACTTAAAAATAAAGAAAAAGACAAAAGAGTGAAAATTGTTGTGGCCTTCAAAGTGGAAAGCTCTGGACAAAGTACCTGTCCAAATTGCTTGTTTTCTGTAGGAAAGATAACTAATGGTGCTAATTTTTTTTTAACATATTAACAGAATGAACCCTTTTGCTAAATGCTCCTTTAAATGTAAAGTGACAATAAAATATGACAAAATGTAACAAATATGTACAGCATATGTGCACAAGAGTGTATAAATTTGAGTTTATACTTTATATTAATAATATATTTGAAAAGCTAAATTAGTTAACAGACACAACCTCAAGATACTATTAGCTTGATAAGTTGTTATGGCTAAAGCATTAGCAAACGTTATGTTAGCAAACAACTGCCTACTTACACATCCAGCAGACGCAGAGCAATGTATCCTCCAGTTAGAGTGTTTCTGGCCACCTGGTGAATCTCCTTTTGCATTTGGTTTGGTCCACCAACTTCTTAGAAAAATGTCTGATCTTTAGCTTGCTAGGTTTGCTAAGTTTGCTAAGACTTAGACCCCCATACAGTCTATGTGCAAGCTGACTAACCAAAATAAGCTAAAAGCGGCATGGATGTGAAGAATGCAGAAATATGTAGTTTAATTTTGAGCATAAGTGACTGTATTGTACTGAGAGGGAGACATTTAAATCATTCATCATCAAAAGGGATGAAAGACTAACTGTAAATTGGTTAAAATTACAATTATTTTGTTAGCATTTAGCACTGCTTCAGTAGCATGCTTAGGATTCATGGGAGCTGTACTGTAGTTGTTAAATACTACCAATTGTTATGTTATTGTTAACTGTGCTCTTTTTTAATGGCAAGTACAGCAGCACAAAATGTTACCGCCTTTCAGAAAGACTGCAAAATATGTAGCAGACATTTTGAGTTCCAGTGGCGTAGTTAGGCCTCGGCGTCCAAGGCTACAGCCACAAATGTTTTATGAATAGCTTCGGATCTAAACAAAAAGAAAAGAAATAATGTCATTCAAGCAAGCAGCAGATCTACTTCACACTACTTGGCAGTTGCACATTTTGTGTGAGCAAAGAGCGAGAGAGTGAGAGAGAGAGAGAAAGAGAGAGAGAGAGAGAGAGAGAGAGTGCACACCGGTTACAGGGCTTGTCATTGTTGGCATCTGTGGTAGCTAGCTAGCTAGCTAACGTTAATTCACTAAGGCAGGAGTTGAAGGCTATGGATATAAGAAGCTTTTTCAAAAAGAAAAAGGATGAAGGCAACAAGGCGCATGCGAGGCTAAAGGAGGTGGAGGAAGAGTTATCTCCTGTTGCTGCTCCCGTTGAGAGTGCCACTGTCTCATCTACAAGCTCAGGTTGAAGAGGGCTCTCAAGCTAGCTACCTAGTCTATTTCTGGTTCTCAAACATTTTTGTCATAAGGCACACCATTTATGAAAACAAGTATTTCCAAGGCACACCTTAACATATGATTATAGCTATGTAAATCATCAGTGTTGTGCATGAACGCGCTCAAAGAGCGCCGTTCATTAAATGTGCTTATGTTTTTGGCGAACTGAACGTAGCCTTTTGCAACTAATGAACGTGAACGACGCTCACGCACTGTGAACTATGAAATGGAACTAGTTCATTTAAATGAAGTTCGTTTTAACTGAACTTTGAGCTAGCTCTTGTGATGTGTGAACTTGCACAACACTGGAAATCATCATAAATAAGACTAATTCCAAGGCACACCTGGCCAGCTCCAAAGACAGCCCGATGTGCAACAGCACACAGTTGGAGAACTGCTGGTGTAGCTAGCCTACACTCACTGTGTGTGGAACATAGGCTAAGCATAGAAAGTATTCAAGCCATAATTCGTTTCCCCTGAAGCATATGTATGAAGCATATGCATCTCTTGCAACTGATTTAGTGATTGAAACATGTATTGTACAACAAGTAGTTCCGACCAAGCAATCTGATTGGTTCAACTAGACATTTAGAAGGTGCTCTTCACTAAAAACATTACTCTGAGGGCACTACTAGCTTAAAAATACATGTGATGTTCGCAGACGTAGTAGCTAAATCTGTCCATGGAAATATTATTTTTTTCAGCACATATCTTAGTTACAACAACATTGAGCTAGCAAGGCAGTTTTGTGTTGAGATGTGTGGTATTTACTCAGTTTGGGAAATCCCACAATCTCTAGAAAGCATTAGCTCAAGTTGGCTGGCTGACTCAACAGGGACTAGAAATTGTCTCTGTTGCTAGGTCATTACTAAGGGTCAGCCTACTAGCAGAGGTAGTAAACTAGGTTTCATTACATAGGATTCTACTGACCTGACTTATTGTTTACCAGTTATTAGTCAGACCCCATGTGTTTCCAAGGAAATGGTGATAACACTAAACAAAAAGTTTTTTATTTTGAGAGCGAACTGCCCCACAGTGTGAATACATTTTTTATTATATCTTATATTTTGTTGGTAACTGTCGTATAATCGCAATATTACACGAGAGGGTGTGCTTTAACATCATTATTGGCACTTCAGTGACACTCGCAAGCGCCTCGGTCCTGACCGCATCACTGTCGTGCCAATAATGACGTTAAAGCACACTCTGTCCTGTAATATTGCCTAATTCCACTCAGATGGATAAAGTTAGCTAGATAGGTAAATACCAGGCTACTTTCAATAGCATGCTTCCATTGCCAGCAGCAAGGCAGGCTGTTTATAATCACTTATTATTATTATTATTATTATTATTATTATATTAATATTATTTACAAAGTCAATTACTCCATCTTCCTACAGGAAAAAAATGTGTCTACTCAGTCAGTGTTACTTATTACTAATTATTAAGAAGACCCATTATTTGAGTGTGTTTTGTGTAATTTCCCCCTACACATTAGTGTGTCATTCAGAGATTATATTTACAGGTTAAAGTAGGCATCTTTTATTCATTTTACTCAATAACTTAAAAATGGTGCAATTATCAGGTGAAAATCTAAAGATTTCTGGGCTGGGCTAAGCCCCCAATGTTTCAAGATCCTAACCACGCTTCTGCTTGTCACAAAAGCACAGGTGTAACTCATAACATTAACCCAGGAAGACATGTCAGTCAAACAGCATGCACAAAATCAGGGGCGCGTTCAGCCCCAACAAAACATATCAAAACGTTTATTTCAGCGGAAATGGTGGTGCCTTGAACACCCTGTTGTGTACACAAGTGCACAGCCTTTTTAATACGGCAGGGTTTATATACACGACGCTGTGATTGGGTAACACCTCTGACACACCCACCAAACAAGAGAAAACGTACCTCAGAGCCTGTTGCACATCGTTTCTAGGAAAACGTGTCGTTCAACCTGGAAACCGAAGAAAAACGGTGCACACCGTTTTCACATTGAACGTGCCCCAGGGCTCTGAAACCGACACACCTGAGAGGAATGCAGCCATCATTAATTCATGTCATAAATTGCACCTAGGCTGCAAAGAGTCACAAGCGTGGCTGTAGACACTTTACAGCCTATATAATATTGCAAATAATGAATAATTGATTTGCTGAGCATACAGAGTAACCCCTTACTGCACAAGAAGGATGGACAACTATTAAACTGAAACCTTCCCATGTAGGCCTACATTTGGGACAGACTAAAAATTCACAACTTTTCCTTTAAAGGGGAACTCCAGCAATTTTACACATCAAAGTCTGTTTACAGGTCTTAGGGAGTACTGCTGTATATGTGAAAAAAACACTTGAGGCTACAGCAGCTGCTACTAGCATGATACACCCGAATCTCCGACTGACCTGTTAGCTGTTGAGTTCCGTTGTGGGCAATGTAGGCGCCAGGTTTTGACAAGGAAGAAGAATGCGTGGAATAAAAAAATCTGATATCTCTGTATCTCCGATGTTATAGGAGCGCAATGCGAATTCAGTGGAGTGCTCTGTTAAGTGACTGGTTAGTTGGCTAACTGCATTATTTAGTGTAAATAATAACCCTCAAATAATATTCTCGTAATAATAGTGCAAAGTGCTTTGAACCAACCGACTGACTGACACTGCCGTCCTTACTGTCTCGTGCAATTGCTTGCAGGGATAAAAATGGATCAGATTCATTTGGTGAAATGATTTGATCCTGCCTCCCAATAAGGAGATCGTGGGTTCGTGGGTTCGATTCCCGGACCGGACCAACATCACACAATCTCTCTGGGTGGAGTCTGCATGTCCTCCCCGTGTTACCGTGGGTTCTCTCCGGGTTCTCCGGCTTCCTCCCACCGTCCAAAGACATGCATGTGTAGGTTAATTGATAACTCTAAAATTGCCCGTATTGAATGAATGTGTGAGTGAATGGTTGTCTGTCCTTGTCTGTCCTTGTCTGTGTCTGTGTTCGCCCTGCGACGAGTTGGCCACTGTCCAGGGTGTGCCCTGCCTAAGGCCCGAAGTCACTGGGATAGGCTCCAGTCACCCGCGACCCCCTAACGGGGACCAAGCGGTAGAAAATGGATGGATGGATGGATGGATTTGTTTCCAGTCAGTAACAGCACAGACATGGCTTCCGTGTTAAGATGAAAATACATACATACATATATATATATATATATATATATATATCTAGATACACAACTACTCGCAGTCAAGACCTGAGGAGCTCCAATAAGGCCGCCAGGGGGTGCATTCATTGCATCAAGTCCTTTACTGCCAGACTCAGCAATTAGTTAATTATCTGGATCTCCCCATGACAGCCAGCCAAAACCACAGCAATTTAGATGTTCTAAACTGTGGCTACACCGGGCTACAAGCAGAAAAATCCTCTTAACATGTCCAAATCATACCTTTCATTAAACAAAGTTCAATAGCTTGTTTACATGAGGCTGGGGTGTCCACCAAACAAACAGCACCACCACACTCTTGGTTTGCCAAAGAAGCGGATAAATGTTTGTTTACTGTGAGCAAGTCATTGGTGCGGAATGCAAGCTGTTTAGAGCGGGACGCTGTGATATTTTGTTTGCCTATGTGTGTGTGGCCATGAATGCGCACACATATAGTGTTATGTGATTGGCTGTATATGTATGTGTATATACGTTGTTACTCAGGCCAAACAGTATTTACACCAAACATGTGTAAGCACTTGAGGGCCACTGTATGTAAACTCTGAATGAAAAAACTAATTTAGCATAGTAAATATGAAATGGTGAAATGTTTATGCAAATGTAATTAGCAAACTAATGGGCTTTCACATCAACAAATATTGATTGAGAACATCTGCTTGATGTGTGAGATCATTACATTCTTCAGGAAAGGTTGCATTACAAGTCTAATCAGGCACGGTAAGCAATGTTCTGCCAAGTCAGAGACAAATAACAAAAGTTATAGAGAACAATAGCTTGTCACTGTCTTTTCATAGAAACCCACTATCCAATTAAAACCCGTTCTGTAAAAACGGCATCCTTTTGTAAACATTGTATATGTATTAACAGCAAACGTGATAGTCATCAGTGTAGCCCATTTAACTGTGGCCAGATGCTCGGGCACATTCCTATGACAGCAAATTCTAAACACTTACAAGTGCATTAGAGTGGAAAGCCAATATCATCATATTGATCTACTCTTATGTTAAGAAAAAAAGCGGAGTCATAGCCATTTAATCATTATGCCAAATATGCTTTTAGTCATTGTGAAAGCAGCCTCACTGTGTGTTTAATTCAAAGTCACTGCAAGGGATAACAGACACATTTTAAAGAGGGAAATATTGTAGATTGAAAAGATAAATCCGTTCTGAGAGATTTGAGGCAGTGTAAACATTTCACAGCCTAATAGCATCTTGGTGCGTGCTTTTTTTCTTTTCAGCAAATGAGTGAAATTCTGTGAGGTCATTTGTATCTCCTGGTTGATTTCGCGACACCTGTAACCTCAGGGCAAACACTGTGGGTTCAATCATGCAGGTCCCAGAGTTCATAAATAGTTTAAAAAAATCTCATGCCAGACTTCAAGTCTGGATGAAGAAAAGAGCTGCCTATTTCAAGGATATATCCTCACCTCGCAAGGTTTCATTTTGTAGTTGCATCATTGAAATATTCCAAATAGTTTCTAATAATAATAGTAATAAACTTTATTTATATAGCACCTTTCTTACGGGTGGTGTAACTCAATGTGCTTTACAATACAATGAAGAAACAAGAGAAACAGGCAAATTAAAACAAGTGCAAATGCTGCACGATAAAACCAAGCAATCAAATGAATAACAAGCAAAAGAGGCAGCAAATGCTAAGAACAACAGAATACTGTATATGAAAGACAGAAAGAAAACAAAGGCATGAGAAGAATGAAATGTGTAAAAGATAAGAATAAAACAGGAAGAGTGACGCTTTAGTTAAAAGCAATGTTGAGTGAGTATGTTTTCAATTGTCGTTTAAAAATGTTCACAGAGCTTGCATCTCTTACAGCCTTGGTTAAGGAATTCCAAAGTTTTGGTGCATAGTTAAAAAAGGCTGCGCTTCGGGAAGGAAATAAAATCTCTGAAGAATACTAACCACATGAACAGTTGACTGATCCATCATCAAAAACCATTTTCATGTCCCAGCTGACTAGCTGCATGGGCTTCATTTCAGTGTGTCAGGCTTATGTTTTATGGCTTGTGGCTGTATCTTGATAACAAAAATACAGTTTGATTTATTCACAATTTTATGAAGTCTTTAGACACACGGTGTCTGTTCTTAGTTAACCTGACTGATTAGAGAGTAAATGTAGCTGACTGTATTGATCTTTTCATATAAACTCTGCAGGCTCACCCAATCTGTTTCCTAAACCAAACAGGATCCTGTCATCTACTGCGCATATTTAAAGCAACATTATTCCACATCTGAGCCTTTGAAGACTAAACGAACCAGCGCCGAATACTTTGCACAGGTATGAATTTGAAGGTCAGGGAACGGTGAGCACTCAGTGAAAGGTTAAAAGACCAGAAAGCATCTCGGTCTGAACATGGATTACTTCTCATGAACTCAATCCCTTTAAGCCATGTCACAAACCCACCAAAGTATTAGACAGATTCCGCCGCAAGAATTTATAATGACATCTTAAAACCATTTTGCGCACAGCAGCAGAATAAACTCATTAAAGTTTGCAAAGGTGTTGCTTAACCTGCCAGATTTGTCTGTAACTTTATCTCTGGGGCTTTTTGATGCTTCATTCCAAATTTTTGATTCGGTACATCAAAATCTGACCTCTTCAATTGAAGGGCAGTGCCCATATTAGGCACCAGAAGGCTACTGCTCATGCTGGATATAATTAAAGCTTATAATTACATGCTTTGACATAGCAAAGACTAGAAACAAAAACACATATAGTGTGTAAGATGAGCTGAAAAAAACCCTCCGTTCATCAATGGAGACATACCTGCGTGGTTGCAGAAGCTCAGCTCAGGTCAGACGCTCGTCTGTGCGGATTATCTAGTTTGATATCATCACTCTCCCTCGCCTTCCTGATGCTGAATCCCTAAATGTCCGCTTAGACTGCTGTCTTCTTGCTTCCTTGCTTTAGCAGCCTTGCTCTCGATAATGGAGATCATTCTTTTTTCCCCCTGATGTTTTTACTTGGCTGGGCAGGTGGCATTCTCTCATCTATACGCTCCACGTGTTGGTTCACACAAGACATGTAATGCTGATAGCGTGCTGACTCAGTAAGACCTCAATCTCTTTTAACAGCCTCATGGCTATTATACAGCACAATAATGCTACTGTGTGACTCCATCCTGCCAACATGCCGAAAGAACTCCCTGTTTTACATGGGACAATGCAATTTATGTCACTTTGAATTTACAATATGTACAGTAGGTAGAAGAGAGATGCAGCTATTAGCACATGCATATACTCTTACAGCCTGAAATTTACATAAGAGATATGAACGAACTTGACAGTAGCTCTCACAATACCATGTAAAGTAACAAAAGCACCACTGCAGGATCAAAACAGATGTTTTACATCTGGACTGACTTCTGCATAATCTAAACACATTACTTATTATTGCAATTACTCGTGTCTTACAATGTAATTAGACATCATAGGAAACCCATAGGCTGAATTTGAGCAACCCAAATTATGTAGGATGTGTGTGCCAATTCAGTTTACTGGAACTCTAATTGGACACATGTGGTAACATGTGTCCAAGTACTAATTCATGAGCAAACCAGTAACATACAGCCAGTCTGGGTGGCATTCAGCTGCATGAACTGTCAACAAGAGGTGAAATAAAGGGCGTGAAAGACACCAAAGCCCAACTTAGCCACAGTTTAATTAACTAAATGTAGATGATGTACCCATATGCAATTAATCTTTAATGGTAAGCTTACCCTTAGTGGTGTCTAACCACGCTGATAGTTTTGGTTTTATTTGTCTAGGTTTTGAGATACTCATCTCTTTGACCGTGAATAGAATATACAAAAAAATCATCAGCAGCATGTTTGTTTGTTTTTTTTGAGACTGTGTCTCCATTACTGAGGATAATCCACAGACCTCACAATGAACAATTTTCATTGGAACTCATTTCTACTGAAGAAATTGTTCCTATGAAAACTGTTCGTGGTGTGGTCTGTGGATTATCCAGACGACAGGGGCCATTAATTCTGGAAAGACACTTGTTGATATTTTAGCCACCCTAGCTACAAGGCTTCAGCGACGGCAATGTTGATAGGTCAAGTCCACCACTTTGGTCCAGACTGAAGAAATTCACTGTCCCCGGAGGATGAATCCCGATGACTTTGGTGATCTCCTCACTTTTCATCTACCACCACCAGCAGCTTCACAGTAAATGTCTTGACAACTACTGGATCGGTGATTGATGGCTCCCCACAGAATTAATTGTAATAACTCTGGTGATCCCCTGACTGTATCTAGTGCCATCATCAGGTCAAAATTTTTATTTGTCTAACACTTTGTAACCAAATTCCTGCAAAACTAATGACATTCCCATCATCCTCAGCTGTCTTTAGTGCTAATTGGCAAATGTTAGCATGCTAACATGCTTAACTAAGACGGTGAACATGGTAAATATACCTGTTAAACATCATCTGCTAAACATAGTAATTTTGAGCATGTTAGCATGCTGATGTTAGCAATTAGCTTAAAGCACCACTGTGCCCAAGTACAGTCTCAAGGAGTATTGGAGTGTATTGGAGTGGAGCCAGAATTCTCAGAGACAGATACCTCAAAACCTGGGCAACTAAAACCAAAACTGTCTGCATGGCTAGATACCACCACAGGGAGGTGAGAAAATTATGTTGTTGGGTTTTTTTTGTAATTTTGGTGAACTGGCCCTTTAAGATACAAGTTGAAAGACTATGATATATAGCTTAATATAGAGTCCTGTATAGAGTCAAAATTATGTGAATTATCACTTTTAACATAATGATCTGCATACCAGTTTGTTCACTTTGTATGTAAAAAACAAAAAAAAACATCACAGTGGAAAATTGAATTTTTGGCTCAATGATATTGAATGACAAAATTCAATTCAGTCAAATTCATACACAATTCTTGTTTTAATGAGCAGTTTGGACATGCAGCGTATTCATATCATGCTCACAGTCTAGACATCATAATACTGACTACAGTTTGACTAACCACACCATGTTGTTTGCATGCCCCTAATCCTACTGAACCAGCCGTCAGATAATGCTCATCTATACCTCGATATACAGCCTACAGTGAGCAACACACTGCCAGACTAATGCACAGGACTTAGAAGAAAAAGGGAGGTAACATCAACACATGTGCGTGTTAAGTGAATATGAGTGTGTCTTGAGGGAAACCAAAGAGAGCGTTATCGGAGGGAGATAACAGGACACACTATAGGGCTTTTTGGCACATAGCAGCTGAGGCTTTACACCAGTAGGTCAAAATACAACCCTTAATGTAAGGGCACCATTAATAATCAACAGTGAAATTAACAAGACGCCAAAATTAGCAGGTTAATTAGCAGGTTAAGGTACCAACAGGCCAAACTGTGGACTAAAGTGGTATAGCCCTTAAATGGCAGGTCATCGAGTAGATACTGATTATCAAAACCAGTTTAGAGAAGAGAGCTCTTTGAAATACGAGCACAGCACTCAACCTAAGCCCTAGCAACTGACAGTATACCCAGCCCATTTAAATGATTTGTCTCCTGCCGTTTGTATGATCCGCCTCCTATTAAAACTCGACACTGTGACTGCTGCATGCTTTTATCTACAGTAGGTCACAACATGAGAGAAAAGAAGAAGCTAACACATGCAGCTAGTGGCCTTTTCTCAGATATATCTTGAATATAAAAGCTTCTGAAGAATTAGCTCGGAGATGTTGGCCCTAAATCAAGTGTCTCCCAAATCTCCTCTGGAACTGAGAAGAGAAATGTGAAGCATAACAATATTGTTACTTCAACTTAGAGGAATTCACAGGCACTAAGTCAAAAAGACAAACCCCCAACAGAATTGTTCAGCCATTGGGAGTCCTACTGAAATCTCATCTAAGCAAACACACAAATACACACATACTTGTGCTTGTTCGCACTCTAAGCACAGCTCATATACTCCCAACTGGTGCTAATTTAATCAACGAAAACTATGACAAAAATAACACAACCTTAAGACTCAAGATGAAAACTAAATTTAAAAAATGACCCTTGAAAATGAAAGCTATGATGAAATGTATTACTTTTTGTGATGAATAAAAGACTTAAGCATGTGAAAGACAGACAAATTAATTATTTTATCCCCTTTAGTACTTTATGATGATAGATTATATATATATATATATATATATATATATATATATATATATATATATATATATATATATATATATATATATTTAGAATTTAGGTTTGCCTAGAAAATTTAGTTACAAAAGGAATTTCTATGAAGCTGTCAAATATGATAGCTTATTACTGAACAGTGAAATCTGTGTTTTCGGTGGCAGCCAGCTATGAACTTACATTAGCCTCATATCATAACAACTAAATGACATAAGAGAAAATGTACACACATTTACTCAACTTGAATTTTGCACAGCTTTTAATGTCAAACCATGTGACTAAGCATGTTGACTTGACATCAGGGTCAACACACAAAATGTGAATAGTTTACAGCATCATTCATTACCAATAAATTACAAAGGCAACTATTTATTGAACTCTCTCCAGCCTCCGCACCTACTTAGAGAGGATAGGACACAACCAAACTTTAATGCGCACATGTTCGTTGGATTGCATTAGCAAAAGGAGAGTTACAACCAAGCGTCATTTTGCTTGTAAGGAACAGGCCTATTGATGTGTTGAATGAAACCAAGAGACATCATTCGGTTCACACCCAAGCCTCACTTCAACTGTAGGCGGATGTCTCTGCCAGAAACGTTAGCTACCGATACTGGAAAGGAAAAAGTAACAGATTTATGGACTAAATTCATGCAAAATCCCATGAATAGACGCAGCAACAAAACAGCTGGCATAAACCATGAGAACATGCAGGCCAGCATGGCAACATTTGTAAAAAGGTAGCTAACATTAAGTTGCTATCTTTCATGTTTAGATATCGCTAGGAATTGATGCAGGATTAATAGAAGCTCTCGACCAATCTTCCCCTCTGTGTTCACTAAAAGCATATTATTGCATTCAAGGAAAACTAAAGTTACACCAATGTGATTGCAGAGATCTGGGAGTGCGGCCAACATTGCTAAACGTAGGACCAACCGGCGGTCAGACCATCAGACAGGTTGTAAACAAGCCAGCAGTTTTGCCAGATTAGCTACCACTTTATTTGGAGGTAAATGCGAGTGAGTGCACCAGTAATGACGGCAATACTCTTCACAAACCTCACAATAGACGAGGAGAACACCTATAACCATGGTAACCATTGCCATGAAAGATGGCAATTGCTGTAGCCTCAGAAAGCTTGGATTCAAAACACTGAAAATGCACGACAAAAATTTGACTAAAATTACAATGACGAAAACTAAAATGTCTTTAGCTTATTTCAACAATAATCAAATGAATGAAATATGATTGCAGCCCTGCTGTCCAAAACTCTGGAGAAGGAGAAAAACACTTCTCAAGAGCCTGTACCTCAGACTTTGCAGCATGGTTAATGCCTATAAATAGAACATCTTGCTCTGTAGTGCTTTATCTGTAAAGTAACACACTGCTTACATTTCCTTAATGTATAGTGCTTCAGTTATCAGTTATACAAAAGCTTTGGCCCGTTTCCTTTTCCTCATGTTGACTGCGCTGACCTGCAAAAGGCCAAAGCAAGTGAGAAGTATTTTATTCTGAAAAAGTCACACGGGTAATGTTTGTTTTTCAGTCGGGATACTGCAGGCTGTGGAACCAGGACACTTCCTCACAGAGATCTTTTAAAACTCCAAAAAGTAAACTGTATCATTACTCTAAATTGGGTTTTGCCTGTATGCCCATAATAGTAAGTAAACAAGCTCCAAATCCACAAAAATATATGAAAACGTTGCGGCCTTAGCTCGCACTGCCATGCCGCAATCATGTTATTAATGGAAGAAACCAGATTGTTTGGATATCATATCCCCATGATAATTAAATCCAAATGTTTTGAAACGAAAGCTTATCCAGTACATGACTGTTGGCTGTATCACAGATGAATTGATTCAGTGTACGTAAATAAACACACGGATAAGAGGGTTTGTACACGACTGTAAGCAAACACTAACCTTGTTTTTCTGTAAATCCATAGAGGCGAGTTATCGTGTTGTTATGACATCAGAATACCCGCATGGAGCGTGAGTTAACCAACACTAAAAAAAGAAAGACAATCGACTTCAGTTCTTCTGCAATTTCTATCAAACACAACGCGCGGCATGAGGTTTTTCAAGTCTTGGCTTGTCAATCTGCATTCATGCACAGATGAAAGAGTCAAATAGCCGTTGTGTTATACAGACAAGCAGAGCTCTAAACCTCAACGTTAGTCCCATAGTTTCACTCACCAACATATGCTGCTCGGGCAGCTGCTTTCCATAAACACTAATTGGATTCACTTGTTTTAATTTACTTCACTACTGTAGGCTCTGTCCATAACTCACCTCAGATACGTTATTATTCAAACATTTTACGTCCAATTTCCTGTACAGTAATTACCCAGAGGCGAGAGCTGAGTGTCCTCACACCCGCTGCTGCCTGCTCTCATATCCACCAAATGTAGAGCATGCAAAGCACACGGCCTGCCACCACACTGGTTTGCATAATGCAGAGCTGACAGTGACTTCCTTCCTGCTGCTAGTGTCACTGGAAATAGCTGAATGTCTCTTGGAATATTGATAATGACACACCCATAAGGAAAGTAGAGACATGATCACGTGGCAACTAGAACAACATTTTATCATTGAGAAAGTTACTGGTTTTTTATCATATTTGGGATATGACTTTTACATGGAACATAGAGTAACCTGGTCATTCATATCCCTGTACAATATTAAGTTAATAATTCTAATGTGGGGCTCCTTGGTGGCCTAGGGGTTGCAACCCCCACTGAGTCACGCCAATCTCTCTCTCCCCTCATGTCATCTTTATTAAATGCCCCCCCCCCAAGAAAAAGTATACCCAGGTGTGTCTTAGACTTCATTTATACTTCTCATTTAAAGTTACTGGGGGAAAAAATCCAGATGTGAGTGAATATACTTTCGTTTACAACTTCCACTTCTATGCACCGTTAGCCAGATCACTGAGCCAGTTGTATCGGTCTTTTTTCCTGGGCTGAAGGTAAATCAGGGTGGGCTCTACTCCGGAGTCCAGAGGGGGGTGGTAATGCACCTGATGCTGTTTGGTAACTGCTAAAAACGGCAGAAGAAGAAAACCATGTACAGTTTAGTATTTTCAAGATGGATTTATATTTGACGGAAGGGGTCAACGGGTTTCTTGTCCCGCCATCTGTTGATAGAACTACAGCAACGCCACACAGATGCATTACACATGATCAGGCCGTATTGTGTGCTTTACAGTATATTCCCCACAGTGTTTACATTCTTTTATTCACTTTGTGATACAAGCAACTGCGGGAAGGTCCGCCATGTTTCATTACTGAATATGAGACTACTTTCCTTTCCATACTGGTCGCAAAGAGCAAACGCAATTTCATTGTAAGTGATGGGGGTCAGAATCCACAGTCCTTGTTCTGTGTAAAAATGACTTCCAAAGTTCCAAAGAGTCTGTCTGAGTTAGCCAAAGAAGTGGGCATCCATCTTCCAAAATTCCCTCCTTCCTATTACATACTTACACTTGGGAGGACAAAAGATTATGTCTGCGTCTTGGAGAGACTAATGTGTTTACCCCTTTTTAACATCTGGCTGGAATACTTCTCAAACCACCTCTTAACTCTTTAAATATCAGATAGCTATACAAACCGCTTAAGATGCATGTGATGGCTATAGTGTAAATGGGGTCCTTGAAGTTACCACAGCTGTCGAGAGTGCCTGGACACTGCTGTATTCACTACTCTGCTGGGTTTAACCGCTCCATCTAATCATCAGTAGATACGATACGATTTATCTTCCACATTACAAGTGGATTTCACTATTTTTCTCTTTCTAGATAACTCGAGCTCTGGAAGCACCAGGCAGTAACCTACTACCACTAATCTGGTTCCAGCATATTTGGTTTCTCAAAACCAAGAATAGCGTGTGCTTACAAGACTGTTGGCCTCATGTATTCTCCTTCTGAACAGTGCATCATATGTTTATACTCATCTTTTACCCAAAGTATTTCACATTAGAGGCACACAGTGAAGCTAACAAACACCTGTGGACAAACACTACTTCAGGGTGGAAGTATTTAGTGGTATATGGCCGGTAGAAAATATTGCAAACATAGGCATGTGGCCTACTACAATGACGATCATCACACGCTAAGGTTTAAATAGTGGTGCAGAGCAGAATACATACAATGATTCGCTCCAAAATTTCGCATAGGTGTTCAGCTGGGTTGAGATCTGGCGACTGTGAGGGCCATAGCATTTGATTCACATCGTTTTCATCCCCATCAAACCATTCAGTGAGCCCTCATGCCCGCCAGGAGGCGTCTGTATTCATCAGTAGTGGACAAAATACTCAGACGCTTTCCTGAATGTAAAACACTCCAAGACAAGTACAGTATAGTTAGCAAAATATGCTGAAAGGATCAACGACTATGCAGAAAAAGGCCCCCTATGAATTTTATATTATTATAATGTTAGATTATCGCTACTGATGCATTAATGTATCAGCAGCATTTTGATGTTGCTGGTGGTCAAAGATGAGCTAATTTGAACTACTTCATATATTATTGGGTAATTAAACCTATAACAATGAATCATATTACATAAAATGATGTTTCATGTGTAAAATGTTTATCTGTAAAGTAACTTGTAACTGTAGCTGTCCACTGAAGGAGTAAAAAGTACAATATTTCCCTCTGAAACGTACTGTAGTAGCAGTGTAAAAGTAGCACAAAATGGAAATACACAAATAAAGTACAAGTACCTCATAACTTGAGCACAGTACTTGAGTACTTTGACGTTCCATCACTGGCATTCGTTAAGTTTTTCCCCAAATGTTTTCATCTTTTTCATTTCATTTGTCACCCATCTATTTTTGTATGTTCTGTGACAGGTGTGCTGCAACATATATCATTTTTATGCCCTGTATAAAATAAAGCAAACAACTTTTGTCACCGGGCCCACTCTTATTTTTTCAAAAGCATGTAACACATATTTTTGACTGCTGGGAAGATGGCTTGAAGGCAGCACTGTACTTGACTTTGTCACGGGTGGAAGGACTGCAGCTTGAATCAGCATCAAGTTCTGAAGAATGGCCTTGATGACCAGCTCCTCGCCCACGTGCACCACGGCTATTCCAACATGGTGGGTGGCGCTTCTTCCAACTTAGTAAGACATTGTTTGGCCTTTATCTCGTGAATAACATTACTATAAAAAGTCATTTCTTTTGCTGTTGTTGACCCATGTGACCAGTATATATGGAAAACAACGTGACTTTGTGTTTTGGTTGCACGGAGCTGAGGGTCAGAAAAACATTTATTTTTATTTTAATGACAAGTAAAGTCAACAGTGCAATCTGACAGTAATCGCTAAACTTATCAAATGACATCTTAACCAATTTGTATCAGGTCACTCATTCTTGGGTCTCATCCCATGTAGACTACTGCTTCTGTAAACTCAAAGTAAATTACAATGCACCAGCTAGGATTCTAATTTCTGCCAAACAATTACTTTCTGTCTGCTAAATTTAGGGGACTATGTAGAAAAAAGACTGCAATTCCTGCACTGTAAATCTGATGTGGATGCAAACTCCCTCAAATCAAAGACAAAAACAAAAAGTTTACCAATATCTTAATACTTTCTGATTAGATTGTGGACACCACAGTGAGGTCAAATTTTGCTGTAGGAGGGCAGCTCTGAGGACGCAACAAAATGATTGACTGAACGTTATGAACGTGATGTTAATCAGCACAAACTGCTTGATCCTGCTTAGTTAAACCAAGTTTACTGAGAAATTCTGATACAGCAACAGTGCTAACCACTTAGCCACTGCACCATGCTGTCTCATGATAAGACGTACAGCGCATTTCATTTACGGAGTGACAAAGGGGAAAGCTCCCACAAAATACTTTCCTCCACTTTCAACACAGTCCACGTTCCCTCTTCTGAATCACAGCCTTTAAGAGATGATGTGATATCAGAGAAGAAACGGACGGGGTGCAGCTTAAAGTTCTGAAGAATGGCCTTGATGACCATCTTCTCGCCCACGTGCACCACAGCTATTCCAACATGGTGGGTGGCGCTTCGTCCAACTTGGTAAGACATTGTTTGGCCTTCATCTCGTGAATAACATTACTATAAAAAGTCATTTCTTTTGCTGTTGTTGACCCATGTGACCAGTATATATGGAAAACATATAATGCCACTGGAATGAGACATAATACATGCTCCCTTCAAGTGTTGTCAGAAATCTTGAAATTCAAAGCTGAATTTACGCCAGTGTCCTAACAAAACTGCAGCTATGTCTATGAGTTTTCTTCATCCTTGATGTATTTCGTCTCATTTTAAATCAAATATATTTTCACTCTTTCATCTCTTTTTCAGCTTTCCATATGTGAACATGGACACATATGATGCCATCCATCCCAAGGGCGTTCCCTCTATCACAGCCTGGAGGATCCTCTAGTGGTCCAAATTCTGCTCGATGTTGGGGCAATGGTCAGCAGGTGATGCTTGGGACGTTGTGAGTCTAGTTTCAGGCTGCCGAACCACCATGTGCAAGCAGCCCAGCAGGACCCCTGGGGGTGCCACCGCTATGAGACGCATCACTTTCAGCGCAGCCACTATGTCCTCCTGCTGCATCCTGTGTCCATCTGTCTAGGTTTTGACAGTCTGGCAGACAGCAAAGTTCAATTTTTCTAGTTGATCACAAACCTGAGGTCTGTTAAGTGGGCTGTCAATGGGCCATGGCTAGCTTCACATTTTGCTTAATGTTGAGGGCCTTTTTTTCCCTTTATAGAATTCATGCCATCCGCAAACCTGCTTTATGCAGAATATGCAGAATAGTCATTATGCACATGGGAACACATATTTAAAAGAAAGTATATAGGCTTTCTTTTTTCTCCCACATTGTCCAGATAGAGGAATATTCTCATTCCCTTGTGTCTCAACGGTTCCATTGTTAACATAAACTGTAGTATACTATAGTGTACTAGCACGCATAGTGTACTGTATGGGTTCCACTCTCAAGACCATAAACAGATCAAATGTACGCCACTCTGACCCTTGTGGCTTCGCCTAAAGTATATTTCTAACTTAAATTATATACCTGTGTGATTTCTTTGTCATACAAACCAATTTGTCTAAAGCATAAGTAACATTATCTTCATCTGGAGTATCTCCCATATGTAAAGAGACTAATATTTGTTTTGCTTGTTTTGAAAGATAAATGACACTAAAGAAAAATTAGACAGAAGAAATTAAATAAAAATAAAAAGAGGAAGAGATTAAAGAGGGTTTTTTGTGACTAAATAGCAATAGTCTAAAGGTTTTACATTATATATGCTGTAAATAAGTTTAAAGAAAAAAGAAGCACCAGAGTGAGCTCTCTAATTTAAGAATATCCGATGGTTGTCTGTAGGTGTATCACCCTCAGCTCCATCCAACCAAAACACAAAGTCACTTGAAAGCTGAATCACACAAGAAAATGTTGTTAGAAATTACTAAACAGTGCACATTCACAGCTCTGTCCGTCTGCTCGCATCTCATGGGTCTCATGGTGGTGGCATCCCCAGGGGTCCTGCTGGGCTGCTTGCACATTGTGCACTTACAGACTGCACAAATATGAAAAGATGAAAAAGAGATGAAAGCGTGAAAATATATTTGATTTAAAATGAGACGAAATACATCAAGGATGAAGAAAATTCATAGACATAGCTGCAGTTTTGTTAGGACACTGGCGTAAATGCAGCTTTAAATTTCAAGATTTCTGACAACACTTGAAGGGAGCATGTATTATGTCTCATTCCAGTGGCATTATATGTTTTCCATATATACTGGTCACATGGGTCAACAACAGCAAAAGAGATGACTTTTTATAGTAATGTTATTCATGAGATAAAGGCCAAACAATGTCTTACCAAGTTGGACGAAGCGCCACCCACCATGTTGGAATAGCCGTGGTGCACGTGGGCGAGAAGATGGTCATCAAGGCCATTCTTCAGAACTTTAAGCTGCACCCTGTCCGTTTCTTCTCTGATATCACATCATCTCTTAAAGGCTGTGATTCAGAAGAGGGAACGTGGACTGTGTTGAAAGTGGAGGAAAGTATTTTGTGGGAGCTTTCCTCTTTGTCACTCCGTAAATGAAATGCGCTGTACGTCTTATCATGAGACAGCATGGTGCAGTGGCTAAGTGGTTAGCACTGTTGCTGTATCAGAATTTCTCAGTAAACTTGGTTTAACTAAGCAGGATCAAGCAGTTTGTGCTGATTAACATCACGTTCATAACGTTCAGTCAATCATTTTGTTGCGTCCTCAGAGCTGCCCTCCTACAGCAAAATGTGACCTCACTGTGGTGTCCACAATCTAATCAGAAAGTATTAAGATATTGGTAAACTTTTTGTTTTTGTCTTTGATTTGAGGGAGTTTGCATCCACATCAGATTTACAGTGCAGGAATTGCAGTCTTTTTTCTACATAGTCCCCTAAATTTAGCAGACAGAAAGTAATTGTTTGGCAGAAATTAGAATCCTAGCTGGTGCATTGTAATTTACTATGAGTTTAATTCAATTAAATTAAATTTTATTTATATAGCGCCAATTCATAACAGAAGTTATCTCATTGCACTTTCCTATAGAGCAGGTCTAGACTGTACTCATTATAATATTATTTACAGAGACCCAACAAATCCCACCATGAGCAAGCATTTGGCCACAGTGGCAAGGAAAAACTTCTTTTAAGAGGCAGAAACCTCGGGCAGAACCAGAGTCAATGGTGGGCGGCCATCCGCCGCTGTCGTGTTAGGTTTTGAGAGGAGAGAGAGAGGAGAGAGAGGGAGAGAGAGAGGTTGAGAGAGGGAGAGAGGAGAGAGAGAGAGGGAGAGAGGAGAGAGGGAGAGAGGAGAGAGAGAGAGAGAGAGAGAGAGGGAAATTTTTAAAATACTAATAATGTAATTGTAGTGGTAACATTAATATTAATAAATTAATAATAATAGGAATGACAGCTATAGTTTACAGGGGCAGTAGTCTACATGGGATGAGACCCAAGAATGAGTGACCTGATACAAATTGGTTAAGATGTCATTTGATAAGTTTAGCGATTACTGTCAGATTGCACTGTTGACTTTACTTGTCAATTCAATTTTAAAAAATGTTTTTCTGATCCTCAGCTCCGTGCAACCAAAACACAAAGTCACGTTGTTTTCCATATATACTGGTCACATGGGTCAACAACAGCAAAAGAAATGACTTTTTATAGTAATGTTATTCACGAGATAAAGGCCAAACAATGTCTTACTAAGTTGGACTCCTTAAATGAAATGCGCTGTAAGGCTTATCATGAGACAGCATGGTGCAGTGGCTTCAAGTGTTGTCAGAAATCTTGAAATTTAAAGCTGCATTTACGCCAGTGTCCTAACAAAACAGCAGCTATTACTATGAAGTTTCTTCATCTTAGATGTATTTCATCTCATTTTAAATCAAATATATTTTCACTCTTTCATCTCTTTTTCAGCTTTTCATATTTGTGCAGTGTCTGAACATGGACACATATGATGCCATCCATCCCAAGGGCGTTCCCTCTATCACAGCCTGGAGGATGCTCTAGTGGTCCAAATTCTGCTCGATGTTGGGGCAATGGTCAGCAGGTGATGCTTGGGACGTTGTGAGTCTAGTTTCAGGCTGCCGAACCACCATGTGCAAGCAGCCCAGCAGGACCCCTGGGGGTGCCACCGCCATGAGACGCATCACTTTCAGCGCAGCCACTATGTCCTCCTGCTGTCTAGGTTTTGACAGTCTGGCAGACAGCAAAGTTCAATTTTTCTAGTTGATCACAAACCTGAGGTTTGTTAAGTGGGCTGTCAATGGGCCATGGCTAGCTTCACATTTTGCTTAATGTTGAGGGCCTTTTTTTCTGATTCTGCTCTGTTATCCCTTTATAGAATTCATGCCATCTGCAAACCACCTTTAGAGTCCTGGATATGGAGAATAGTCATTATGCACATGGGAACACATATTTAAAAGAAAGTATATAGGCTTTCTTTGTTTCTCCTACATCGTCCAGATAGAGGAATATTCTCATTCCCTTGTGTCTCAACGGTTCCATTGTTGTAAACATAAACTGTAGTATACTATAGTGTACTAGCACGCATAGTGTATTGTATGGGTTCCACTCTCAAGACCATAAACAGATCAAATGTACGCCACTCTGACCCTTGTGGCTTCGCCGAAAGCAGAAAGTATATTTTTAGATTAAATTATATACCTGTGTGATTTCTTTGTCATACAAATCAATTTGTCTAAAGCATAAGAAACATTATCTATTTTGGACCAAACAAAAAGACCATACAGGGACTGGGACACAATTACATCAAGCTCTGTATAATTCAAAGCAAGCCAATGCAATACCCCTGCAATAAATCCTATGTAACTGAAACTTTTCTGTTTTTATCAACACTGCGTTGGGGAGGGGTTGATTGAGCTCTGTGTGGTATTGTTGGACTGAGTTGCACATTCATGTTAAAATGTCTACCTCCTGTATATCCCTCATATGAAAACCTCTTACTTTTGGTTCCCACATAGAATTAAACAAGACAAAGAATCTACAGTCATGCTAGCTTAGGCACAGTGGTGCTTTGAGCTAAATGCTAACATAGGCATGCTAAAAGGCTCTCAGCAACTATGCTAACATGCTGATATTTATCTGGATTAATGTTTACCATGTTCACTATCTTAGTTTCAGCCTGTTAGCATGCTAACATTTGGTAATTAGCAGTAAACAAACTTATTAGGATACATCATCTGAGAACCATGAATGTCTATACAACATTTTTGTGCAACATTTTGGAAAACTCCAGGAAAACTTTTTCCTGAACAACAATGACAAGCACTTCTGCCTCTAGATATATTTCAAATCTCTTAGTTTCCTTTACTCCAGACAGAAGAATGACGGCCTGTAGACTATAGAAGTTGCTGCCAGAGGAACTTTAAGTGGGGAATTCATGATCATCTTTTATAGCCACTTCTTCAAACACATTTTATAGTCTTGCCTTTTTTTACATACATTTTTTTAACAATTTGATCTCCTTTTAATCCATCCTTTTTATCCATCTTTCATTATTTGTAAAGTTTTATGATTTCCTCTGAAAACATTTTGTAAACTAGGATCTTAGCGATGTGCTATATTCCTTATTAAATGAACACGGTCATGATTCTTTGGTCGTCCCGTTGTTTATTAGCGATGCTTTGCCTCGTGGTGATCACCGACCAAGGCTGGGAGATTACCCACCTTTTCATTTCAAACTACATCACTGGTTGGATGGAACACTGAAGTGAGTAAGAAATTGGAAGCATGTGTTTTCTGCATGTTCTCAGCCTGGCATACCAACAGCCGCATTATCCTGTTACATGTTTGCACTGTATTTCATTCACATGCAGCACACAAATGTTAATGACGTGCTGTCAAAAGCAGAGGGAAAGTCATGGAACTGATCCATGATGGGCAAACATAAAACAAACCAATCTGAACTAAACATATTAAGCATCCTGATCAGACTGCTCGGTTTTACCTGTATGACGGTAATATCAAACCATCTGTTTAAACAAGAAGCAGATTTTTCTGGATAGTAAGAGTTCCCCCCTTTGATTGAATCAGGTCAATGAGCCGAATATCAAATTTTTGATCAGAACATGGCTGTGGATAGTATGGGGTAACGTCACCACATACTTCGTGGTGAGTCATAAGCTGGAGGCTAGAGGGCTGAAAAAAAGGGGGTATAGAGTGACCTTATGATGTTGTAATTCAACGTAGACCATGTCACTTTTTCTAAAAATAACAGCCAGTTCAGACCGAAATAGCAGCTCTATTTCTGTTTGGTGTTTCTGTTGGACGCCTCTGTGGGCTCTCTCTGGGGGTGTGCATGCTAGCGAAGGAGAGTGGGAGGAAGGGAGAGAATGTGTTGTTTTGTTTTTCATTCTTTCCCCCATAAAAGAGGAGGGGGAAATCTGAAAAAAAAAGAACGGAGCAGCCGGGACCTTTTCAATCATCCCTGCAAACTACCCGCAGTTGTCTAAACCATTAAACTCCCAGTCTGAAATGAGTCTTTTCTTCCAGTGGCAAAGGCCGAGTACATCCTTTTGTGGGAAAGCTGGTCATTTGATTTAAGACAGGGGTCCCAGATAGCTTGGCTCTACAGTATGTCATCCCAGTCAACAATGTGTTCTAATGACTGGAAACAAATTGATACCATTTGTCTGGGAAAGCTCCCCTCGGCCTGGAACACCGGGTTAAAGCTTACAGCTAAGCCCTCAATGTGTTACGTGATTATGATGAAGGTCACGAATTATATCATTTTTCATTGTGATTCTTTTTGTGCAGTCCAGTTGGAGACAGAGAGCTATGAATCATCGCAACGTGAATATATTACTCATTCTCCTTAAACTGACGAGTGTAGCCTCTTCAGCCTCCCCCCAAACACCATTACCCCGTTCTCCCCCCTACACACACTCCCTCTCTGGTCCACACACAGCTGATACCGTATTTAAAGGGACCCCTGTTTAGGTTGACTTGCCTTTAAAAGCCTCACAGCTATAACAACTTCCTAGAACCTTTTTCTGTCCCAAACACAGACGGAGGAATGTGAAAACAGACTAAATCCACCATGCAGGATATTAGCCAACAACATAGGCTGACAGTGACGTGTGTATGGGGAGTACAACAACAGAACTGCATGTGCTGTGGCAAAGAAGAACTTGGAATTCTTAGCACTGGCAGCTCAGATTGAAACCAAATTTCCCCTGTACCATGTGTATACACAACCCTAGCTCCTAAAAATTATGTACATATACAGTGTAGGTAAGGAGGCAATGTTTTTACTGAACTCCATTGCCAACGCAAAATATTTATACTGAACATATGCAAAATGTTCACTGTCAACATATCTCCTTTGTTTTTCACTTTAATATCTGCTCTTGGCAATTAAAGTCCATTTTGCATTTTGATGGTGTAGGCAACTCAACTTTGATTTGTCCCCGAAGGGCAATTGGTTTTAGCAGCCAGACATAGATACAAAACGATAAAATACAAAAAGCTTACATATGGTTCATCACAAGCTTTAAGTTGATGAGAAACTACAAATCTCTGTAGAGCTGAAGAGTTGGTGATAATTCTCAGTGGGTTCATCACTACGAGAGATACCTTTGATGAAGAATTCACATTTAAACCAATGTAGACTGCAAAACAAGCATATTATCTTTGATGTATCCTGTTGTTACTGATAAAAAGGTTTTGGACCTAATTTTAACAATTCTTCACCTCATGATAATAAAGTAATGTTGAAAGGCAGCCTCCTACCCCCTCCTTTTTTAACTCTTTGATTTCAGCACTCTCTTGACCTATTGGCCCACTGTATAATCACCCTACCCTGCCATTGTTCTGGGTGCCTTCTCAGACCTGCTCTTTGTGTCTGAAAGCTCACTATATACTAGTATACCATTAAACACACTACTCCAGCAAACATCTACAAAGGATTTTACATTTACATGTTTTCATTTGGCAGATGCTTTCGTCCAAAGCTACTAGATTTTGAGTGATCTCCAACACCTTTCTCAGTACACATAGAAATTTGATCCAAAATATTGATCAGCGCAGCCTTGACCAAGTGTTTTAGTATCCTAAATGTAACAGTCCTGTGATTTGCATGCCCAACCATCTACCACAACCTGCAATCTATGACTAATGTCACACGTCTTGGATTGGACAAAGCGTTGCCCATGAAGGTAATCCAGGCAACAAGGACGTTTCCTCTAAACGAAATTAGTATTTCGTTGGAGACAGGGTTGGTGTATGGTGTGAATTCCGGGGATTATGGTTACAACAATGTCAAACCAGTTCAGTAGCCAATAGTGAAGAGTTTATTTTCAGCTGAGGCTTGATTTGTTTTCTTTCATGAGTCAAATATCCAGCAAGTGCCCAGCTTGAGGATCTGCACAGGCCTGCTCTGTTATGTGCTGTATATGTATCTTATGCAATCTCATCCTTCACGCTCACAGTACATCTCCACATCAATTTCACAACAGCCCTTTCTCAAATTTTCTCATTCTCACTATCAGTATATTTCCACAGACATCTCCCGGTTAAAAGTGTCAGGTGAGAAAATAAAGCTTATTTTTTAGCATAACACCATCCGTAGAGTAGAAATTGTACCAAAAATGCAATGATAAGTGCGCTCCGTGATTATTTAGTCTATATTATGAGAAATATTGACATGAAACTCCATCACCTGGTTCAAATATGAGCGACTGCCTCTGCCAGAGCTCGTCTGAAAGAGAACATGCGGATGCCAATTGAATGAGGAACTCCCTCATGAGATCGTCTGATGACAGGATTAGATTGACTTGAAAGCTTGGAGGGGTTCACGTTTGTGTTCATGTTTGCCAAAACGCAATATTGCCAGACATGTAATCACTGTATGGATGTTGCATTGTGGTAGAAAGCATGCTGTGCACCAGGTCAGCATTGCATAGTTGGATTCGAACAACTTGGTAGTGGCACTTCTTGCTCCAAAGCGTCATCCCTCTGTGATCTCATCGCTAATGATAACTGACTCAACTCCAAACATGAGCGGGGTGAGAGATTAAAATGCTGCGAGGCACCTACAGTGCAGCTACAGTAAACCAGGTCCATGATGTAATGTGTCTCAAAAGCAACAGGGCGAGGTCTAAACACATGAAAGTCCGGGGCCAATTGGAAACAGATTTGACCTGACAAGTGTGATTGTAGCCTGTTGTTTCAAGACAAGACCTGTGTGCGTGCGCATGTGTGTGAGAGAGGAGAGATAACACTGGGGAGTTAGGTGGCGGGCCTCAAATTTCTTTTTACCATCCATGAAATCCACAAACACCGCGCAGCCAGGGGAGTCTTAAGAGATGGAGATGAGCCTCGAGGTGCAGCTGATGAATGCGCAGGACCAGCCAAGCAACATAAAAAGAGAAATCTTTGTAGCCGTTGAAGTGAATTTTGACCAGTTGTTTCTAATTAGGTCCGGCTCCTGGGATCAGCCCAGAAGATACGTTCCTCCTGAACGTCTCTGCTTCTATAAACAACCCTCCTCTGGTTCTTGAGCTGACTGGGGCCTCAGACCTGGCCCCCGACACTCACCTAAGCCAAGAAGTCTACATGACCTTGCTGCTTGCTGCACTTTTGACTAGTAATAATCAAATTTGGAATATTTGTTGATGACATAGAAAAGAAATATTCACAGTTAACACATTATACCTCATATCAGTGTTGATTTTGGTGAATGTATATTACTTTTAGTCTTTTGATTTTTGTAAGTTTCAGTCAAATTCTGTAGTAACACAAAACTGAAAGTACTGAAAGTGACGTTAGCGTTACCTCCACATCCAAAGCTCTCGATAATGTTGTGTTTTTGTAAATGTCGACATGCTGGGCTTCCTGTTCTTCGTGGCTTGTCTCAGCTGTTTTGTTGCCGCTTCTTGTCTCATTTTCAGTGGGATTTAGTTCATCTAAATCTGTTTTTTTCATCAAAGACCTGGTAACATTAGCTAACATTACTGGCAGAGACATAACGTTACTGAAATTCCAGATGCTTTTTAGTGCAACAAGTTACATCAACTTCTGAAGAGGAGATATTTCTGGGTGGCCGACGACACTGTTTTACTAATTGAATTAGACTTTGTATTAAAATAGTAATTAGTTTATTTGTCCATCTTACACGTTATGGTTAATTTGTATTTGTTGACTGAAAACAAGAACAATGATGACATTCATTCTATTTTTTTAAGGTTACGAATGTATTTAGTTTTATGATATTTTTTTCACTTACAAAATTAACATTGTAGCAGATGTAAGCAGCATACAGTATGTTAGAGCTGGAAGGCAGAAATGCTGCATCATGACCGGGTAATAGGGCCGTCATCTTTAACAGAGCGGTGCTCAAGTGCTGCCATTTCTTATTACCTCACCATGCCACTAGACTCGTGTTCCTCTTCCCCTCATTCTCACCCTTCTCACTTATTTTTCACTCTCTTGAAACACAATTTTCTCTTAATTTCTCCCGAATCCTTCACTTCCATTGTTACCTTTTTCTCCCCTTCACATAGACTAATCGCCACTTCTCCCCTTGAGTTAGAAAAACAAGTTCACCTTTGCATTATCACCCCAAACGTCTGCTCAGGCTATTATCATCTTCTGAAGTTACCTATCCAAAGCCTGTTATGAATCTTAATACCGCATGCCTTTGAAGCCAGTATCACAATGCATACCTTAGTGAAATATATTCATCCTTTTCTCCCACACTTTGATCACTAAGTAGGAGTGAAGCACAAAAACTGTTACAAGAACTCGAAATTGGACAAGTCAAGCAGAGGACAGGCAAGCTTTGCAATCCTTTATGAATGACACAGCACAATATTATTTCACTGTTATTTATGTTTTAGCTTTGCTATTCCAGATTGCTTCACTTTATAAAAGCGAAGTTCTGAATAAAAAGAAGCCAAATGCATACAGTATTCTAATTCCGTTACGAACTAGCTTCAGTCCGCTACTGACAGGAAAGATGAGGGAAGATTGATTGCATAACTCACACTGATTCGTCGGTGGAGGCTTGATACAGCAGTGGGGTAATCCTGATCCAGCGAGGGGGTGTCCTCACCCGGCCCTGCTTCTGTTCCACATGTACAACTCTAACTGTGTGTGTGTGTGTGTGTGTGTGTGTTTGTGTCTGTAAAGCAACGTGTTCTCTCCTCCCAGTAGTCTGAAGCACTCTTTAAGGTTATTTATAATCGAGGTTTTTGTTTGCAGACTGGGTTGTTACCTACACTGGCTTATCTCTGAGTTATTTGATAGAGTAGTGAGGTCATGGATAAGAGTAATTTCTACAAAACGAGCATGCAGCGACTGGGAATTAATGAGTTCCAGTGGCTCAATGGCTTGGTAATCATTCAGACAGGCTTAACCACTCCTTTATTTTATCTGCCTTGATCTCAGACTGTTTGTTCACCCATCCACAGAATCTCAGGTTCAAATTTGGGGAAAATGGGCTCACTAGTGAAAAAGTTTTGGTTTCTGTCAACCTGTTGGTTTCCTTGTGAAACAGTTTTGTCAAGTCACCTATCTTTAACCCCACATTTTGAGGATTTTCCTCTAATCTGTAACATGAAAATAATTAATTCCAGTGGATATATTAAAATTTAGGTGTTACTGATTTACCACAGATTGACATTTACTGACATAACTGATGAAACTGAATTAAGCTGCACTTTGCAATTTTCTCTATCCACTTGGAGGCAATACTCGCCCAGAAGTTCTGAATAAAAAGAACTTTAACGGGCTAGAAATCCCACATGTTTGACATGTAATGGCCTTGTAAAGTTGTTATGGCTAACATGCTAGCAAACTATACGCTGTTTACAAATCAAGCAGACATGGAGCAATATTAGCATTCATTTGGAGTCATGTTTCTGGCCACCAGGAATGCAAGTCCAATATTCACTCTCCTTTTAGCTCTGTTTTGTTTTTTCAACCAACTCCTGAGGGGAACATCTTCTTCTCTAGCTGCTAATGCTCCACTATGCAAACAGGTATTTGCAAACTTTGTCTGTCGTTTATTGAGACTGAACCAAAACTGTAAAATTGCGGGTCTTTGGCTAAAACCAAAACAAAAAGCTGAAAGACACTAAAATGCTGTGTAGAGCTGAGGGAAACTATAGAGTTTGGTGATAGGTCTTTGTGGGTTTGTCACAACAAGCAACCCCACTCACTATACACAGTCATTTGACCCATTGTTCATAGAAAAATATACATTAGTGCAGCTTTAAAACACTGTTGCAGCTTTTTACAGCTTTTTTCAAAACACATTAAAATTTGAGTACAGTCCTAGTTTTGAGATTTGTCGCCATTCCCATATTTGATTTTGTTCTAGTTTTTTTTATTTAAAGTTTTATAATTATTTGGATTTTCATTTGGTTATGTCTTCACTTATATTTACTAAAAGTTTTATTTAAATAGCGCATCTGAAAATCAAAACTGCTTATAAACCCAACACAACTAACTGCACTCTAAACTGTTTCCCCTATATTTACTACTAGATTTCAAAGTTCGCTCCAAGAAACTTCCTGGGAAACTATTTGGAATTATTAGGACTCGTAAAATAAAGCATTTAATTTCCCATCATGAAGGTCTAAATGCCCTCTCCACACTACTGAATCCTGGTGCAAAAAGACTGAGTGTATAGTGACTGGCATCGGCCTATAAAAGATGTGTATGTTTTAACAGTGGAGAAACTGCCCCAAGATTGCTAAAAACTTGCAAATGTTATTGGGGCCCTTAGTACCCTTAAAGGTAGCTACGGCCCTGCCTACCTACCTGTCCTTATTTATTTTGTGATTTATGAGACTTGGCTGTTTTAACAATGCAATTCCCCACTGTGATTAATAAAATACTGTATTAACTGTCTGTCTATGTATCTATACTAATTGTTTTGGATAAATGTATAATTACATACATATAGCTAAGTTTCTATGATGTCAGAACTTTTTCTGTTATGCAATTTCATGATTTTTCTTTTCAAAGAAATCAGTTTGACAGACAGTCCAGCTCCTGGGAAAAGTGGCATTGCAGCAGGGTGGAAAGCATTAAGAGCTTTCTGTGATGCCCCGAGGCAGGCTCATGTGATACCCTGCAAGAGAAGTGCTAATATTTTACAGTCAGCTTGGTATTTACCAGAAGCTTGTATCGTTCACCTCAGATTAAGACCAAAGTATCAAAACATTCTGAGGATGAGCAGTGAACCTGCTTCTCAGCTCTCTTCCGAGGATAATGCTCCTTTACTTAAGGAGGGGTTCAATTTTTGGTCATGTGGAGTACAAAGAGAAAAACTCACAGTTTGGGGGGTAAAACCTGGATGCCTAACATGACGTTGAAGTTAGGCATCTAAAATGTGACACCGCACACGCTTTGCTTATGAGCCACAGCCGTGACGTAATCCATGATACATAGCAGTGAAATGTAGAAAATCCTCTTTTGTAAAACACGAGAGGGCGAAGTCAGCCTGTTTGATTGATGGAATTGTTACAGAGTCTACTTAACAATCCTCTAAATTTAGATCTGATTTCGTATCCCTGTTCTGAGCATGGATTTCTGGCCTGCGACCCAGGCATTACCTCAGTCATGGAGCTTTGAGTGAGTGTGGTGTGCTTGAAGACTGGGCAGAGAGGCTGCTGTCATCCAGTCGTAATAGCAACAATTGTAATGTTGAACTGAGCCCAGTCTGGAGTGTAATGGCAAAACAAGCACAATTGTTCACATCCAGATATATTATTCCTGCTGCTGCAAAGTGAAAACATGCTCATGTTAGTGCAGGCCTGCTCACGCAGCGAGGTAAAGAGGGCTGGAGGAGCCAGGTGGTCTGGGTTTCCTCAAAGCCTCTCTTTTACTCATATATCTTTATTTGCATTTTGACAAATGTTCCTGTTGTTGTGAATAAAAAAAACAGTGCATCGAGTCCACGTCATGAGCTGTAGGTTGATGCAAGAGTAGAAAGCAAGAAGAGATGATTACATACACCTTTACTGAGCCTGGGGTTTTCTTTGAACTTCATTGGAATTAAAGGATACATACATACATATACTCCGAGTCAAGAACAGTTGTTCACATTTAGTATGGAAAAAAATAAATGGGTGTAGAGTGGTTAAAAATACATAATAATCAATTTGTCACACAATAACTTAGCAGAGAAATCTTCTGTTGCAAAGTAGAAAAAGCATCTTTGAAGAATATACATATTAGGCTGCTTAAAGTTGCTGTAATCAATATTGTTATATTAACAATGGATCAAATGACTATGTGTAATGTGAGAGTGGGGTCACTCGTAGTGACGAACCCACAGAGACTTTTTAGTTCACATTAGCTCCATTGAGCGTTTTAGCGTCTTTCAGCTCATTGTTTAGGTTTTATGTAATGCCATGTACGTTTTGGTTCAGTCTCAACCTGGACATGAGGTTCTCGTCAACCTTGTTTTTCCAGACGCAGCAGCAGCTGTTTTCAGCAAAAAACAACCTCTAATAAACCCACTATATGCTACCTACCCAGCACCAAACAGCAGACAGACAAAGTTAGCAACTAGCTGGAGAACCACAAGCAAACCATTGAGCAAAAGAGCCAGATATTTCCCTGTGGAGACTAAAACAGAGCTAAAAGGACTTCAAAAATGTTAATGTTGCTCTAATGTTAATTGTCTGCTGGATGTGTAAATAAGCAAACATTTGCTAACACGTTCACCATAACAGCTTCGTGAGGCAATAATGTTGACTTTACAGCTTGTTGCGCTGCCCCCAAGTGACCAAAAAAAAAAATCAATTATTGCAGACCTAAAAGTCTAAGTACAACTTTATAATTTTGTGGTTTTGCCCATCATTCTTATCAGTTATAATGACCGTGTACTCGTAGGGTTAGTTCCTGAGATCTGAACAAAACGTCTGGTTAGCTAAACTTACTTGGAAGATGAAACAAAGCTAACAATAAAATTATTGCCCAGTTTTAAACATGCATCACAGTTTACAGACTGACTTCCTGGTTCAACTTTGACCTCCACTAATTACCATGGTTACTGAGCACACCGTTTTCTTGTGCAATGAGAATAAATAAAGTGATTTTGATAATCTGTCTAAACTGTTAGCTCCTTTACAAGTCTGCCTGCTTATGTTATTTGCCCTGTTGGAGCGTCGTCGCGACATTCCCAGATCTCAGCAGTTACTTTGGCGAGTGCAGTGTTATCATAACAGATGGATATGATGGCCAAAACTATTTAAATAAGACGTAATAAATCAGAATTATCCTTTAACTGTGTGGATTTGGACCCCTGACTTTCCTCCTTACACTGACTGAACCACGCTGCCTCCCACAAACTCAACCCAAACCCACTAACTAAACACAGATGCCAGAATCTCTCCGCAGTGTGTAATACCTTTAGCAGGGACTGAAACCAGCGCTTGTATATCAAGGAAGATTCCTGAGAAACCCGGCTCTTTCCATATCAAAACAATGTAGCATACATCAAAGAATGTGGGCAACATTATCATTCGTTTTCTGCTCTTTGTTTTTCGTAGACCTCGGTTTCATTTGTTCACACCCTCAAGGAACGAGCGATGAATTCCAAATGATGCACTGACTTCTCTTGGTTGAAACTTCATTAATGCTGCATTGAATTTCCCTTTCAGGACCCACCTGACTTCCAAAATGTGCTTATAATGTGACGAGGGTGCATAGTAAGCAGCTCACTGTATGTTAATGCACAACATGTTGATACAGCTCAATAAAAATGCCTTTCATCCTCACTGGACTTGAATGTTCAGGAAATGAAAAGCATGTTTCCAGGTTATAGACAGTGTCGTACAGGAAATGAATGATGCATGAAATTAGATTTATGAGTGTGGGAAATCAATGCGTTGTCAACATCCATGATATTCAACATATGAGGTTTTGTTCTGTCAAACATTACTGTTGCTTTCATGGTTCCCGTTTACTGCATTTCACACTTTCAACAGCATGAAAGAATTCAATGTTAACATGTACGGTGACGCCATGTTTATGTTAGAAATATTTCTTTCTACAACCTGTGTAATGTGCACATTTCAGGCTGTTTCATTTCAAGATTCTTTTGGGGAAATTTCAAGAAAAGGAGTAAAGTATTTTATTTTTAGAACAGCAGCAAACATGTCGTTCACACGTTCCATTAATGACATGAATATTTCATGAGATAACGTGTGTAATGAGCATTCAAAACAGATTTCATCCAACTTCATGACTTGAGTCGCACATGAAACAGAGGAAGCATAGCGTGCTACTTACACCAGGCATGACTTTCAAAATAAGCATGCTCCCATTTCCCATGAAACAGGGGTTTGGGGGCTTGAACTGCTCAAATACAGTGCTGTGAAAGACTTTCTACTGGGTTATCTTTCAGCAACACTGGCAGCCAAAGGATTACTCATTTGAATGTCCCTGATAATATGACATGGTCTTAGAAAATTATCGAATTACCAATAAATAAAACTTTTTTTTTTTTGCTCAGAATTCAAGAGATACAGTAAGTTGTTCTGGTTTATACCATTCTTTTTGACTCTCTGTTGGGAAATGAATGTAGAGTAGATGCAAGGCTCCATGGGAAATCAAAGGACAAAATGTTCTGAACTCATACACATGCTATCAGACATTTAGAGCCCATTTTCCCCTGAAATATCTAAAATATGATATTGAGTCCCAAAAACTCTTATCTTGATTTAAGATTGATTTTTGCCTTCAAAGCGCTGACATCAAACAGAGAGAATCCACAAAGCTTTCACCTGCGTGTGTAAACAACATTCAGCAGTGTCTTTAATACATCAAATGAAGTTTGATGCATATTCTTTTTCAGCCAACATCAACATTACAGTGTTGCTTTTAAATCTAAGAGGACATATTGGGACAGCCAGCCAGGGCGTAGAGATTACAGGGGAAACTAATTTATGAGTCCTTTCTCATCTGACTCTGTAGTTTCAGGGCTGAAGAGAAACACTGCAAAGGGCCTGATGTTTCAGCCAGCAGGCGATTACAGTTAGTGTTCTTTTACCATTTTCTTAAACCTTTGCATTAAAATTAAATATATTTTAAATAAAAGAACCACTTTATGTACACTTGCTCTCAGAAGCAACTCCTATACCTAATGATACATGGCCTGAGTAGCATGATTCATGAAGTATCTCTTGCTGCTGCTCGTCCCAACAAATGTAAAACTGACAAGTGTGAGGCTGCATAGGCCATATAGTATAAAATGTAGTAAAACATGGACATAGTAGACTGTATGTGGCGTCATCTGTACTGTAGATGTCTGAAAGGACATACTGAAGCTTGGTTTTGGGGTTTACCTGGTACTTCATTGTTTACTAGTTTTCTGGAAACAGAAGTCCAAAATCTGAATTTGAATTTGGTCAAAAGTCCTGGGTGAAGGTGATGCTGGGCGGGTGGCAACCACCTCAGCCGACAGTGCTAGGCTGAGAGACCTGTCAATCAAGGAGAATACACACACCTTAATCACTCATTAAAGCTGCATCAATTGATATTTTGGCCACCTAGGGAAAGAAGTAGCGTGCTAAAGTGTTAACAAGCTATTTGCTATTTACGCGTCCAGCAGACACCGAGCAATATTTGGAGTTTCGATTTATTTGGAGTGATGAATGTAAGCCTGATGAACGTAAGTACAATATTCACTCTCAGTTCAGCTCTGGTTTAGTCTTCACCAACTCCTGATGGAAGTATCTGCTAAATGTCCAACTTTCTTCCCTGGCTAGCTGCTAACTTTGTCTGCCGTTTGACGCTAGGCAAGTTGCATACAGTGGGTTTATCAAGAGGATTTGTGCTGAAAACAGCTGCCTTTGCGGCTGTAAAACCAAAACAGTATGCTAAAAGAGGTTAAAGAGCACTGTGTTGCTGAGGGGAACTGCAGAGTTGGGTGATAATTTTCTGTGGGTTTGTCACTACAAGCGACCCTTTTCACACGCAGAGAGACGCAAGCTAGCTACCATTTAGCTAACAAGTAGCAACAGTGGTGACAGTATTGAAGCTGTAAATTAATCTAAATTTCTAGGGACAGCAACTGATTTAAAACTGGAATGGGACTTAAACACAGGTGTAATTTACAGGAGGGGATTGCAACGATTATATTTTATGTGTAAGCTTCGACAGTTTGGAGCGGATCGTTCATTTGCGGAGAGGATTGTAACTTTCTGTTTTATTGCTTGGTGTTTCTCACCGTCTGTAGTAAACAACAACAAACTCAATAAGTTAATATGTCTAATAAGATTGCATTTTGTTGTACTTGATTTTTGATCGTTGGTGATGTTGTGGTGGTGGGGCACTCTGCTGTCTGACACTATGGAGCACTATTCTGTTTGATTTCTAGTCTTTAATTGTAATGTCTTTTGTTGTTGTTGTATTTGTCTCATAGTTGCCACAGACACAAAAGGTATTTCTAAAATCATAATAAACTTAACTAACTAATTAACTAACATGACACATAGTCATTTCATCCACTGTCAATATGAAAATACTTTATTTATTTATTTATTTATCAGGGTCAGCATGCAATAATTCACATAACTGTGAGGTAAAGGTGGTAGACCTTGGGCAGGCTGAAAATGTTACAATTGCTTATTGGAGCTTAACTGAACAATCATTTTCAAAACTTAGATGCAGATTAGAAAAACTAACAGTGACATGCTTCTGTTCTTGTGTGAAAAAAACATTTGACTTTGTATTTTTATTGAAGTAGTAGGGGTTTCCTGTTGATTTTAATACTTGTTTTTGATCCAGCATTAAACATAAGCCAGTAAACGCATTACGGAATTCCCCAGACTACCATATATTTAGGTAGTAAATACATAACCAAACGGAGTAATAATAGAAACAATTTACAAGCTCATGCAATCCAATAAATCGACACCACAAACTAGGGTTTCTCTGACACAGTCAACAAACATTTTAAGATTGAGAGTGTTTCAGTGATTTGGAGCTATTTAGCAGATTTTCAGGATCAGGGCCGCACCTCAATCACCAGCATTCCCATAAATACCCACCTAAACCATCTCCTCCTCTTTCGCTCTCGTATTCTGCGCCACTCCCTCCCACCCATTTCTTTCTCCTATTTTTCCCCTCCTTGCTACTCTCTCTGTGGGGGGGTCCCGTCGTGCCCGGGTGCTACAGCGGATTCCCCATGAAGCTTACCCACACAAAGCAATAGACATACAAGAGTTCAAGCTTCACTCCTAATCTTTCATCAGTTAATCACTTAAACGCATCTGGTGATGGTGTGGTGCTATTTACTAAAGTATTTACTGCAGGACTGTCGCACTGTATTTCATTGTACAGTTGTTCATGTTACTGTGCCCACCTGCCAGTCGTGGACCCAGGCTGTTTGAGGGGCAGGGGGCGAAAAAAAGAAGAAGGGCACCAGCTGTATGCGGTGCGGTATATGGCAGTGCATTGCGTTTTCTCCACTGACAGGGCACCCACAGGCGCACTGGATCATGTTTTCTACCATAGGGGCATCCAAGAGGGCACTTCTGCGGCGTTTTTTCGAACATAGGGGCACCGGGCAAGAGTCCACCAGTGCCACCTGCTGTAGAAATATGGTTGAAAACTGGGGAAAAGGCACTTTAAAGCTCGGCTTTTGTTTCTTTCAGGGCCAGACATCGCACTGATTGTATGGGTGTTGTCTGTATTGTAATGAAATAAGACATCTGTCATGCACTCTGGGTGCCATTATCTCTAGCCATGGATACACGACACACACATGCGCATATTCTCCACCTTTAGGACAAGCACGCGCCATCCAGCAGGTTTTTAGTGAGTGGAGAGGGGTGAAGGAAATGATCCATCACTCAGAGTAAACTCTAAACAGCCTAATGACACGTGGCAATATAAAATGGAAAATTCAAATAAACACCAGTGGGCCTGTTTGGAGGCACTCCTGGTACAATAGCCCAAACACAGGGCATTTGAGTAATCATTACTAGTCATAACTCAGCACACTGGAGATGTTAAATAAACAGTATACTTCTGTAAGGCATATACAACAAGGCCCAAATTTACTTTAGCCGTATCACAGGAATCTGTGAGGTAAAGGACACTCACCAGCCATGCCAGAGACACTATCTTATAATGTCATGTCATGTCTTTTCATCAACAGCGGAGCCTTTCTGTTAGCCTATTAGAAAAACGTACCATTGTATGTCGCCTTGGTGGCCTCTGAGCTGATTTGTAGCTGTTGTATGACATAGCAAGAAACCCAAACTGTTTTCGAATCCTTCGTAACTTGACAGTCTATACATAGCCTGTCTGATTTATGACACATCTGTGCCTCAAAGAGTGCTATACGACATACTGTATCGCCATTTTCCAGCACGCTTGCTTTGCCAGCTCTACCTCTGTGTTTTAGTTCAACTGGAGGAAAAAAAAGTAGAAAATCATTTTCACTATTACTCAAGCACATGCTTGTTACAAGCCCAGAAATGATTTATAAAACCATAAGATGGTGAGCATCCAGGACAGATGTGGACGCTGACCTCATAGGTGAAACCCTACCTCTAATTGGCTCCTAATTGGGCTTGATTACACAGCTATTAGGAAGAGTTCTCGAAACCCAGCCAGGCCAAGCCCCGTGGTGGGGTTAACACCACTGCCAGATACTATTATAAAGCCCAGGTAAGGTGTCACCACAGGGCTAAAGCCCAGTGGGCCCTCAGTTAAAGCCCAAATTGAGGCTATTACATTACTGCTATTCCTGAGTACAATTTTATGCAATTTAAAAGCAGACAAAGAAGTATAATCACTTAATAAATAATGTTCTTAAAGGATTACAGAGTGGTTATTGAAAACTACCTCGTGCTGTAGAACGGTAGTCTGTAACACTACAGGCTCTTTTTAATCCTTTTGGGGTTTTTTTTGGTGCTTTATTATGAATATGTCGCACCTCATCCTTCACACGTCAACATGTCAACATCAAAAGAGATCACAGCCACCTGCACACAAATCAAAATTTCCATTCCAATCCATACCCCTGCCCCTCAATACAAAACAGAATCGAGAAAAAAATAACACAAGGCAGCACCGTCTCTCAAGTTTGAGATACAAAGAAGCCAACGTACATCTTGCCAAGTTTGTGAATAGTCCAGCAACAATCAAAATGTCAGATTCGTTCCACAGAAAGTTCTTTCAAAAAATGAAAGGAAGAAGAAACTACTAGTGACAATAACGATAACAAAAGATGGAGAAAAAAGACAGAATTATACAACCCCTTACAAGAACAACCATAAACCAGCTCATGTACCTAACAGTTCTATCTATTTGTCCTCATGAATGAAAATCTTTCAAATAAGAAAGAAAAGTAAACGCACAGTTTTGCCTCTCTAGAGTTAATCTCGCTCATGGTAAAACTTTTGATAATTGGTCAAGGAATAACTTTTCCTTCCAAGATAACAAAATATGTTTCCTTGCAAAGTAATTAATCATAATTAGGATCCTGCAATTTCTGTTATCTAGAAAAAGATCAGGCATGACATTTAAAAGTTACAATGACTGACTAATTTTTCTAACACTGATTGAGTGGAAGCATGAATAAATGTCCCTTCTTTGCGTTTGCATCTAGGACAGATTGGGGAGTTATCTTTTGAAATCTTACGCATCCTCCTGCAGTAAAATGTATGCATAATTCAAAAATGAGCCTCTAAAAAACTGATTTTTAACAGGGAGGCAAAAGAAGAAATTATACAGTGTGACAGAATAAACCTTATCAAAGCCTGCAATAACAGATTGTTTGGCCACTTTGACATGTTTTAAGTTTATATGGTGAATGATGAATGTAAATCCCATATTCCTTTCTTTTAGCTCTGCTTTTGGTCTCTACTCCGAGGGAAATATCTGTCTCTTTAGCTGCTAAATGCTCCACTATGTTCACCAGCAACCCGACTGTGTGTATCTGCCGTTTTTTAGTACTCTTTATCATTACGTCTAGGCGGGATGCTGACTTAGAGGCGTTCAGTCATGATCCCACAGATGGCAGCTTCGCACCATTGGCTCCTCAGCCAAGCACATACACCAAATGTCTGAACCTGCGGTTCCTCTCGTACTGAGCAGGATTACTATCGCAACATCATCAGTAGGGCAAGACGTTCTAATCCCAGCTCACGTTCCCTCCAGGAAGCTCTGGGGGCATCTGTGAGAAGAGCAAACTGTTTAAACTCACTCTAAGCCGAGAGGAGCTGCAGATTAGGGTGCTAATTCGCTGTCGGTTCATCACAGTGACCCCTTTCACATTAAGGGCTTTTCCATCCGCTGGTTAAACCAGAGTGGAAACGCCAGATATTCAAAAAGAAAATTTGGCTGAGGTGGAAAAGTTGGAACTGCAACAGGTTTAGGGACTAAATCATGACATACATGAGGCATGTGACTTAAACGTCACTTGTCACTGAAGAACAGAAAAATGGCGGCAGATGAAAACTGTGTGGAGCGATCCTCCCGTCGGATTGGAATCCTCCACTTGATACGTGAAATAAACATAAATGCCATATTTCCATCATGTTTTGGACCCAGTTTTCCATTGTTTGGGATTTGACTGCCGCTCTTTTACAGGTCACATCATCTCATCATCTTCTGCAATGGTTTAATGGGAACCGACTGGAGAATTAGCATCACCAACTGTTTATCTTGATGCACCCGACTCCAAATAGTTCCCATAACTTTAATCCACATTTTCTTTTGCTGTTTTTCTGGAAATTTAAAATTGCAGTTAAAATTTGCGCTAGATATGGATGGAAACTTGACTATTGTCACATTGTTTTCATATTGTCTTTTGATACATTGTTCTTATAAAAATATCGATTACAGACGCTTTAATGAGGGAATCCACAAAATGAAGTTGAAGTTGTAAGTACTGTTTTAAAAATCTGTATTAGGGCTGCTATATTTAGTTCTTACTTACTGGCTTTCTCTCCATTTTGGGGAACAAGCTGTTTTATGTTGTGCGAGGTCAAATGTGACCTAAACTTTGAGCCATTTTCACAATATCAATCCAACATGTGCCTGACTATCCTATTTAAAGTTGGTTTCATACATGCTAAGACTTCTATTAGCTCTTAATAGTATGTGTGAAAAAAGCCTTACATTTATGTCATTCTGCTGGTCCCCTGACAGCCATTACTAACCCAATATCCTGTTTCAGAGAGAGTGAGCCTCCAGCATGTTGCTTTTGGCCCCTCACCAAAGCGCGAAAGTATGAAAATTACCCATCCAGTCATGGCCTGCAGCTCTTTAAAAGCCATCAGCGTTCCTTTTGACAAACCTCCACATGGCTCAGAGGCCAGATATGGCTGGCAGAACACAACTCTGCCCTCCGCCACCACCGACCACAAAACCTCTTAACTCCCTCCCCCCCCTAGAGGAACAAGGCTGTTTTGAGCTGTTTGTAAGGCCGCAAAATTCAACGGCCACGAGGCCTGGCGATTATAGTTATGCATAAAGCCCAGATAAACAGCATCGGCTTCCTCTCGGCTTGTTATCAGCTTTCTCATGCACTGGTTGGCCAGCGTTTTACCCCCGCTTCGCTCAAAGTGTCACATCTCTCTGGAGCGTTGGATCCAGAAATAGCTTGACACGCTGTCTCTGGGTGTGCTCTCCTTCTCTTTTTGTGGGGATGTGACACCAGAGGCTACTAGTATGCATTTCTTTCACTGCAGTGTCTTCCAAATGTGTAAAAGTCACGGGAGGACCACTTGTACTTCGAGTGATGCACAAAAATACGTTGACACCGAAGTTCAATGACGCTGTCAAGAGAAGCAGCATTGCCTCACAACTGACAAATACGAGAAAACATTGTCAGAAGTCGAGAAAAACTGCTATTATAGGTCTTCCTCTGACTTTACAATACGAAAAGGTTCGCCCTCCCTCAAACTGAGTCAAGTATGATTAATGCTGCTGCTGTTGACATGAAGTGAACAAATGAATCAAGCTCCATCCAAACCAAGAAGGAAAAGCATCATTCAGAAGCATTCGGGATTACTGGCATTCCCGAGGGGCTGCGGTATTTGCCAGATTCCTCAAACACATTCATGCACAAACAGCGTCAGGTGTCAGGTGCTGCTTTCAGTCTTGCCAGTGTCAGGTTAGGATCGTTAAGAACGTCAGGCTTGGCACTGTGAAGGGTTTGATAAATGGCAACGCACCAGGAACCAGGCTTTTACCGAAACAGATGCTTGCCTTTATGAATTGTGGCATATCCTCAGTACTAGACTTTGCGTCACATTTCTCGGTTAGCCAGCCTTGCCAGGAATGACTTGGAACCGGTGTATAAAAACGATCCTGCTACACAGCTCATGCAAATGTGAAACGTGTGTGTGTTCATTTAAATTGCAGATGGAGTGTGCTTAGGGAAACCGGATGCAAAATGAATCACATTCTCTATGTCCACTTGTGGTCTCCGCGTGGTTTTGGTGTTTTCGAGCGTTCGACGGCTGGTCATTGAAATTGCTTCCTTTGAAATCTAATAGTCCCAGTTAGCTCTGTGTGTTTAACTATCATCACTGCGAGAGCTGGTTTTGCTTGGCATTTCACCGTCACATGTATGAGGTCATTGTCAGGCGCACAGGCATTAAACTGTTTATCTCACAGACGTGTGTGTGAAGTTTTGCAAGGGCATGTGTGTGTGTGTCAAAAGGAGCTGTCAGTGTGTTATGCTGCAGCCCCCTCCTGTTGTAACTGACTAGTAGTGTGGCTTACACATCATCTAGCAAGCCACAAGCTCATGTACTGGTACAGCACCCACGTGTGGGTGTGTGTGAGCGTGTGAATGTGTTTGCACCCTATAAAGAAATTGCTGATGGTTCACATGCAGAATGCCAATGTGTACATGAATGAAAGATGGTAGACACATCGAATTCAAAGCATAATTCCGCAGCTTGGGTCCGTAGCCAATGCTTCTATTGGTTAGGATTATGTTGTGCTCACCATACTAACTGCTGAGATCTGGGAAGACGGCAACATCACTACAAAGAAGTTTGGCAGGCCATAAACACTTGGTCACACCATCAGACAGGTTGTAAACAAGCCAATGGTTTAGCTAGATTTAAACCGAAAATGAGTGCACCTGAAATGTCCCTAATAATCCCTCATTGCACAAGAAAACTAACAGGTGATTTCTATTGTGTTGCTGAGTGACAAGCTAACAGGTTAACAGGTAACTTCTGTTGTGTTGCTGAGTGACAAGCTAACAGGTGACTTTGTTTTGTTGCTGAGTGACAAGCTAACAGGTGACTTCTGTTGAGTGACAAGCTAACAGGCTACTTTGTTTAGTTGCTGAGTGACAAGCTAACAGGTGACTTCTGTTGAGTGACAAGCTAACAGGTTAACAGGTGACTTCTGTTGTGTTGCTGAGTGACAAACCAACAGGCTACTTTGTTTTGTTGCTGAGTGACAAGCTAACAGGTGACTTCTGTTGAGTGACAAGCTAACAGGTTAACAGGTGACTTCTGTTGTGTTGCTGAGTGACAAACCAACAGGCTACTTTGTTTTGTTGCTGAGTGACAAGCTAACAGGTGACTTCTGTTGAGTGACAAGCTAACAGGCTACTTTGTTTTGTTGCTGAGTGACAAGCTAACAGGTGACTTCTGTTGAATGACAAGCTAACAGGATATAAGGTGACTTCTGTTGTGTTGTTGAGTGACAAGCTAATAGGTGACTTCTGTTGTGTTGCTGAGTGACAAGCTAACAGGTTAACAGGTGACTTCTGTTGAGTGACAAGCTAACAGGATATAAGGTGACTTCTGTTGTGTTGTTGAGTGACAAGCTAACAGGTGAGGTAAGATTTGTTGTTGTGGAAATGTTACAAATATACTGTCAGATCCACACATTACTTCTCACATGGTTTGGTGTAATCATCCATTCAGCACAGCTTGCTAATTTTCTCGATTTTGTGTTACGACGGGGACAACAATAGCCTGGACAGCACATTTTACGACCGCTCGCAGGTGGGCTAACACACGGCCTGTTGCAGTTACACACTGTGTATTTTTAATTTAGTTGTATAAAGATTGAATACTTAATTGTTTACAATGTTCAAATGGTAGTTCAAATCTCAGATAAAAAGTTACCTCCCTAGTGTATTGTCACCAATAGGAATGATGGCCAAATCTACAAAAGTAAGGTTGGAACAGGTTGGAATAAACCAGAATGATCTTTTAACTAAAGCTCCTATTTACAGTTGAATTTTCCCTGTTAATGCCAGGCATACAGGCCTCCATTTGTGACTCATCAAGAAACTGTGAAAACATGCTGTGTCTTTCCTACCTGGATTAGAAAACAAAGAATGACGGGTAGAGAGGTTTGCTCACCAGGTGTACCTGGAATCCAAACCAGACAACCTGGACACGGATCAAGAACAAGTCATTTAGAAACGTCAGTTAGACATAGAGGAATGTCTGCGAAGTCCCAGATTGTTGATATTGTATGAGTAAGCTAACATGCGGGAAATACAGTGACTAACAATTTTGTAAATGTTGGCTATTTTGATACTTGGCCATGTTCCAACCTCTGAACTCAGTTTAGCTTTATTTTAGGGGAATGAGGATGTGTCGATGGATAGGACAAATACCAACACTGATCTGAATCCAGCTCTCATGCTGGTGCTGTTACACATCTGAAAGCAGTAAAACGAGGAAGAGAGAGGGACCGGCAAATTTTAGATGGTGAATGAAGAATTTTAACAAGTTAATAAATACCTTTTTATACTGTACCTGTTTACAAGGTTGTATGTGAAGCTGAAAAAGGGTAAACTTTACACAGTGAACACCAACACAAAAAAGAAAGCTTCATTACCATACGTTTTTTTGTCCCTCCAGGGACATTTATTCTTTGTACATGTACTATTCTAATGTTATACTCTGTTTTAATCCATATTCATGCTTTGAGTTTGAGCTAACATGGACACAGATGTTATGAAAGTGTGCCAGAGGACCTGAGGACAGGATGACGGTATCTGTCTTATTCAGATAGTTGTGTTTGAATCTTGTGGGCAGATGGTTCTGTGGAACTGCTTGTCCTTCGCAAAGAACACTGAAAACCTTGAAAAGGAAAATCAGTTTTTTACCTTTAACAAAATATTAATATGCCATGATACTTTTTTCTTTAAATTCAAGCCTCAAAGGGGCATGAAATAATCTAAGAACCTTACTGATCTCTGCTGGTGACAGGCAGGAAGTACAATGGCATGAATATTATGTATCATTTTCCACCCAAACTCTACTGTTAATAAAGCTTCTGGTAGCAAGCTAATGAGGTAATATATCATGTTAAAAAGACAAAAGCATCACTTTGCTTTTAGGTCATTACAGTAATGCAAATAAACTGGCAACTGTGAGTGTATTGTAACAGTGATTAGAAGAACAAAAACGTATCAGTCATAAAAATTACAGGGCAATTGTGCACGTCATTCTAACCGAAACTCAAACAAATAGTCCGGTGTCTGTAAAATTAAGGTTTACCCATCTCAAGTGTACGACAAAGTTTCAGAAATAAATAACCATCAGTGTAAGAGCTGAAAAATCATTTATCAAAGTAAGCTAAATCTGAGTCTAACTAAACACAGTATGTGCTGACGAGCTCGACACATTTCATAGTGTCATAATAACAAATCTGTAACTACAGTCGTATCTATCAAACACCAAAGACCTGCTGTGTGTTGACCTGTCCAATGACAATACATTGATCAGTCAGAAAATAAGTATAATATCTGAAAAGAACTTTATGATAGGCTGAGCATAAAAAAACCCCCACGTTACAATGCATCGAACTCTGATTCCACTTTGTTCAGATCTTTTTGCTCTGGTTACAGCAAGACAGGTGAAATGTTAAACTGGCTTCAAGAAGCAGGAAGTGCGTGAAAATGCATTTAATATCAAATTGCCAAACTTTTTTGTTTTGTATCCAGTCTGCCCAGTTATCAGCTGCCATTTTGTGCTGTAACAGTCTTACTTTCATTTTCCTAGCTGATCTAAAGCTCCCGGTGAGGCAGGCAGTTCTGGTTTATGTATTTCAGTGTGCAGCCACCCAGCTGGATGCGGCCAGCAGCTCCATCATATCAGGGACCAGGAGGCTCGTTTGATTCTGAAATGGAAAGTCTGGCTGCGGCGGTTCTCTTTGGTCTATCATCTTAATCTTCAAAGTCATTCAGAGGAACTGAACCTCCTTAGTTGCTGCTTCTGGACAATCGGAATGACTCACACACTTCCAGTCTGCACACACATGCATATTCATTCACTCACTCACACACACACACACACACACACACACACACACACACACACACACACACACACAAACACACATACCTTCCTTGGAGGTCAGTCAAGCTCCACCATGATATGCGCCTCCATGAGACAAGAGAAGACATCAAAGAAAACAATTGTTGTCATTTTGCTGATAATCCTGTTTCACATCCCACATCAGAATACCGAACAGACTACACACACATTGTGTTCGCTGCAGCCAAATTCTACTAAACAGCTTTGTGGCTTGAATGCAGACTTTACGTGTAGTTTGATCATTTGTCACAGGGGGAAAAAGGCACACAGCTCAGTACTTCCAAGATACCTCAGGATGCTCTTAAACTTGTATTTTGCACTTTTTTTTTTTGCAAGTCGAGTGAGTATGATGATGGGCTGCCCCTTACGCAGCTTTGTGACTGAGACTTGAGTGTGAACTCTGAACAGTTGACTTGTATCATTGCTCAGAGGCCTCGGAAGTTTCAGATCAGACATGAGGCCTGTTCCAAGAACGCAGGTTTACTGAAATCTGAAACATGCGCTGATGTTAAAAGATCTGTTCTACAAAGCACCCTGGGTAAGGGCTTCATGGAACAGCCCCCTGACACGTTATAAGTACAGTAGTGCCAGCTTGTGGCCAACTATGGCAAACACATGTTTCTGAATCAACCAAAACTGCATGGATAAAATAGATCACAATAATAGTCCTCATAAAACCACCAGGAGAAAAGGTTAATTAATAAATAGTATCAACAATACAGGCTACTGTTTGCTTAATGAAATGTTTTGTCTAATCAAATCACGCCCATTGTGGTGATGATGAAGGTAATGATGATGTTTTTCATCTCCAGCAGGTGAACGTGAAAACACCTTTTGCAAACTCGTGCTGATTCCAGGTGAAGCGGACCAGTTGTTGGGAAATCGCTCTTTAGATAATAACAGTTGATCCAGGCTAACTAAAGTCACCGACAGAGGGCCTCATCAGCGTGCAATTCAACTGTAGAATTTATTTAAAAAACAAGTTACTGGCACTCGTTTTTGCTGCAGTGTAACTTTCTGCTTGAGTGGGACGCTTTTGTCGGTGTTTATTCAGATATTTCTGTTTAATCCAATTTGCATTGCTTTAGCTGATGCACACTATTCAGTAGTCAGCTACATCGACTTCTGAATGCAGTGAATCGGTAGTCAACATGGTCGAAGGACATAGATATTAAACTATAAAAAGTGACCGAAATGAATGGAATTAAGAAGCTTGAATATTGTTTGATTAAAAACAAAACATTAGCTCAGCCTTGTTTGCTCCAGCCTTAAGAGCATATTTTTGGACGTTGCATTTGTACATTTGGCCTTTTCTCCATTTGACTTTCCTCCTTGGATATATGATTTTTTCCCCCTTTGCCTCTACTCTGCTTTACTTAATATTTTATTTTTATTTCCCTCCTCTCTCCTCCTCTCTCCCTAGCAGTGTGCTTGTTATGTCCCGTGGGCCAGTTCATATAAAATATGAGCCATCACTGCAATTCCATACGTACATATTGAATCAACTTATTATCAACAACAAATTGACAAATCATTTGGTATTTTGATTAATTTCATCACTGCTATATAAGTTGTTTTGTGCTTAAAGGTTTGTCCCACAACCTTTTTGGTATATTTTAAGACATAAACAGTATGAAGATTGTTTTAAATCATTTCTTGCTTGTTTACCACGAGGTTTCCTGGGTGAGGCACACAGCTGTGACATCACACCAGTCAAGACCTGTCTTCATTGTCCAGTTGACACAATAACCGTTGGGACTGGCATCAACACTTACACAGTAAACTCTCCGTATGTTTAAGTGTCCCACTCTTACTCGAACTCACCCCTTCATAATGTTGCAAGGTGAAGGTTAAATAAAGAAGCAAAACCCCATTTCAAATGGAAAATCTCATGTGTCCCTGTAGTTTTGACATACAGTCATGCTCCTATTTCAGCTCCACTGTATCGCCTCACTTTGACAACAACTTCCCCTGAAACTCAAACTCAAGGCTGAAGGTGTCAGTCAGGAGGTCAGAGGGATGTCCTGGTTCTGGGTCGGATCCAGGTCGCTCGTGTCCCCTAAGCAACGGCCTGATTAATGCAAACACTGCGTTGCTATGGAGGCCGAGACACAATCAGTTCATACACTCACGGGGACTGACCCGGGACAGCAGAGCGCCCTGCGGACATGGAGGAGTCACCCGCTCAGGACAAAAGACTGGACTTTATAGGGGACTACGTGCTGCGGACCCTGAAACTGAAACAGGACAAATGGCAGAAGTGCGTGTCCAGCGAGGACAGCCGGCAGGTGCTGCAGGAGTTCCTGGACAAAGCCGAGCGGAGGACGCTGCTGGTGTCTCTGAGCGCGGCCGGGCTGCTGCAGCCCGCCGCCGCCTTCACGGCCGCCTCCAAAAACAAGGCGGTGTACTTCGTGAAACAAGGCAAAGCGGCGCTGAGTCCAGACTCCATGAGGAAGAACTTGGTCTACGGGGACTTGTCTTACGCTCCACTGGATCAGTTTTCTGCTCTAGTTGAGGAGGTAAGCAGCAGAGCGGAACATGTTAATTATTGTCAGGCGCACGGCTCTCCTCCACAGTGAGACTGCAGCGCTGTAGCAGGAGATGAATGGCTCTCCCTGTGCCCCATTGTTAAGCATGCGGTGGTCCAGTGTGACACAGTACATTTACTGAGCAGCCTACTTAAGTAGGGACTTCTACTTGCAGTCCACTACATTTCAAAAATTCAACCTGTAGCCCCCATGAACTGTGCCCCTGTGCGCACCCCACCCACCCCCACCCGTTTTCTCACTCCCAGTGCATTGTGTGCATTAGTTTCTAACTTGCAAAACGTTTGTGGTTGTGGTGGAAAGCAATAAAGCAGCCTACTTCCTAGCCTAGGCCTACTCCACTGCATGAATGTGACGGCTGCAGTTACTGCATTTACATACAGTGTTGCCAGATTGGTTTGATGTTTCCAGCCCCAATAATTGCTCAAACTCCGCCCAAATATGATCTATAATAAACAACCCAAATTCATTCATAAAACAGTAGCAACAGTATTGTGGTTCATCACAATTTTTCTATATGACATAATAATAAAACAACAATTCAAGTGTTCACAAGTGCGCTAGAACGCAGATAGGAGGCTACATCTTACAGGGCACATAACTGAGGAATATGATTTATGAATATATTTTTTAATATACTGACATTTTTAATGTGTCTAAAAACCAGCCCAAATCCTGTCCACCCGCCCAAGCCCATTTTACCGCACACAGTGCAACCCAAAACCACCCAACTGGGCGGAAAACCTCCAATCTGGCAACACTGTTTAAATACTCCTTATATGTAAATGCATTAAACTGTTACATACAGTAATATAATGGTAATATAGTGCTATAAAAGTGCCATAAATGAAAAATGAATAATACATCTAATAAAAAAACTTAATTCTACAACAGTCCAAAATAATATAGTGAACTACTACTAAAAATATATTATTTACCATAGTGTATTGTACAGGCCAGTTAAACACGAGTAAGATGAACTTGAGTAAGTAAAGTAAACCAAGATGTAATGTGTACAGTAACTAAGGTTACATAAGCACAATATATACTAAATGAATAAAGGCTTTAAGACTAGATTTTAAATAAGGGCCACTCTGCTGCATGATGGGTACTTTTACTTGTGATATTTAAGGGATTGCTTAAGTTCAATTTTTAATGCAAAACGTTTACTTGGGCTACTTTCACTTTAGCAAAAGATCTGAATACTTCTTCCACCACTGTATGCATCAAAAGTTTACTCCAAAGCAAACATCCATGTTCAGAAAACTCCTATTTCCTTTTACTCCTCCAGGTTGTGGCCCCATTGCTGTCTAACAGTAGGAACCACACTGAATGGCCGCAGGTAGTGTCTCTGGACATCAGACGCCACGTCCACTCCCTCAAGACCAATGTGTTTGTGGTGTCGGGCCAAGTTCAAGGCAAGACTCTGCTGCCTCTCCCCGCAGGCTCCGAGAGAGTGGAGCAAGCTGCCCTGGAGACAGACAAAAGGTAAACAAACACATGAGACCCAGGCCTAAAGGTGCGCATCAATACATCATTTGTCCCACATCTAACGGTTTACTCGTGAAACTTCACAGGGGGGTAATAGTGGATAAGAGCATCATCCACTCCTTGGAGTCGGCAGTGATTGAGTGGAGCCATCAGATCAGCGCTGTCCTGAAGAAAGACTCCTCTGAGGCTCTGCTGGAAGGCAAAAACCCCACACCACACACAGAACTGCTCTTCTGGAAGAACAGGTCAGCACCTCTATTATTACAGACACTGAATATCCACTGGCGTGGCTGTGTGAAAATAACACGTCCCTACAGGACCTCAGAGTTGAATTGTTTTAGAAGTTTTTGCTGGTGCCACTAATTATTGGCGTTTCAAAACACCTGTGCTATCAAGTGAATAATGTAATTTGCAGCCCAGAGCGCTCCTTTTTATTTCTTTGTTGTACTTACGCAGCAGAATGAAATCTTATGAGGCCAATATCCACTACTTTTATCATTTGTTTTTTCCTCCGCACAAATGTGAGAAAAACTTATTTGTTCTCCATCTGTTTTCTATTTGAACATGCAGATATGGAATGCATCCACTCCGGTTGCACAAGCTCTTGATAAGTTCAAACTTAGCTAGCCCTGCTATAATGTAATTGTTTAATAAGTGAAGATTTACTTACATTTAGTGATTAAACTAAATTAAAACTGGTTGCACCACACATACTAGTTCATACATAGAGACTGGTCGTAACTAAATATTTACACCCAGTAAGTGCCAGGTGGAACTGTTGCGTAGCTAACTGAGCTAACAGACAAAACCAATGTTAGCTTACAGCAAGCTAACATGCAGCCAGTATACTGTATGTTAGTTTGAAGAGTAAAGAGGTAGCTAATACGGAATATCGTCGACATATCTGACCAGACACTTGATCAACATGCTGTTTGATAACAATGTAAACTGGGAAGATTTTAAATTACATGTCACAAGAACAACACAATATACCTCAAATTACAAAATGTTATACTATATTGTTTATGTTAGACTAAATGACTAAATAGCATAATAGTTAGCATAATTGGATATTTTCCTCTCACTGTAAACTACATTAATACTGCTAACTCTGAAACACATAGTTTGCCATCCACACACACATAAGTAAAGTCATACCTACAAGTATATAGCATTGGTAGTTTAATATATCGCTTGGCCCCTAAAGCTGTTATGTTACAGTCTGTGATGCTACAGTGACTTTCTGTTTACCACAGATGTTTGCTAGCAACTGACTGACACAATACTGAGGCTTTACTAGCTAAGACATTCATTAAGTTTTAATGGTGCAATCAGATTTAGTAAATCACTAGTTTGAAAATAACAGGGTTGCCAACTTTCAACTACCAGCTGGAGTGAGATTCTGTTGGGGGGGTTGTTTCTTTTTTGTGGTGGTGATGGTGGGTGGGGGGTAGGATCTCAGAGATTTCTCCCAGTACAATGGAGCAACTTTCTGCATAACTCTGTGGACAGTTTCGTATGGACTGTTCCTTCTGTAGAAAATATTCCTATGAAAATTTTAGACACTCAATTCTGCAGATTATCTGTTCAGCTCCATTGTATTCGGCACTGACTCTGAACGGAGATGTTGAATTTTAAATGCTTTTTTAAATGCTGTGAGCATCAAAGATGAAATTCCATTCATCTACAAACCTACAAAACCTAGACAAAAAAAAAAAAAAAAAACCTATCTGGTAATTTGGGTGAACTGACCCTTTAAATAGAGAACTAGAAGAAAGAGGCAGCGGCGCACTTGACGGGGAAAAAGTTAATCTCTGTGAAGCATGAAGTCCCACAACACAATAATACCCCAAATAATTATTATTATAATTATACATCAGCACAGATAAGCTGTCTGTGTTGCTATTAATCTTTTTATTGGTTGGATTTATGAAATCATGTCCATACACAATGATGGTTTATCTAACTACATTATATTGTGGTACAATAAAAAGTGTTTTCATTGTTACATCCTGTTATATTTTGCTATTTACTTTAATGATTAGATAGGCCGCTTCCTGTATATGGGAACGCATCCATGCGCACAATAATGCCACTACTGGAAAGACTTTAAATTTAAGCAGCAAAACGAAAAAATACCCATAATAGTAAACTTGACATCACAGGAAAATATTTTTAACTTTACAGAGTAAACGGATCTGACTTTTAATTACAGTAAAATAAAAATGTCCCGACAGCTCTGATGGAGCTCAGGACTCAACCTGAGGATGGCCGCTATGTAACAAATCTTTTGATGTTAGCCTATCGACATGGAATCTGTGTGTGACAGCTTACCTGTCTGAAGTGTAGAAAAATGCAGGATGTCATTTGGAGGTCCTGACCAATCCTGTCTCTGTGATGGGGATAATTAATAATTAGGAATAATTAATGAAGTTACTGCTGTTGTGCCACGTGCATAAATGCGCACAGCGACTCTCACTTTGGAGACGTATGGATCCTGCTTCTGTATTTAATAAACTCAGAGGAAAGAATCCTACAAACAGCTGTTAGCAACAAACAAAACTTCAGTGGGCCCATTAACGTTTTGGCAAAACCCGGATTACATTCAGTGGCGCGAGGATACATTATTGGTCCGACTCATTACGTAACCTGTTACAGACTCTGTCTTAAAGGTGTTTTGTGATAATGGAGAGGTCGGTGTGTGTGTGTGTGTGCGCCTCAGTCGCCTAAAGCCACGCAAACTGTTTGTTTTGTGCTCTCTGTAATGTTTATGGAGCGATATTGGTGCAGTAGTAGTTAAGAACTTAGGAAGGAGTTTACACACAAACTTAGTAATGGACTTATGAGTAGCTGGTGCAACCCAGTCCAGCGGTCTTCTACAAATGTGACAGAAACCTTTGTTCTCCATTTTCTTTTCTCCTTGAAGATATGCAGATCTGGAGTGCATCCACTCCCAGTTAAAATCCTCTAAGGTGAATAAGATGGCGATGCTGTTGGAGGCTGTTGAGAGCAGCTATTCCCCTGCTTTTACTAACATGCAACAGGATGTCCTTGCAGGTAATGACAAAATCCATATACCTGACAATACAGAGAAGTGAAATGAGGCCTGCTTTTTGAGGTGTAGCACATGCTTGATTGAAGGGCTAAGGCGTGATTTATGATGCTTCCATCATATCATCTGTGTTTTCACATGCAGTATTTTGTGGTTGAACTGACTCTGATCACATCTTCTCTTGCCAGCCTTGGAGGAGGCAAAGGACATCTGCATCTACTTGAGGCCCTTGCAGCGCCTGTTTGAGGACATGGAGAGTGCCGAGTTTCCTGATGTCAGGGGTCAGATCGGCCCTTTGTTGCACACAGTGTGCCTGGTGTGGGCCAACTCCAAATACTACAACACCCCAGCACGCATCATCGTTCTGCTGCAGGAGACCTGCAACCTCCTCATACAGCAGGTCAGCTGCAGTCTCTTTTCTGTGTTTCTTTTTTTTGTGTGTGGTAGCAATCTTTGTTGCTAAGTAGTTACTGTGGTGTTTCTGAATTGCACTTGTCAGATATCACCTGTCAGTACAGAGTGGGTGGGTAGTACTGTGATTTTTTTCGTCTTTTTTCTGTTGATGATGATGATGAAGTTTTACTCTCTGTGGGTGGAAATCTTTTCTTTATTCTTCTCGGCCATGAAGGCTTTCACTGTTCATGCTATCAAATTCTCTTTTGTGTTCAGTTGTTTGGAAAACAAACCTCTGTTTTTGCTGCCAAAAATGTATAGTGTACCAATATCAACTGAAATAATAAAAATACAGGGTCTCAAGATTAGGTAAAAATGCAGTATAAAGGTCGCTTTCTTGCCAAGAGTTAGATAAGAGGATCGTTACCACACTCATGTCTGTCCAGTAAGTATATAGTTAGAGCCAGGAGATAATTGTCTTAGAATAATGACTGAAAGTTGTGGTTTTATGGGGAGTTAAGAGCTGCAGCTATTCTTGACTGGTGCGGACAATCCAGGAAATCACTGTGCCCAGCCAAGAAATAGTTCCAGCGTAACCGTAGTTCACTGCCACAACTAATGATTTTTACATTTCTGTTTGTGTACGAATAAAAAAAAAACAACTAAATATAACATGTCATTTTATGAGCTTTAAAAGGTACTGGTAGGTGGATTTTTGAAATTTGCTTCCAGTTTTTATGCTTTGCTAAGCTTATCGTCTCTAAACTCGAGTGAGTGGTATTCATCTTCTCGTCTAACTCTCGGCAAGAAAGCGAATAAGTGTATTTCCCTAAATGTTGACCTATTTCTTTTAAGGCCCTTATCGTTTCATTTCAACTTTTATTTTGCTTTTGTGGTTCATATTCCCAAACAAATTTGCGGTTAATCACTGCCAAATGCGGACAGTTAATATGGAGCTTTTGAAGCCACTGAAGGCATTTTCAGACAGTGAACTGTTCCCTCTATTGCCTCTATGGTTTCCAATGTAAACACGACAGAAGGGGCGAGGAGAGGGAGGATGGCTACTGCTCTCGTGAATTTACACACATATTTGCCGCTGTGGTCTAAAGTTGATGATCGTTAAACGTTTTTGCTGCTGCAGCTTAATTGAGTTCATTTTATGGTTATCTGTGTTCCCTGAATTGATCGTTTGCTAAGCCCAGTTAGTTACTGTTGCTACACCTGTCAAGCTTTCCATCCGTGAATGCATATGCAGTTTACAGTGATAACCACAGACTGCATATAAAGATGGACGACGCGACTCCACTTGTGGGAGGGGGAGCTGCCATCTTGCGCTGGTGACACCATTTGGAGCCAGAGTCTGCACAGTAGTGATCGGGGTGTGGAGCCCAGCAATCAGACTACAGTAACTTTAACATTACTGATTGGACAGGCCAGAAGACTTTTCTTTAAATGTTTCTCATCAAAACAGTTTCAATACCTCACCTCACATCTTAATTGCTGCACGTCTTAAAATCCTTCTGCCAAGTACAGTCAGTGATGTGAAACTAATGCTAATACTACGGTTCTTTTTTATTAAAATTATTTTTTGGGACTGAGTAAGTTTTACCTCTTTATTTTATAAAAAATGTAAATTTCTTAGTAACTGCTAGCTACCAGTCACATGCTTTTTTCCACATAGCTAACGTTAGACTGCTTGTGGTCTTAGCTAGCTAGTTAATAACATTAACTTACTGATTAGCTTACAAAACACAAATTTAACTTACCGAAAAAACTGCAAAGATCCCTCAGGTCGGTTAGTACAGTTTACTGCAGAATAATCGTTTCATTTTGTTGGTTTGAAACAGACAATCGTGGTTATATGTAAAGTTAAAGTTAAATCTCCTCTCGACGTTCCTGATCTACGTACAGTTCCCGTACCTAAAATGACAGAAACCATCTTTGGGAAAAATCTATAGCACGTATACTTAGATTTTTTACTTTGGACCATGTCCCATCCATGGCAGGGTTTTGGCTTCAATGTAACGGCGTCCATCTTGTTGTATGTACAGTCCAAGAACAAAGAAAGCCATAATTACAGAGTTACAGGGTTCAAAGAAAGAGCATCCAAATTATTACATAGCCAAAGTGCATTCTTAGATTTACAAAAATTCTGACTCTTTTAAAGATGTCATATCATGAATAAAAACATTAAATAAAGGTTTAGTGTTGCCAAATTTACATTTGTGAATGAAAAAAATTGACATAACAATCATACTATCAATTGTTAAATCTTTTGATTTGTCCTCCACTACAACGCCAAATTTAACATCATTGTAATCGAAAGATCGGACACCCAAGTTATTTTGATAAGCCCAAATACAGAAACTATCCCAAAACATCTTTGAAGAAACACATGAGAAAAAGAGATGCTCATCTGAATGTCTTAATAGTAGCAATAAGAATTTTTGAAACTCTGGGCTTTCAGCTGGTGACCATCCATTTTGCGCTTTCATGAACTGGAGATTTTTTAGCTGTCACTATAGCACAAGCCGAACTAACCTGCTACTGCTCTCCAACACCAGGCCCGGGTGTATCTAGTTCCAGAAGAGGTTCTGACAGGAGAGGTTTCAGAGAGTCTCCTGAAGGTGCAGACGAGCCTGGAGATCCTTCAGCTCTTCAGGAGCACTTACGAGGACCGTAGGGCCAATCTGAGCCAGTACCAGAGGAACGGGAGCTTGGTGAGGCCTTGGGACTTTTCCCCACTGCTGGTCTTCTCTGGACTCGACCACTTTATTAACAGAGTCAGGACCATTAAGGTGAGTATGGAAACCTCATTCGTTACCCACAAGGTGCCAAATCATTGAGAAATGTCTGCATTTTTGGTATGTGGATTGAGATGCCAAACTTAAACTTTCCTTAATAGAGCGGCAGGAAGAGAACACAAGTTGCTCCTTTATGAGGATGACATTTTGGGGTTATCCACAGCCCCTGCCTCTTCAGCCCTTATATTATTAGATTTATTTGAAACATATTCAAAGACATCAGGTTACAAAATTAATTGGCGCAAGTCTGAGGTAATGCCAGCATCAAGGAAGTAATTAGTTCGCTACAATTTAGATGGATAGATACAGGAATGTTATATCTTGGGGTAAAACTTTGCGCAGATCTCACCAGCATAATCCAAATGAATATGTAACCATTACTACAAAAGATTCCAACAAATTTAGAAAGATGGAAACTAATATATTTGAGTTTATGGGGAAAGATAAGGATTATTAAAATAGTAGTTACACCTCAGTTTAATTATATTTCAATGAAGGTGCCAGTCAACAACTCCAGGGATTTTAAAACAGTTTAATCAGTTAATTAGAGATTTTCTGTGGAATGGGAAGAAGCCCCGAGTAAACAAACTATACACTACTCGGAATTTAGGAGGGTTGGCATTACCAAATGTAGAATTATATGGAATATCATTTAAAATAACAAAGTTGGCTTAACATTGGAATAATGGAAATGATAATCAACTTGCATGGACACAGATAGAAAATGAGCTTGCTCCCCCCCTTTGGGCCAATAGAGGCACTGTCACATAAAAGTGTACCAAGCACGAATACCAATCAGATTCTGGAGCATTCCAAAGACACATGGATAGAAGCTCATAAGCTGTTACATGTCTCTCAATATAAAGCAGGGATATTCTTCAATTTGGAACAGTCCATCAATTCGAATAGGGAAGAAAACTATCCTGTAGTAATCATGGTTAGATAAGAGCTTAACGGACAAGAGGGAATTTTGGTGATATCTACAAATTAGGAGCTGCATAAAGAGTTTGGATATATACGGAAAAACATACTGACTGATGCTGGGTGGTCAGTCAGAGATGCTGTGGGCAAATTTACACACAGTATTATTATACACCAGTTAAACTTCGAAGAATGGGACTCATGGATGACAAATACTGTTAGAGGTGTCAGGTAGCAGGTACTTTTCTTCATTTATTGTGGGATTGTTCTTTTGTTTCTCTTTTCTGGAAACCAGTAGTCAAACGTATTGGAGAGTGGTTGCATAAACCATTGCCAGAATCTCCCCAGTTGTGCCTTTTAGGCAGGTCTCTCATACCACCAGGTATCCAAACAAAATGTGGACTTGCTTTGGCAGACTTAATTGGCACTTGAAGGATTTGTCTCCACCATTGGAAGAGTCAGACAAAGCCTGTTTTGATGAATGCTAAAATTAATGACAGACATAGCCTCTTTTAAATCTTTAACACCCCCCCCCCCATTTAATTGCTGTGTCTTGCCCAGATGTGTTTCGTTTTGTTACCTGTTCTTCATTGATTTACTGTAATATGTTTTTTATGCATTATGTTTATCTATTGGAAAACTTGAATTACAAAAAAAACAACCCAAACACTTGCCTTATGTAAAAAAAAAAGACCTTTCTTTGCAGTGATACTGCAGTTTAGCTTGATTGCCTTCCATTTTTCATTTCTTTCGCCCTATAGAACATCCTGTTGACAGCTGTGGACCTGCTGAAGCTTGAGAAATTGGAAATTGGAGGCGTCAGAGGCAGAGCCCTGAGCCAGCAGGTCCAGTTGCTCCACCAAGAGTTTGTGGACACGTACAAATTCTTCACAGAGAAGCCCTATGACTGCTTGGACCTCAACAACAGGGTACGGAGTATCAGGATCACAGGGGGCAGGAAGGTTTTGTTCACTTGCCTGCTGGGAAAAATGGCCTGTAATTTTGTAGAGCGGCTTTGAAGGTCAGTTCATTTTCACAAAGGGTTTTATGAAATACGGGCTACAAGCTCTGTCATTTTTTACCACTGAATACTTCTCAGTACATGCTCTTTTTTTTTTTTTTCTCTGGCTGGCAAACACCACCACAGCCTGGTCACTCCAGCGTTTGTGGAGCAAATTGTTTTCCTGCCCAAATAAACTTTTTTTTCAGTGCCATCTAGTTGCTTAACCAAGATGTTCCTGAGTTATAGCAAGAAAAGCAATTTACTTTGCTTGTAAGACCCAGTCAGCGCGCCGTGCTGGATGGCTTTGAGTCAGTGAGATGTGAAAAGGAATATGCTGTGCTGGCTCTGCGTTTGGCTCGCACTGCTGTGTGGTGTTTTGGCTGTTGGTCTAGTTGAGCTATCTGCCCTGCAGGAGTATGAAGAAGATATGAGGGAGTTCAAACTTAAGGTGGACGACACAGACCGACGACTGGGAGCCATCTTCTGTCAGGCCTTTGAGGACGCCTCTGGGCTGGAGCACGCCTTCAAGGTCTGAGAACTTAATCTCTTTCGGTTTCTCTCTCTCTCTCTCTCTCTCTCTCTCTCACACACACACACACACACACACACACACACACACACACACACACACACATTCACACATATTTATTGAAAGCCCTTTTACTTATCTGATGTCTGCAGGTTCTGGATATGTTTGGCAGCTTGCTGGAACGCCCCTTGGTGGCCACAGATGCTCTGGACAGATACCCTCTCCTTGTCTCCATGTTTGACAAAGAGCTGGACTGCTGTAAACTCCTTTACAACAAACACATCCAAACTGCAGAGGAGCTGGGTGAGAGTCATAACAATGTCTGCATTTCACACAATATACTCGTTCAATTTAGTCACGTCACAGAAAGACGTATGAATTTCTGCAGGGTGCAAATTTATGGATCTCATTAGGTTGTTAAGGTTAGGTATGAGGATGAAAAAAAGAAAATATCTCAAAACCTGGGGAAATAAAAAAAAACATCTTTGTGACTAGATAGCATTAGAGTTTTTTTATAATTTAGGTGAACCAACCCTTTAAGTTTGAGTGAGAGGGGCGGTCCAGGGGTTTAAGGCCCCAAACATGAACCACAATGTCCGTTGTTGAATGTCGTTCCCCATCTCTCTCTCCCCTCATTTCCTGTCACATCCCTTACGTTGAGCTCTATAATATAGACATAGACTTTCCCAAAAAATACTTGAAAAAAAAGTTTTAGTGAGAATGTGACTTTAATCTATACCCAACAGTGAGAGCCATAAGAACACCTCAAGGACACTTTGAAGGAGCACATTGGTTGTTGTCGAGATTAAACTTGGGGTGGTCTTGATTTGAAAACTTCTTAATTAAAAAGAGGGAGATCAAGAGAGATCCTTGAAATGTTGCAGACTTTAAGTCATTTAAAACCCTTAAAGCCCCTACACATCCATAGTCTACCCACACAGTGTGTTTTCACTCATGTTGTCTAATTAGACCTGTTGTCAGGATTGTGTGGGTGGGTAATCAGACTTGATAGACAGCTCCCTCGCTGTCCTTTTAGTTTTGTTGCATCTGTGAGGGCGGGACAACTTACCCTGTTATTATTCTTATTGGTACATTGACTTTTCTGACACGCATAATTCCCAACATAGCTCCACCCCACTTCAACTTGACTAGAGGTCTAATCAGCTGGAGGTGCTGAAAACACGTGTAGGGCATTGTGCAGGGCATTTAGTAAGACAATATAGATAACCTTCACATAGAATGTTGACTAATCCAGCACAATGTGATGCTGGAAAGGATACTATGCTATATAAGTCCAGCAATCTCTAGATGGAGTTTTTGGACTGTTTTAAATTTTGGTTTGTCACTTCCTGTACTCAGAAGATTTCCTGCCACGGGCCATAACATCACCATACCACATCAGAATGTGCTTTGGGCAATGCTGCATGTCATATTTATGGCATCTCTGTGAAATGAGTTGGTACACTCTACTGTGGTGCAGCTCCACTTTGTGAATTATGTGTAAAATAAAATGTGCAGTTCTTAGCTCAATCTTTCGCTGCCATTGTGGTAATTACCTGTGTAACGGTAAGTAATGACTCTTGACCTCCTCAGGTTGGACTCCAGTGAATAAGAATATGCCAGCAGTAGCTGGCGGGTTGAGATGGGCCCAGGAGCTGCAGCAGCGCATCCAGACCCCCTTCTGCAAATTCAGACACCTCTCCTACCCGTGAGTCTCCTCTCTTGTCTCCAAAAGAGCAGATTAAAAAATTTATTTTGGTGTGGTCATGCGTTTCCAGTGGTCTCAGGGTGAATTAATCGTTCCGTGAGCTGTTTTAAAGGCTTCATAAAAATTATGTTTTGGAGTATTGGCCAGTGGAAAGATATTGGATATAACCTTTGCATGGGTTGTAAAATCTTCATTCCTCTTCTCTGCAGGTGCCTGGAGTCTGCAGAGGGAGCCAGGGTCATCCAGAAGTATGAGGAGATGATGCAACTGCTGGACAGGTGTGTGTGTGTATGTGTGGATCTTATCTCAGTGTATTACACTATATGTCATCATGTTAAGATGTATGTGTTACTGAATATAAGAACAGAAAGGAAGATTAAACAGAGTGGACAGTGACAGAATAGGATGCCCCCTTATTGGACTGTAAATGTCATAAAAGCCAACAACATGAATCAGATTTGAGCTCCGTCTCTGAAATGTTTTTTCCCTGTAATTTCACACAAGCGCTGCTTTGAAACTGAACATTTGTGATTCTGTTAGAGTGTGTAACATTTATGAAGCAGCCCCTGTGGTATAGCATGTAGACATGCAGCTCTGGGCATGATTTATGTTCTCATTACTGTGGTGCTGCTCTGCAGATTATTTCACAGGGCTCCCATAATCCCATATGCTCTGACGCTGCCCACTGATGCCTAGTGAGAAATGGCCTTTTAGACCACATCCAACATCAAAACCTGCAAGGGGTGGGGTTGGGAGGGGGTCTGTTTCTATGGAATTAAACTGAGTTGTGTGCGAGTCAGAGAGAGGAAGAGATAGAGAGATTTTCTATTTCTATACTTTTGAAGAAGCGTCCTCACATAAAGACAAGAAAAATCCCACACTGTGAACATGTTTTGCCTCTTTTCACTTCGCCACAAGGCCACTGTAGGTTACAGCTTGATTTGGGGGGGGGGGGGGGGGTTATGTAATAATCATGACTTGTAAATTGAGATTCTGGACGCTTTTGATTCATCATCATTTTGCATCATTACTACACATGTTTTGTTGTGATTTACTGTGCTTGACAGACGCAGGCTTGACTGTAATTTTTGCATCTATAAAATGTGATGCATTGCATTGTGGGATTGTTAGCAGAAAGTACTGTACATGACACTACTTTTTACTTCTCATTGTGGGAATTGTTGATTGCATTATATAGTGCATACATTTTGCGCTCAGAATTCAGACACTCAAATAAAATGGCGTAGGATAAATACACTCAGGTATACAGGTATAGCTAAAACTAATGCAGTCTAGTACAACAGTTCTGCAATAAACCCTCCCTTCAGTTTTTGTTGAAACTGTTTTAGAGAAGTGTTGATTCAACTGTATGATCATTTTGGAGGATGTAGTTTGTGGTGCTGCTAAACTGTATTGTGTTATACTGACAGGTATATCAATGAGGGCAGGCTAAATAACAGAAACACCTCTCTATGTAATGCAGTACAGTTCAGCAGCAACACAAACTGCAGCCTCCAAAATGACCATAAAGCTGAATCAACTCCTCTGCAAAACAGTTTAAACAAGAACTGAACATTTGAGTGCACTATATAGTAAATAGGCAGTGATTTCGGTGACATCATGTCGTTCCAGGTGTGACAAGTGATAATCTAATCTAATCGGCAGAATAATTTAAACACTTGTGTGGGCATACGTGGCCTTTAGACTTGCATCAATAGACCTTTATCTCAGCAGGTATTTTGGCATGTCACAGCAAGAAAAGCGTAATTAGTAACATTAAAGAGTGCATTCCATTCAGATGAGCTAGTTCCAGGGCCCTGGTATTTTGCATGGTAGCTCACCGGCATGGCTTAGGGACATTTGATGGAATTGAGCCATCGAAATTTGTTTCACCTGTGATTTTCCTCCTATGACAAGTCAAAATGCCATGAAAAACATCTATTGGGCGTACAACGAGCTGTAAACACAACATTATCATCTTATAAAGTTGATATGGCTAACATGTTAGCAAACAGTTGCCTATTTACACATCCAGCAGACACAGTGCAACAATAATATTCATTCGGAGTCGTGTTTCTGGCCACCAGGTGAATCTCTTTTAGCCTTGTTTTTGATTTCCACCAACTTCTGAGGCAAATATCTGGCTCTTTAGCGGCTAAATGTTCCACTATGTTCACCAGCCAGTAGCTAACTTTGTCCGCCGTTTGGTGCTGAGTTTTTTTTGCTGAAAACAGCTGCCTTGCTGCTGGAAACGCCACTGATGAGAGTGGTGAGACTGAATCAGAACAGCAGGACCGTAAAAACCAAAACTGAGCTGAAAGAAGCTTAAAAGCTCCGTAGAGCTGAGAGTTAACTGCAGAGTTGGCTGAAAATTCTTTGTGGGTTTGTTACCACCAACAACCCTTTTCACATTCATCAACCATTGTTAATTTAAAAACGTTGAGCAGCATTAAGTACCTCTCTATTTTCAGTATTTTTTTCTGTATGTTATTTGACCGTTTTCTGTTTCACTTCTTGCTGTGCAGGCTTACAGACAATATCCAATAGCTAAATGTCGGATGTACAGTGAAAGACAAAGTACACCAAGCAATAAGGACCATATGCATTAATTGCACTGGGGGCAGAAGAACCCCAAAACAAGCGCACAAACCCACAGCCCTGACATATTATTCCCTTATACGACAAGTTGGTACGGCAAACGTGTTAGCAAACAATTCTGCTTTCGCATTTAGCAGACATGGAGCGACATTAGCATTCATTGCTGCTCTGAATGTAAGACGTAAGTCCAATATTCATTCTCCTTTTAGCTTGGTTTTAGCCTCCACCAACTCCTGGGAGAAAATGTCTGGGGCTTTAGCTTGCTAACATTAGATCTTTGATCTTCTTCACAAGCTAGCTGTTAGCTGCTAATTTAGTCTGCCAAGCACTGTGAACAGTCAGTTTAGCATAGCTTTTTGGTGAAACTGACTACAATGGGTTAATGACAGTGAGACGAACCATACAGTAATTATATTAATTGTCAATATAAAAAATATTGATTTTATGGGTCAGTTTCCTTTTTTTTTTTGTAGAAAAATAAGACAGTCCCAGTGAAAATGTGTGCAGTCTGTTTTGCTTTTAGCCCTTCATTCGTGACAGCATGTGCATTGTTGCCACACCATTTAAAAAAAAAAAATTCAGAGTGGCTTTGAAGCATGTTAGAGGATGAGAAAGAATTAGTCAATTAATCAATTAGTCGAGTGACGGAAAATCAATTTTTCATTTATTTTAATTTATTTTAATTTTGATAGATTAATTGTCTATCAAAGTCATTTTTCAAGCAAAAATAACAAAGATCCAATGGTTTATACTTCTCAAATATGAGGATTTGTTGCTTTTATGTGTTTTCTGTGATAGGAAACTGAATGGGCCTTGGACAGTTCAAACAAGCAATTTGAATGTCAACGTGCATTTGAGAGATTTTATATACCAAACAATTGATCTATCGATTGAGAAGATAAGTCGATAATGACAATTATCGTTTGTTGCAGCCCTTTTTTAGAGCTTAGATTAGTATTAGATTAGATTAGGCTGTGGTTTGGTGGACTGATGAGCAGTTAGCATCTGCCATGCTAAGTGGGGTGAATGTGACATGTAGTGTAAAGCGCTTTGAGTGGTCGGAAGACTAGAAAGGCGCTATACAAGTACAGTCCATTTACCATTACCATATTAAATTGGGTGTGTGTTGCGAAAGGTTAAAGGTTAGGGAATCAGTCCTTACAAGTATGGTAATCTAAAAGTGTGTGTGGTGCACTATAACCAGAAGTATGTGAATAACTATTTTGTGAATGAGATGCACATCACAGTGTGCGCACACAGATACACTTACACACACCCCGACAAACGCCCATTCTTTATGCTTGACACACTTAATATCACTCCTTCACTTTATGTCCCCCCCACCCAGAGTAATGGAATGATGAACAACACCAGTTCTTTGCCCTCAATTTACTCCCATCAGAAATTAGAGCGCTTGTTATGCTGTAATAATCATTGTCGCTGCCTCCGATGCACACCGCCGTTATTATACATATTCCAGTCAGGAACAGGACGGGCATGCTCACTCATTACCCCCACAGACAAAATGCAGCGTGATTTATGGCCGCAACCAAGGCATTTGATTGCCTCTGCGTCTGCGGTGCCACTATCAGGAAATGAAGCTCACAGCAGAAATCCAATAAGGAGCACACAGTGTGCACTGAAGTTCTCATCATAATCGTGGCTATTTACAGATTGATATAGCTGTACAGAGCCCTGACATATTCTCTGTTCCCAGCCAGATGAATCAGCGTTTATCCTCACATTACCCCCCCACGCCTATCCAACCCTCCTTCAGCACTACCTCTCCCGCGGCCCTTATTGTCTGCTTGATATAGACGAGCGAATCACGCCTCTCATTCTGTTTACAACCTCAGAGGATTGGTAAATGGCTCAATCATATGCCTTTTAGTTGCTTGGTTGTTTTTTTTTTGTTGTTGCTTAGGTTAATTTCCGTAATGTGAGCCGTTTTCACGCCTGTGGCCTTGGGAAACAAAAGCCTCGGCCCTTTCAATAGAAATATAAAACAATGTTATACCCTGTCGGGAAAGGTACAAATTGTTTTTCTGTGATAATAACTTTTGTTTGATTGTGATCGCAGATTGTGTTCTTTGTGTTTGGTATTCCAGATACTCCACCAGCCTGTATGAGACGTGGACAGAGACCGTGGGCGAGAGTTCTCAGTACAACCTCAGCCTGCCATTAATCCGCAGAGATCCGGCCACTCAGCTGATCTCAGTCAACTTCAACCCGCAGGTTTTTACATTGGGCCCACATGCTAGAAAAAACTGATCCAAGCCAGGCTGCTATATGTGTCACTGCTTGTAATCCTTCTGCTTTGAACAACTGTGGACAGGATCGGAGTGATTTATTAGTTTGGTGATATATCAAATATCTTCCAGTAAGTGTTTTATACGTGCCCACAGCTGCTTGAGAGAGTATACATCCTTAAATAAAGTAGTATTTTCTCTGTACATTCATCTTTTTAATTAGTTGGTTCAGTATTTCAATTTCATTCATTTAAAGGCAGTAATGTTGGGTCACGTTGCTCTAAAGAATTTCAAACCTACATCTCATTAACATCAACGCCAAAACTCTAGTACTTCATTCATCTTTTTTATTGTGAAATTGGGTAAAGATGTAGTAAAGATGGTGAATATTGGCAAACACTATTGGCAGCCTGTACTAATAAAAACGGAAACTCTAATTTGAGTGTCTGGTTGTGAATGTCTTGTTATTTTTTACAGTTCTTTAATTTCTTTTTCGACCTCTTCCTAGCTGGCGTCTGTGCTGAGGGAAGTGAAGTACTTGGAGGCCAGACAGACCGTGGCCATCCCTGAAACTGCAGTGCAGATCTACACCACCAGGGGGCAGCTGTGGCAGTATGTGGCCAACCTGGAGCTCGCTGTGGGCAGATACAACAAGGTTGGCATAGATTACGGGGTACTAAGGGATAATTACACTCACTCACCCTAGCCGTTGGATGTCAGAGCGATGAATTCTAAAGTGGTACTCTGCTGTGACCTCCAAGGCGAGTGTCACGTGATGTCGTGTTTACTGCCAGCTGACCACTACTGTCTCTGTACGAGCTCTGATTACAATGTTATCTTGTAGATCTTATGTGATTCAGCAAAGATTAGTGTTTTTATTTTGAACTTCCTGTCTGCAAGTTTCTGGAAGTGGGAATGCGTCACATTGTCTAGATTGACATCTGCTTGTGATCGCCTTGTGCCTACATTTTAGCAAATATCTGACCAGTTCTGTAACATAACGTAAAGTGTGAAGGACTGACAGAACTGGAAGATCGTCATATGACCTGCTCATAAATGTGGATGTGTGTTCCCATCTTTGAGCAATGTGTTGTAGGCTGTGTGAACCAATCAGGACCACGACTTTTTACTTGTATTTACTCTAGCCAGCAATGGCGACTGGAAGTTAAGAGACAAAACAGGAAATAGAACTAATGAAAAAATGGGCTGCCCCATAAAGTCAATATAGACTGCACTGGCCGTGGATTTGACAATGTTTTTTCTGAACTTTTTGTTAAAAAATGTGACACTGGTTACGTTTCAGTAGGAATCAGTTATTGAAAATCAAGTGTTTTTCCCTTTTTACAACCATGTCCTTGAGCGGTGGCCTAAACATTATCTGATATTTCTCCAGTCAGACATTCAGAGCAGAGCTGCTGGAAGTCTTTTGCTGAGCAACAGACCCACACATTGAATTTGAGGGATAATAATAAAACTGTAATATAACTAGAGATGAAAGAATAAAGAGACACTGCGGGTTGATTAACAAGCTTTACCGCATTTTTCCCTTTAGTAGAGAATTTTACTACATTTTCAGGCACAGTTGTGTTATGCGCTTCATCACTGATTGTCTTCTTACAGTACAAGTAGCCAGGCTAGCAAGGCTATTGAAAAGTTAGCTTACTAATGCCTTCGGCTGTCTCCGTCTGTCACGTGACCGTCAGCTTGCAGGTCGTACCAGTCCCTCGAAAGTCTCCCCTTTTGACCTCACAGCATGGGCTGGGGCCACAATTGGCAACTAGATGTCAGTATGAGGCTTCCTTTGACGGGAACATTGGATGGAGTTGCAAGAAATTTGGTATGGACATTCATTGTTGCCAGAGGATGAATATTAATTATTTTGAGGATAGCCTCATGTCTCCTCTAGTGCAACCATGATATCACAATTTCAGTTTGTAAAACAGAAATTGGTAGATTTTCCATGACATTTTGCTTTGAGTAATCATGGTCCTCAGAGGCTATATTCTAATGATTTTCTTATCTAATGATGAGCATTTAGCGCCACCCTCTGGTCATATTTCCAACTTTTTACTTTGATATCTCAAAATAAACAGCTCAGCTTTTGCAATTATAATGGCTGGCTCACCACATTAACTAACTAACCACCTTCCGGACACATTTAACATTTTTTGCCCCTCTAGTGACAAAAAAAAAATAAAATCTAAGATGAGTAGAGTTGACAGTTTTTCCATCTATCCATCACTTTTGTTTTCTGGTGCAGCAGAGCATTGCAGCCTTGTGGACCTGCTATCATGGCTGTAGAGGCTTTTTCTGCTTTCTGATACTATTTCAGAATGTCAAAATCATGGCATGGAGCATATACATTCTACTCAGCTGAACTACAGTGATTGATGTGCATGTAGAGCGCTAACAAACAAGGAATATTTGAATTTCATTTTCAAACTATGCTAATGAGGATGTGCAGTGTGTGTGTATTCACTTAATGACCTAAATGAAAGAATTAGTACATAAAATATGCTTCTCTTTGCCACAGACACTATCAAACACATAATTCTATTGTTGGTCTTAATAGTAACTGGGAATGGAGCCAAAAGGGCAGTTTCAATAATGTAGCATAAAACAATGTAAGAGCAATCACTAATGTAATTAACTCAGCCTTACAGAGGACAGCTCCCACAAAGCTCAACCACACGCATGGCAGCTACCTCAATCAGATGATTACGTTTAAAAAAAAAAATATAGCATTTCATTACTTCAGGTAGTTAAAATTCAAGTCCAATTAAGTCATGGCAACATGGAACAATCCTGAAACAGTGACTTTAATGAGGAAGACATCCCGTCTTGATGCTCTGGGCTTCAAGGCCACACAGAAGTTATATTACAATTATATTTCTGTACACACTTAATGGGAGCTGAAAATCACATTATATCTTTCTCTGTTCCTTTTTCTCTACCCCCACTGTCTGGCTGCAGGTGATGCACTCTTTGCTCGACGTGGAGCATCCTCTGGTTCGGGGCCAGCTCAGGGACATCGACACTCAGCTCAAAAAGGCAGAGGAGAGTCTGAACTGGAACAACCAAGGTCAGGACACTAACTGAAAACTACCAGATACAGCGCTTAAGGAATGACACATTTAAATGTCTAATTTTCTACTGTTCAAGTGTCTGTTAACCCAAATTACAAAAAAAAAACATATTTTCATTTTATCCAGTGGTATCCAGCCATGCGTATAGTTTAAGTGACCATGTTTAGGGATATTTGTTTCCGAGATTTCTACCTCCACCCCACTACATTGGAGACAAATTACAGCAACGTGTCTTCCCACAGACCTCGCTGTGCACAGTTTTCAACGGAACTACTGAAGAAATAGTCCCTTATGAAAACAGGGGTATAAGAAATAGTTCAACATTTCAAGAAATATCTTTATTTGCTTTCTCTCTGAGCGTAAGATAACAAAATCAATATCGATCTCATGCCTGTGAGTCAAATACAGACACCTAGCCTAGCTCAGCATCAGGAGTGGAAACAGCTAGCCTGTGAAAAACAGTGAAAGCTTTAGAGGTGCTAACAGCAGCTCAGTAATTAACACATTGAATCACATTTAACAACAGAGACTCAGTAGTCTGCCCTCATTGTCATATTGCTGTCAAACCACTGTAATCAAATCTATTGTGAACCCATTCTATAACACACACACACACACTGCATTTTTATATAGTGCTTTTATCCAAAGCACTGTTCAATCTGCCCTTAATTCACCCATTCTATAACACACACACACACACACACACACACACACCATGCAGGGTTCAGTGACAGGAGGAGCTGGGGACTGACTCGCCAACCCTGTGTTTTGTGGAGGACTCACTCTGCCTCCCAGTCTTGGCATCACTGTGAGGTTGCCAGGTATGGTATTATTGTGCGCGTACATTGACCTATACCAAAACCTGCGCTCACTGACCGTATCTGGCAACCAGTGCTATAGCTCGAGATGCTGAACAGAAGTGTTAGGCGGACGGAGACGCCGTCATTCATCGAGAAATAGTTCCAACACGTACCGCTACACGTTAAGAAGTAAAATGTCTGTTTGTGTGCAGATTAAACAATAGAGATAAAACATGTTAATTAGTAAGCTTTAGAAGTGTTGGTAAGGGTTTGTTGAACTTACTTACTTCTGGATAGAACCAGGCTAGCTGTTTACCCCTGCTTCCAGTCTTTATGCTAAGCTAGGCTAATCACCTTCTGGCTCCAGCGCCGTACTTAACACACAGACATGAGATGGATAATAATCTTCTCACCTCACTCTCCAGAATAGAGCGAATACCATACTATATTACTTAAAGTGGTAATCTACATTATGGGTTATTTTTTGTTGATCTTTGTTGACATCTTGAATGCTAAGCTGCCAATTAGAGAATAAGTTCAGCTAAGGGATGTCTTTTGCTCTGTGTACCTCTCTGTGTACCAGAGATTTTTGTTTGGAAAGAACAGCAAATGTTAAAGCTATCCGAATATATACTGTATATGTGTTTGCTATATTATCGTAGAGTATATGATGGAGAAATTGCAGAACATAGTGGTCAAGCAGATATTTATTTGTGTCAAAATTCCCAGGTTATTTTAGAAATATTCCTCTCATTCCTCCTCCCCGGTGTTTCCCTTCATCCTTGTCATTTCTAGGGCAGAGCAGGCTGCTCCGAGATGTGACATGAACAGAGAGGCTTTGCATTTTGAAAAACATATAAAATAAGAGTGGGAGAGGTGTTCAATCATTGATAAGCTTTGCTTGACAATCTGCTGGCAGGCATGTTGTTAGTTTCTTCGACTCCAGGATTCCCCGAGGACGTAGCAGAAATGAGAAGAGTGTTTACGGTACAAGCCGATGCACTTGACTGTCTGTGGGGATAAACTCATAGTCCCACTGCAGAACATACAGTAGTTGCACACTTATCTGCTTTATGTTGTGCCGTGTGTGTGTGTGTGTGTGTGTGCATTCTGGATACTTATTGAAAGCTTCTGAGGATTTTTGTCTGCTGTAGATATATTTGGTGAAAGTGGTGGCCATTATTTCTGTGGCCCTTTTTCTTCTGGCCCCGACAGAGCACTAGATTATTCAGTGAAAAATGTATTTGAAGTGAGTTTCCCACGTGGAGGGAAACATAGCATCCTTTCCATTTTAGAGCAGATAAGATTTTCACATGTATGTTGTGGTTGTATCCATGTGCTCTATGTAACAAATACTTTGAGAAGTACATAACTTCCCCCCACTAAGTTTTTGTAATTAATTAGTCTGTCACACTGATGTTCAGTGTTAAATAAATCATATTGTTAAATAAACTCACTGCTCACACTGCACTAAACACCTGATGCTGAGGGGAGTTTGCAGTCAGACTTTAGGCGGACACTATTGGGGGCTGCTGCTGCTCGTTGTTATATCAGTTGAAAAACATTTTTGATAAGGAGGATAAGTATTCTAAATCCCCTCAAACATACCTTCGGCATTTCTGTACTGCAATTTCTTGTTCATATTTGGCAACAATGATATAATTGTGGCAAGCTAATAACAGCTGATAATCAGCCTTTCTTGGTCTGGTTCTAGTAAGAACGGCCCTAGCCAATCACCTGAATCAAGAGCCATTCTAGGTATTTGTAGGATTCTAGAGCTGGAAATGTGGGTCTGTCTGTCAGTACCTGTAGCTCAGTCGGTCCATCTACGTCTTTGGTCTAGACTGAAATATCTAACCAAATATTGGATAGATTGCCACAAAATCTGGTACAGACATTTATGGTAGCCAGATGATGAATCCTATTGACATTTTTGACCCCCTGACTTTTCATCTATGAGGATGACATTTGTGGCTTTGAGTGAAATGTCTCTACTACTGGATTACTGGATGGACTGCCATGAAATTTGGTAGAGGTATCCATGATCCTCTTATCCCCTAACGATAAATTGTATTCACTTTAGTGATCCCTTAACTTTTCATCTAGCGCCGTCATCAGGTCAGAATCACAATTCCTCCACTACAAATGTTAGCATGCTAACATGCAACTAAGATGGGGAATGTAATAAATATTCCCTGTTAAACATGTTAGTATGCTGACATTACTGTTTTGCTCAAAGCACCACCACAGAGCTGCCACTGTGGCTGTACACTCTTTGTCTTGTTGATTAATAGGGGGGAAAATAAAGAAGCTGTTGCCAGCATGATACGAGCTACAGTGAGTGATGTGAGCAGAGCCACTTAAAAAAACAGTAATTTTGCGTCTGTTTCAGTAACATTTAGCAGATGAACCACACCTCTACAGTGTTGCCGTTGATTCAAAAGGTCTAAATCCCGTCCATGGAAATCTTACAAAATAATACAAGATACTATACAAAATATTATAGGACACAAAAGTTGTGAGACAGGTTTTTATATATAAATTTTTTTTGCAGAGGTCACTTGTCAGACATATGTAAATTACTTTATTAATTGAATGCAAGCATATTGTTGGCTAAGTGTGCACTGCAAATATAATGTATGACAAAATTATCCAAAATAGGATCAAAATACAAGTATATATTGGAACCTAAAACATTTATTTAGAATATTGTGATTATACCTGCACCTCAGTAAAGACATGTTAAAACAACAGATAACTTCAACTTTAAGGTGAATTAAATGACAGTATAATGGCATCTAAATGGTCAGCTAGTCAGGCACAAGAAGACCTTGTAAAAGATCTGATATTGAACATTTTCTGGGGGATTCCAGTGTTTTAGTCACACTCTAACACACTCCCATTCTAGTTTCATTATTTCATTTATTTTATGTCCTTTTGACCTCTTAACCGCCCGTCTCTATCATCCATTACCCTCCAGATATCTGGCAGTATATCCAGGAGGTGCGAGACTCCATCTGTGACCTGGAGAGCCGACTCCAGAGGACCAAAGACAATGTGGAGGAGATCCAGAATTGCATGAGGTCCTGGGCCAGCCCCATGTTTGACAGGAGGGAGGGCAAAAAAGACGCACTGCTCAATTTGGAGGACAGGGCTGAGAGGCTGGACAGGTTTTACGGTCTGATACGGTCCTCTGGAGAAAAGATCCACTTCCTGCTTAAGGTGGTTAAAAAAGGTTTCCTCCTGGTTGTGTGACATGTCAAATTGGCTTTAAGTTTCACTCACATTTCATCATTCTACGAGGTTATTATGCAGTCGGCGGTTTCTGATTTGCTTAGAAATTTTTCCAGTCATTTTCAAATGTGGTAATGATGATGATTCAGTATAAGTGGTAGGCGATTTGTAAATTTTTAACAGGGGGGCGGAGGGTTTCCTTGTTTGTTTCGTTCACCCGCAACTAACGAACCGACTCATGAACCACCCCCCATCCACATAGCTGTATTATTTAGAGAATATTATAGATCCAAGACGAAACTGACAGAAGGGCGGGACTCAAAGTCCAATTACAAATCCGTCTGCTACTTCAGCACCACGCACAGCACCATGGATTTATCACTACACAGCACAATTAGGCTACTCATATTTCAGAGCCATGGTCGGGGCCATATATTCTAACTTGCTCAAACCTCAGTCAGATAAAGGATCAATGAGTCAGGCAGACTAGACTATATTCAGAACATATTCAGCTGAACAACCCCACTGCCCTGCACTCTCTCTGCTACTAGGGGATGGAGAGGGGGGATGGCAGGTTAACAAGGGGGATGCATTTTGGTCATTTTGCTAACAAGGGGGATGGCACCCCCCCTCAAATCGCCTACTGAGTTTGAGTGTCACGCTTTGTCATGTCTTAGAGCAATCTGGAGCTGATCAGAGCCGAGCAGACCTCTGTAGCATGGAAGGCCTACGTGGAGTACATTGATGACATGATCATAGATGGATTCTTCAACAGCATCGAGTGCTCTCTCAAGTTCTTCCTGGATAACACTGGTAAGACGTTCACGAGCAAACGATGCACAGAAAAATCTAATCACGCAAAGAAACACTCGCACTTACTACTTGTAGTGCTGTAGTGATGCCAGCAGTGTTACTACTGTTGTCTCAAAGCCAGAATGTTGCCCACAGTCCTAAATGTAATATCCAAAGATTCAGCCCTGCTACCCTGATTCCACAGCGAACCATAAACATCATCCTTCAGCCAGCACTGACTTGGACAGCTTCTTAGCATAACGTCCTCAGGGGTTTTGATGTCATTTGGGTGTCAGCCTGTATTGGCTGTGGACATGAAATAGGTCTGGACTTGCTTGCTGGCATGAGTTTTGTCAACCAGTTTAGATGGACTGGGATGTGGTTCAAGATGTAGTGGATTGTTGCCAGACTGCTACTGTGTCCACTTCTCCTCCTCCTCCCTTTTCTCCACATTCTTTCACTTCTACTTCCTAATTTTCTTCTTCTTTTCCTCCTTGTGTGGGTTCAAACTGTCTTTTATGATTAGGAAGGTTATTAACTGAGTGAAGTGACCTGGAAATATCTCAGGGGCAGCTATGATAACAGCACAGCCATCCTCTAGAGGCTAAGGAATGAACCCTCAGTACTTTCCTTCTTACAGTATTTTGATTAGCCTGAAAAACACAAGACTATCTTATATGAAATATTATTTCATAAAATTATTATAGAGATATTTGTTACAAAGATTTTGGTTTAACATTTAAAAACGATATAGACCCAATGGATAATGTCTTCATTCCATGTTCTAGCAGATGCAATATTACATTATGTTTGGACCCCTGCTAGATTACCAGCAGGGCTCAAAAACTCATTGACTCATTTTGTAATTTTTTTCTCACACAAATCTACTGAAAACATCCCTAAAACAAATGATAACAAAAAGAGAAATGACTTCTATGTTCTTATAAAGGCTCAACCGAATAGATAAATATCATCACTTCACGAAACAACCTCAACTCCAGGTCTACATTTATTCCCTTGTTCTGGAGCTTTTGATAATACAGTATTGCGAAATTGTAGATTTTCAAACTGTCCATTATTCTGAGCACTTTTAGGACTTCTCATTCATGTTGTATTAAAAGTTGAGCTTGCCAGTCAGTTCTCAACCTTTAAAACGGCATTTGACAAAACAATCTAAACTCAATGTCCATTTACTCGCATGTTGCTTGTGTGGTTAGGCAATGGAAAAGCATGCAATTTGGATCTACCCCCTCTACACTCTTTTTTCTCCTCCTTATTCCACTCCTCTTTCTCCTTCTTCTTCCATAAACCACATGTAGACATTCTCTAGTGATGTGGTATGTTTTCAGTTTGGGGAGCACATTTGGTGAAAGTTTTGAACACACTGAAAATGTATTCTTAAATGTAATCTCTTGCAGAATTTTCAAAGTAACACAGAAATTTCAGTTATCATTACAGATCCATAGCTTTTCTCTAGCAATGTTTCCACGGCAGTTTCAACTGTTTCCAATTGTTTCCTTTGGGTCCAGACCAGAGAGCGGCTGTGGCCCCTCTCTTTGAGGCTCAGCTGGATCTGAAGGTTCCTGACATGGTGTTCACTCCATCGCTGGAGTTTGGGGCAAGAGACAGTTTCTTTGAGCTTGTGGAGAGCCTCATCAATGATGTGTTCAGAATCTCCTCACTGGTGCCACGCCTCGCCCAGCACAGCCCCTTCCCCCACTACCAGGTACTGACGATTTGGTGCAGCCCCAACATCTATAACTTCTTTTTCACTTGAAGTATCTGAAATGCAGATCACTCCCATCAACTTGCAATGTTGTGGTTGGCTTCTGATCCTTTCCCCTCAGGCTGACATGGAGGACATGGCTGATCTAGCAGACATGCGTCATCTCCTCATGGAACGCGTGCAAGGTGTCATGGCAACGTGCTGCGAGTTTCGCAACTCTCTGGAGCGCTACAGCTACCTGTATGTAGATGACAGAAAGGAGTTCATGCGTCAGTTCCTTTTGTACGGCCACGTTCCCACCAGCCAAGAGACGGAGGTTTACACTGACGATGGCATCTCAGAGAGCCCACCGACACTGAATAACTTTAAAGAACAGGTGGAAGGGTGGGTATTGGTCAATTGGAGTGTGCGAGAATGTTTGTGTGTCCCTAAATTTCTATCTGTGGTCATTTATATGGTCATCTCCTCTATAAATGGTTGGTTTAGGATTTAGAATCCTTAGAGTTTTTGTTTGTTGTTTTTTCTTAGTGAAGATTTAAATTAGGTTTAGGTTAAAGAACAGTTCAAATGAGTGTTAGGTTTAGCTTCTGTTTACCTGACTGAAATCTGTTTGTCCTCATACTGTAGGTATGAGAAGATCTACGAGGAGGTGCAGGGTCTGGAGCTGGTGCATGTGTTCCACGGGTGGATGAGGGTGGATGGCCGTAGCATGAAGAGCGCCTTGCTCAACACCATCAAAAAGTGGAGCTTCATGTTCAAACAGCACCTCATCGACCATGTAACTAACAGGTGAAGTACAATTTTCTACACTCGGGGGTTTTGCTGCTACAGCCTTATTTGGTCTGGTATGACCAGTAGCTTATTGTGGCTAATGTAAGAAAACTGTAGATACATATTGCTGTGTAACTGACATTACTGAGTCAGTTCGCTGACTTTATGACTATTCTGTACTTGTGCATGCTACTGGTAAAGCCTGGTCACGGCAGCATTTAAAATACCAAAATTTCACTGTAAACCTAATTTATTTCAATGAAATCGACGCAATCAGTGGATTGATGAAGTAAACGTGGGCAAACCTTTCGTGTTGAGTTCAAATTTGGTGAATTTTGACAATCTTTTGAAATTTGAAATCTAAATGACATGTAAAAGGCACATTTGTAGTGTGCATTAGTATTCATACCATGTGTACAGTAATGCCAAATCATAGGATATTTGTCTGCATCAGTAGCGCTGATGAACCCTATTGAATGAGTGATGAGTCTTTAAGACTACAATAGCAAGTCCAACTGGCTGGATAGTACTTTTGTATATTGAATGGGGTAAGTAGATTTAGATTAGTTAGATCTGTAAGGATGAAACCTGATAGTGTCTATCCATTAGACCCTCCCTATCCGGTAAATGTATTGTCTTTCAAACTCCACACCTCCAGTTTGTAATGCAGTTTTCTGTTAAACATCTGTGGTCTCTTAAGATAACCCTGATGACATCATCAGGGGTTATTTTCTCAGACTTTAGAAAGCTCCTTAAGTTTTACAGGCTGAGAAGTTCTCCCCATGATGCACAACTGATCTTATCTGATTGTGCCAATTTTACACATCAAATGCCCCTTAAAAGAGTGTCCCTTTAATGATCATTGTCATCTATCCCCAGTCTGTCCGATTTGGAGACGTTTGTCAGTGTGGCTGAGGCTGGCCTGAGCCAGCAGGTGGAGGAGGGTGACTACGGTGGCCTGGTGGGGGTCATGGGTCACCTGCTGGCTGTTAAGGAAAGACAAAACACCACAGATGCCATGTTTGAGCCCCTGCAACAAACCATCGCTCTGCTGAAGGTCTATGAGCAGGAGCTGCCTGATGTGGTCTACAGACAGTTACAGGTAAGTACTGATCGCTTCACATCATTTTTACTAGCATATATTCTTTCTTGTGTTTTTTTCAGCTGAGGTGAGTCATTTCTCTTCCTTTTTCTTTGTGTCGCCCATCTCTGTTCTGTCCTCTTCCTACTGGCAATTCATCATCTGTCACTCCTGCCCGCCTTGCTTTTATCTCCTTCTCTTTATCTCCCTCTCTCCATATCTATCTGTTTATCTATCTGTCGATCTGCAGGAGTTGCCAGAAAAGTGGAACAATGTGAGAAAGCAGGCTGTGTTAGTGAAGCAGCGGGTGGCGCCTCTGCAGGCCATCGAGGTGGCCAGTCTGCGTCGAAAGTGTGCCTCATTCGATGTGGAGCAGCACACCTTCAGGGAGCACTTTCGCAACAACGGGCCCCTCAGGTAGAATAGATATTGGCTTTTTTTGCCAGTTTCTTTGGGAGCACTTTACTTTAACACTCCCATGAATCATTTATAAGCAGCATATACACACTTTATAAATGGTTTATTACATTCTATAAGTATATGAAGCAGTCTGTAACTGATTACACAGTATAACATAGCTGTAATCATAATTAATGATATATGATTGAACAAATATAATGTACTTATTTTCATGATGACATTCTTGACTTTGCTAATAGTAACAAAAAATGTTAAAAAAATAACTTCCACCTTCCACCAGGAGTTATAGTTGTTGACAAATACATTAATAAACACTTAAAATGATTACAATACTACTGTTTATTTATAAGCAGTAATATAAATGCGAAATAGGGGAGGTTAAAATAAAGTGCTACCATTTGATTTGAGAGTTCCAGAGTCAGTCAGTGAAGGCAACACAATTCGCTGAATAGTTTCCTTTGGTAACTAAGTTGAGCGAGTACCTTTGAAGAGATAAGAATGTCACATTTCTGCCTTCTCACTTGATATTAGGGAAGTGTTATCTCGAGGTTCTCACATCCGACAAGGCTAATTGAATCTTAACATAATGATAATTAATTCATAGGTAGAGATGCTTCGTCATAATGTCTAATTGTCAGATTAGTTATGTGTGTAATTGGTCTCTTAATAACCTGGTGATTATTTTCCCATTAATGTCATGGAAGTCATTGTTAATTGTCACAGTGAGCAGTTAGCGCTGGAGACTCTGGTCTGGTTATGCTGCAGCCAAGTCAGGCTTGGCAAAACTGCAGCCGTTCATTACCTAAACACAGCCTGATTTACACTGAGCTTGTGCAAATGTGTGTGTGTTTTGATGGGTGCCTGTGTGCACTCATGCACTCGTCCAGGTTTGACAGCAAGAATCCCTACCAGATGTTGGACGCGTTCCACCGGCAGATCCAGGAGCGGGAGGCAGTGATGGCCTCCCTGGTGGAGTCTGCCAGCCTGTTCGAGGTCACCGTCTCAGAGTACAAACAGCTCCGACAATGCAGGTAAAGCCCAAAGCTGGAAGGAGAAAATACCACAAGCCTGTGCCCAATTCGAAACTAATGAGCCGTTATGGCAGAGAAGCTCTTTTACATTCACAGTTCCAATTTTCATGCTGGTTTAATTCACTTTGTCCACACTCCTTCATCCCCAAGGCGTGAGGTGGGCCTGCTGAAGGAGCTGTGGGACATGATCACCGTGGTGGAATCCAGCATGGCGGCATGGAGGACGACTCCCTGGAGAGAGATCCATGTGGAGGACATGGAGCTGGAGTGCAAACGCTTCTCCAAAGATATACGAGCGCTGGATAAAGAGGTGAGGGAAGAGATAATTAATGTAGCCTAGAGGCTGAAAAGTGTGGGAGGCTGAAAAAAGGTGGATAGGACAAATTAATCTCGAAAAAGCGAGATCAATAAGTAACTCCCAACTGCAGTTGACTGTTTGCTAAACCCCTCCCCCGAACAGTGATTTTCCCATCATAACCTTAGCGAACGTAACTAAACATGGCAGTGCTGCAAGCTTTGGATTTCTCCATGTTTAAGCCGTGTGCAGTGGGGTGTAGTAAGAGAGATTCTCATGGGTGGTGTCTTTTTTTTTAGCCTTTTCAAAACCTGTAAGGAATGGATTAAACAGTGTGTGTATCTGCTCTAACGTAACCTGCAACTATTAGCATGTCTGGCTAACTAGCTTGTTGCTACCTACAGTGGTAACGGAGCATTACTCCAAGGCCAAGGAACGTATCATTAACTAACTACATTAGTTTGTGGGGTTACAGGTTACTTTAAAAGAAGCAACATTATCCAAGATAGTTAATTCCTATTTGCTAAGCACACCAGTTACTCCTCATCCTAGAATCATTTTCTACTGTTACATTAAAGGAGCAGAATGTAGGATTTAGTGGCATCTAGTGGTGAAATTGCACTATGCAACCTTTTGAATAACACTCGCCTCACCCTCCCCTTCCAAGCGTGAAGGATAAACTACGGTGGCCGCCAAATTCCCGAAAACGCGAAAGGCTAGAAATGAAAAGCTGCTTTTGTCTGCCTCTGTCTGAAATCAAGGACCCACTGTTTCAAAAATTCTTCAAAATTTCAAGTAGTAAATCTGCCCCCGATGTCGGGGATTAACAAACACTCAAGTGGGTGTTTAATGTGTTGCTCAAAGGCAAGGAAGTAGTTTGTCAGGGAAAGGAGAGCAATAACTTCCCTCTGTCTTTACTCTCAACTGCAGCTGGGAGTTACAGGCCCTTGAGCAAGGCTGCGAAGCTCTAAATGTGTGTATATGCATGAATGTCAACTTCACTGGAATTAATACAGCTAAAATTAAATTTGCAGCTTCAAGCCCCCCGAGTCTCTGTCAAAAGCCCTTGTACTGATTCCTGGCGTTTGTCTCTGATAGGTTAGAGTGTGGGAGGCCTTCACAGGTTTGGACAGCAGGGTAAAGAACCTCCTCATCTCCCTCCGGGCCGTGGCGGAGCTCCAAAACCCGGCCATACGAGCCCGACACTGGCATCAGCTGATGGCTGCTACTGGAGTCCGCTTCACCATGGACCAGGTTTCCAATTTATTCTAGAGATAATCAATAAGAACATATGACTGATATAGTTCTGTTCATGACTTTGGGTGAATGTTTCTATATTATCGTTTACTGAATTTACGAGCTGTACATTTGCCGCATTTTTTATTTAGAATATCTAAAAGAAGCAATGATGTTAATAACGTGCCCATAATTTAAGGGCAAACTTCAAGAGGGGATACACACAAAGTAGTTTTCTCCAGTTTTATTGTACAAAAATGTGTTACAGAGACTAAATTGGCCTTGTAACTCGTCTTATAATGTACTCAAAAACTGAAGTCACTGCTTTTATACCTGCTAACCTGCGCCACTTATAGGAAAGGAAAGTAAGAGCAGCAGACCTACAGGCAAAGACAGTTAAAGCTGCTGCAATATAATCCTTTACAACCCACCTCGCTTTTGAGGGTGGTCCACCGAAATAAGAAAACACAATTTTTTATCTTTACACTCTTGCAATGAAATTGGACATAACGTTTTCAAGTATGTATTTATATTGTTGGACTGCTTTGAATGTAAGGAGACATTTCTAAGGTGTCAGTTGTTTACTCTGCCATGCTTTGTACCTGGATTATTTAACAGGCATTCCTTTTGAATATGCCCCAGTGATGAAAAAGATCATAGTGTAATCTATTGATACATGTATTACATATGTTTACATGTTCAGTTTGCTCAGCTTTGGCTGAACAATGAATCGTTTCCACATCAAAATCATACATTGAAAGAGTGGAACTGTCAAATCGCTGGAACTGCGATGTTAATAAAAATGTTCTCAGCTGTAGCTAATTAACATTAACACACATTCTTGGCCCGAACCAAAAAAAACCTCCTGGCCTTCGTCTGGGTTGTCCTGGGTGTTCTCTGCCCTCCAGTCTCCATTTTACTATTTGATGTGATGATGCATGGTACAAACACATCTTGTTTGATACTATGTAGACCACAAATACAGGCCTGGAGTTAATTCATTATTAATTAATAATTATTAAATAGTTGCAATTTAAATAGCAACAGTGGTCAGAACAATTGCAATTAAATATTTTCCTAAAGAAATTGTACCTCCTGTTTGTAGGTGATGCAGGTTGGATGGGAACTGCGGGTGTGGAGCCTATCTCACTGCAGCTCTGCACTTTGATTATAATGGCTGGTTTCTACTGCTTCACATTAATGACACTGTGTGTCCTCGTTAAACTGAAACCAGCAATCACAGCCGGTGCTCACCAGTAATGTGTTACTAATATTATTGTGTTATATAATGTAGCGTATATGAATGGTGGGTAAAGAACTGGTTTTCTATGAGCAGGAGACCACTCTGGCTGACCTGCTGCAGCTGAACCTGCACTGCTTTGAAGATGAGGTGAGAGGGATTGTGGACAGGGCTGTTAAAGAGATGGGAATGGAGAAAGTCCTCTCTGAGCTCAACTACACATGGACAGGTACAGGAAGGGGACGCTTTGTTGTTACCACACTGTAATCCTGCCACCCAGAGTTTACGACCTATCGACGGAGTGTATTGATCCCATCCAGGTATGCAGTTCCAGTATGAGCCCCACCACCGGACCAAGGTGCCTCTGCTGCGCACAGACGAGGAGCTGATCGAGACGCTGGAGGACAACCAGGTGCAGCTGCAGAACCTCATATCTTCCAAGTACATCGCCCACTTCCTGGATGAAGTGTCGTCATGGCAGAGCAAGCTGTCTGTGGCCGACTCTGTCATCTCCATCTGGTTCGAGGTGCAGCGGACATGGACCCACCTGGAAAGCATCTTCATTGGCTCAGAGGACATCCGCTCACAGCTGCCTGAGGTTACACACTGAACAGATCGAATCACAAACATGCACACACACAGTTAATTACAGCTCTATAAGTATATATCACTGACAAGGATTCAGCCCTTAACCTGCGCCCTTGTCGTTGCCATATGAACCCAGATAGCATGACTGTTATAGCTGTTAATTAAGAATACATTCATTTGCTCATACTCCTATTTTAGGAGCTGAGATTACACAACTTTTTAATTGCTCCCACGATGTTTGGGCTGTGCTTAAACCCAGATGTTTGATATTAAACCTGTGATTCTCCCCTCTCTCTTTTGGGAACCTAAATCCCCTGGCCTGGCTCCCTTATGAAATCTTCTGCAGGACTCCAGGCGCTTCGAGGGGATTGATGCTGATTTCAAAGAGCTGGCAAACACCGTGCATCAAACGCCCAACGTAGTAGAGGCCACCAATAAACCGGGCCTGTTTGGTAAACTGGAGGACATCCAGAGCAGGTGAGCCCTCTCTCTGTGTCTACTCCTTATGTCTGTTATCAGGGGCACTCTTATACTTCTGTGTATACTTCTTACACATGAATGCACACACACACACACACACTGACTCTGTATATTTCTATTTCTCTACAGGCTGTCTCTATGTGAAAAAGCTCTGGCAGAATACCTGGACACCAAGCGTTTGGCCTTCCCGAGATTTTACTTCATCTCTTCAGCTGATCTGCTGGACATCCTGTCTAACGGGACCAACCCACACCAGGTGGCTCCATTAATTTTTTTCCTAAGGGGCAGCAATGAATTTAATACTTCAGTCTGTTCACAGAGTCAGAAAAAAACCTTTTTGCACCATGCATAGCACTTTCTAAAAGTTCCTTTTTAACAGTTTTCTAAAACTGTTCAATTGCACCGTTTAGCTCCATTTGCTGGGTGCTGTTGACTTTTATAGTACCCGCAGTGTCCACACAGGGGCAATGTCGCTCATAGTTTTGCAGCCTGCTCCAGCCTCCATCATCAGGACATTGTCTTATGCATTTCCACCTTGGAGAAATAAATCACTGTTAAGCTCAACTTGCCACTAAATCTCTCTAAACGGACGTTAGCAGGCATGCTGCAGAACATGGGTCCTGCCCTTCTATAAATGATTCTGGAAAACAGTAATGAAACGTTATTTATTTGCGTGGCGGCAAAGAAAATACCAATCAGACCGTGAGCTGAGTGTAAATTGAGCCTGAGCTGAATGTGTCTGTTTGTCCAGGTCCAGAAGCATCTGTCTAAGCTGTTTGACAACATGGCTAAGATGCGGTTTGAAGCAGATGGAGAGGGGAATCCTTCTAAGACTGGTCTAGGCATGTACAGCAAAGAGGAGGAGTATGTCCCCTTTAGTCAGTCCTGTGACTGCACTGGTCAGGTAAAATACACCGTAATCTTTTCTTCATGTGTCTGAAATTGTGGTACCATAACTTCTGTAGGTTGAGCTAAATGCTAAAGACATTTATTATCTTCATTAGACTCACTGCTGACAATGGCACGACGGCTGTCTGTAGAAGAATGGAATAGATGAGGAAATTCACTTACCTGCCCTTTTCTGCAGTGGAAGAAAATATATATCAAATATAGATATCACAACGAACAATAAAAAAGCCAAATGAAATTGAGTCTGTAGTTGCCCCTGGGGTTTTGCATATCAAAGCCCATAAATTCATTAATTTTCCATTACATTCCATAGTATTTGCCTGACTCCACTTCCACTCTAATGCTTATTAATGACCTCATTAGGGTCCATTGATAAGAGAGCCCGTCGGTGCTCACGTGACACACATTGCAATGTTTTTCTGCATTTGTATTCTTTGGTTTTTGTGTTTTTGTGTAAGGTGGAGGTGTGGTTGAACCGGGTTCTGGACACCATGCGCTCCACTGTTCGACACGAGATGACCGAGGCAGTGATGGCCTATGAGGACAAACCCAGAGAGCAGTGGCTGTTTGACTATCCGGCTCAGGTAAACGGGCTCAGTGATGAATGTATAGATTTAACTGATGACACTCACTTTAGGATTTTTTCCCATTAGTCACCTTATCCAACATCCGATGGATTGGTACCATAATCATGTCTATGACTCTCATAGATATTTCAGTCCAGTGCACACACTCACTAATGCTTTCCATACACAGTTTGCAGCCAGACTCTGTTGAGTATTTTGAACAGCAGTGCGCTGTTATGTGTGCGCGTCTGTGATAATGGACCGCTTGTCCCTACCTGGAAATGCTAATGATTTTCTGAAAGTACGTATTTGATGCTCCGAATGGCAAAATATGTGCCTGATATCACTGATTCACTGTGGCTAAAAGTGGTACATGGTGGGAAGTTTCAGCCCACAGAGTGCGGCAATTTAAAAAACAGATTCAGGACTTTAGTGTGCTTAGTGTGTTTAGTAAATCTTCCCCTCAGTGTGTTTCCTTTGCAAATCTCCCGTCTGTTCATTCATGATCTGACGTTGCACCAAAATGTGTGACCCGTCAGCTGGAGATTTGACTAAAACAGGCCGATGTGTTGACCAAATATCGACAGGTGAGGTGGTAGTGATGTCCAGACAAGTCTATATACTACTTACTACAGTTTCTGCTATCATAGTAGTCATAATTTGCAATTGCATCTCTAGTATTTCTATCTGTCACCCTTTGTAACAAACAGCTATCCAAATACAGTATATGACAATGATAATGAGCTTTTTCAGTGGCAATAAAGCTGAGATCCCTAAGGTCACAGAATCTGGTGGGTCACAGAATATGGTGTAACACCAGAAACTGACTGTGATGCCACCATCTTGCCAGCTGTGCAATACTGTAGGCAAGGCTATAGGTTTGGTTTCAGAAGTGAGGGGCGACACAATTAAGTCAGGGGCTCTTCAACAAAAAAATAAATAGATAAATATAATCAGTCTAGCAAATAACACATTATCATGAAATTAGTATTCATGATTTCTATAATACTGTTAATCCAACAAAATAAATGTACATTTCTGTATTTTTAATGCCCTAACCCTACTTAAAATTGCGTTTTGTTTACTGATAGAGAACTAATACTTGATGATAATGTATTTACGTCTTTAAAAAAGAGCACTGTTCTTTACTGCATTTTCTTGGTCTGATGTATAGTTCTAAAGTCTTTTTAGGAGAATATAAATTGTAAATCAAAACAAAGATTAAAGGATTTTTTTTTATTTTCATCCAAAAAACATGCAGACTTTTTCAGCCCTCAGTAATGTCTGCAGGTTTTCCTCTCCGGCTGCATGTGGACCCTAAAAAAATCAGCTAATCAGAGGGTTATGGCAACCTTTAGCCTGAGAGGCAAAACTTCAAGCAAAAAAGCTCAGAAATCATTCACTGGTCCTCAGAAAGCTTCTTGCTGTGAGCGCACAGTAATACATGAAGGTCACTTTACATGAACGTGTCAACGTTTTCGTCAACTCGGAGGTTCTCTCATGTGGATCATGACAGCTAGACAGTAAGAGGACACTGTTTCGAGAGATTTTAGTGAGGACATCAAAGAGGGGACGGAAATAGGATTCTACAAAGTGAGGGGGACATCTCCCTCCCATCTTGAGTTGAAATTATGCTTGATTGTAGAAAAGGAATTTCAGATTTTCTTTCCTGAGGAAAAACAAGATTAGCCTAACAGCTATTATTTTTAAATTCCGTGCCCATCAATGGCCAGACCTCAAAACACCTGCTCAACCCATCTAGTGTTCTTTGAAGCTGACTTTCCACACCGGTCAGCAAAAACAGCCATGGCCGACAAATGCAAACTTTGCATCTCAATCCAAATTTTCCCACTTACAGAAATAAAGAGGAAACTTGTACAGGCAAAGCGTTGCCAGTTTTATGCATGAAACATATGGACATATACATATTCATTTTCGTATTCATTAGGTTGCTCAGTTCATACATTTGTTTCATATTTAGATGCTATTTCAATTTGGATATAAGTAAACAACCAGAGGGAATCTGAGTCAGATACAGAGATCCACCTACATAAATCTTCTCAACTATATATTTCTACAGAATCCGCCTGTGATTCCTTTCATTGTCTCTGGTTCAGGTGGCATTGACCTGCACTCAGATCTGGTGGACCTCTGACGTCGGCATGACGTTCGCCCGTCTGGAGGAGGGCTATGACAATGCCATGAAGGAGTACTACAGGAAACAGGTGTCCCAGCTCAACACCCTCATCTCCATGCTTATCGGGCAGCTTACACCAGGCGATCGGCAGAAGGTCATGACCATCTGCACCATCGACGTCCACGCCAGAGACGTGGTGGCCAAGATGATTACTCAGAAGGTGAGGGTGGCACGGTGGTTACATCTGGCCAAGAACCTGTACTGTCTAAATTCTTATGCAGACACCATGATTGCTGCTGTATTTTTTGAGAGTCTATTACCAGTGAGTAATGCACTCAAGATATTCAAGCAAGGTATGTCATTACCATAATTAGAGGGTGGAAAAGCACAGATTATTTCTGGCTTTACCTCAAACCTTGGCACTCTCTGTTCAACTCTTTTGTTAAGGTGGAGAATTCTCAGGCCTTTGTGTGGCTCTCCCAGCTGAGACACCGTTGGGATGAGAAGGAGAAACACTGTTTTGCCAACATTTGTGATGCCCAGTTTCTCTACTCCTACGAATACCTGGGCAACACGCCACGATTAGTCATCACTCCTCTTACAGACAGGTACGCACGTGTCGTTCTTGGTGTCTTTGTTCTGACTGCAAAACAAAACATCATGATTGCTTGTCAACTGACTGATAGGTGAAACTATTTCAATTGACTGTTTACTGCTTACTGTTGCTACACCAAGCTTTCCATTCTCTCAGTATTTATTGAGACAACAGGTCCTTGATTTCAGACAGAAGTAGACTAAAGCAGGCTTCTCATTTCTAACTGGAACCCCTCGATTTTACTGAAACAACAGTCACTGGTGGACTGTTCAGCTGTAGTTAGCTAAGTAAGCTAACGGTAGCTCCCTGAGTTGGTTGAAAACATGACTGACTTGTTTTAAAAAGAGAATCCCCCCCCCTCAAATTGGGGTCTTAAATGTGCACTTGATGGTTACATACGTACATTATATTGTGCTAAAAGACTGAGGTTAAAGAAATGAAAAGTCAGAATCTTAATTTCATTCTATTATACGCATGTTTGGCTCCTTAGCTTACATGTTTGGACTTTATGCTTTATTGTTCATATTTTCAAACTGAATGTTTCACTTCACGTTAAAAGAAGGAAACGCTATCTTGGATAACAAGTTTGGCTGTGTTGCTGGAGTGTAAATTTCTAAAAATCCAAAACAGAGCAGGACCGAGCCCCTGACGTTAGCTTAAACTCTGATACAGTAGCATCTGGGACTGGCTTCCACACAGTGGAAAAATCCTGCACAGTGGGCTTTTTTTAAGCTAACATGTAACAAAATGTAGTTAGCTAATAAAATGTTCCTTGGCCTTGGAAGTAATGGGTTATGTTGCTACAGTAAGTCAGTTAGCCAGACATGCTAATGATGGCATCTTATGTTAGAGCAGATAAACACTTTTTAATCAATTCCTTAGACTTTTGCTCTTGTATTTTTGGCAGCACCCTCCAAACTCATTAAATTCTAGTATCGAGTATCTCTCTTACTACAGTCCCATGCACACAGCTTCAGCATGTGGAGAAATCCAAAGTTTGGCAGGCCTGCTGTGCCTAGTTACGGTTGCTAAGCTATGATTGGACAATTGCTGTTTGGGCATTGGCTAAGCAAAGGCTGCCAACCCTTTCACTCCTGATAAAGGTTAAGTGAAAAGCAAGACTATCAAGCATGGTGTCCTGTAGAGGTTTATCAAATATGCCAGTCTGCATGAAGCCCATTCAGAAACCATTAGAAGTACATTTTCAAAAATCGTGTTGATGAAAATTGGTCTTTTT